>NC_056726.1:959208226-959508226 GCF_019279795.1 Protopterus annectens
AGAAGCGGGCATTGTATTCAGTATATTGTCTGATAAGGGCTAAATATACCTGAACAATGACATTATTGGATCTAGGTGCCGTACCCATGGTTATAAGTTACTCAGCATAGAATGGTTTCCTTACTGCTGTAGCCACATGATTGTCAAAGGTCAGGGTGATGTTTACATGTGTTCCCAAATCCCTGATCACTTGATCTACTCTTTGAGTCTATCGTGTGGTAGTTTCCAGTGGCAGCCATCTTCCTGAAGGATACTGTTATACATTTCTTGGCACTGAGTTTTACACCATGGCTCTGGCACCGTCAGGCCTTTTTGGAAGGTATTTGTATCTTTGGAGAGTCTGTGATGACACTAGTTTGTAGCAATCTGCAGACTTGGTCAGCCAGAGGCCCTTAATGTTGGCCTTGACTTTAGAGAGGTAATGCCAAAAAGAAGTGGCCTCAACACAGAGCTTTAAGGGATTCTGCAAGTGACTGTCCCATCCTAACTACTTGGATCTTGTGACATAGAGGTTTATGCCTTATTTCATGAGTTTGTCTACAATGCTTGAGTGAAGTATAGTGTCAGATGTTTTGGCCAGGTCAAAGAGGCCACTGTGCACTGTTTTGTCCTCATCCATTGCTTTAGTGACATCCACTTGATTAAATAGGCATGACCTGCCCTTAACTAAATCAAAGTAGATTGGATCCAGTGTCTGAAGGGTTCCTATATTGTTTAACATTTCCATTATAATTTTTTCCGTGGCTTTATATGTGAGACTAGTCAGACTTTTGGGTTTGTAGATACCCAAGTCCATAGATTGTCCACCCTTATGCAGAGGGATGACAGTTGCAGTACTCCTTATGCTTGGCACAAAGCCTGCATGGAGGCTACTGTTAAATAATGATTGCAGTGGTCCTGTTAGGTGTGGATTTGTGCTATTAAGGAAGCATCCTAGAATATTATCAGTGCCCATTGGTACGGTGTGCTTGGCCTTGGAGAGTGCATTGGCATGTTCCCTAGTGATAAGTGGGGGAGTTATGGTTGAGGGTATTTCTTGAGAGTTGTCCTGAGGGGAGAGGCAGGCAAAATTGGAGCTAAATTTGTCAGCCAGTACATTTGCCAAATCATCCATCTCTGTATATGTGGCTTCTTTTACAATTCGTTCTGCACATTGTTGTGTATTGCCTTTGAGATTGTGTACATAGCTAGAAAATGCCTTCTGATTGCCCTTGGCCTGGGAGATTATTTGTACTTCAGGTCTGGCTTTGGTAGACTTGTCAGCCCCCTGAGTAGATTGTTTAGATTGATGATAGAATTTTTACCTTGTTGAGTATTGCACTTCCTAATTTTTCCATGATTTTATTTTCATTTGAACAACCTGTTGATTTTGGGATTCCACCAGGGTGTTTTATTTAGTCCTGTGGTTGTTACAGGTGGGTAGAGCTGTGTCTATGCAGCTGTTAATATGATTGTTCAGGAATTTTATGAACAATTCTGAATAGGCAACAGTGCTCTTAGGGGTTTTTTTGGGGGGGGGGTTAAGAGTTTACCAGGATGTCACCTAATTGTTGGAAGTTTATCTTAGAATAATTTGTAAAAGCTCTAGGGTTTGCTGGGGTTTTATTTTTAATTCAGGAGACAGCTTTATCATCTGGCCTGACCAGTGAGGACATTACAGTGTGTGTGTGTGTGTGTGTATTTTTGGGGGTGTGCAGTATTTTGCCAAGTGTGTGAGGACTAGGTCAAGGATATTAGCAGCATTAGTGGGGATAAGGACTAGTTGGTTCAGGCACTCCCTAGTGGGCATATGAACAAGTTGGAACAGGGTGTTTGTGTTATCTAGTTATTGTAAAAGCCTATATTGATAAGTATACTTAGACAACTGATGATGTGAACCATGAGGTGAGCTCCTTGACAAATGATGTAGAGATGTTATCATTGTAGTTTTCTAAATTACTTTTCCTGTGGGCAATGGTAAAAAGTTGATGAAGCTGTCACCAACTTATCCTGTGGGATCTCTAGATGTTCCTAGGCAAACTAAAAGAGAGACTCCTTCAAACATGTTGCAAGTCTACCCTAGAACCTCCTGTCAGTGTGCTGTCTGTTGTGTATACCTCTTGTGGGAGATGTCCAGGGGGACACCCTCACAAAGGACACAGTCTCAGCTGTCTCCTGTTAATATGCAGAAACAGTTGGTTGCTGAATTCATGGTCCTCCTAGATGACTGACCTTATTTTATCACAAAGTGTGATCCCAGCTGCCCAGCAATGGAACTTCATTTCTGCCACATATATCTGTAGTCTCATCCTTTTGTTGACAACTCGAAACCAGTGATCATAGTTTGGAGTGGGGGTATAGCTTGACCAAATCGAGAACATCATGTGGTCTGCCTATCCATAGGGAGATTTTTCTTGTCAAAAGTGGTTCTCCCTTTTCAGAAATTCTTGTCAAAAGAAACAAAAAAATAAATCTATAACTTCTCTCAGTCAGTTTGGACAAGAGTTACTTATTTGGCTAAACTTAGGGTTTAGTTCAGGTTCTTTACCCTTCCAGTTTAACTGTTTCTGGTAAAAGAAAAGGGGATTTTTCATTTTCTGAAGAGGTTCAAAAATTGTTAAAAACAAAATGATTATGAAGAGACCTATTTCATTTTGTTTCCGTAGGTTTATAATTCAGATTCCAGGGAGAGTGTGGCTTCTGCTGGTCCCATTGAAGGATCTTCTTTTTCTGAAACTTATTTCCAGAATTAATTGGCTGTTTCATTGTGGACATGATGATGATATACAGTCCCTGAAGAAGTAGTATGATTTATTGCAAATGGATTTTCCAGAAACTACTTCAACTCCACCTCTTCTGCCAGTATTGGAGGGTGTTTTTGTCACAGACTGTAACTTGCTTGACAGCCAGCCTGCTGTAGCTAAGAAAGCAGATTGATAAAGTTACTCCGTCTTGTATGTTTTTATATTCTAATCCCAGATCAGATCCAGCAGTTTTCTTTTGTGAAACCAGCTGCTGCTAAATGTGTTGTTAGTACCAGTCACTCTCCTTCTGATAAGGATAGGAACACGTGACAGATTTGGGAAAAAATAATATTCTAATGCAATAAATTTATTTTTACAGTTGTCAGCTGTCAGGCTCATTTGTTAAAAGTGTATGCTGGCCTCTTGAGAACATGAGGAATATTATGGCATTCGTTTCCTCTTCTGAGGAAGAAAATTCTTTGTGTAGTCTAATTCCTTTTGTATGTCAAGTGACTAGCTACTGTTTGAAATGTGCTTATAATTTTGTAGATGTCACTTTTCAGGGTTGCTGCCACTGGAACTGTCATGAGCAGGTTTACATGGTTTCATAGCCAAAACTTTCAAGAAAGTGTCTAAGGTGAAATGTTGAATTCTCCTTTGGATTTTTTTTTTTTTTGCTTTCTACTGCAGAGGTTCTTAAAAAGTGATAGAAGATGGGTAAGCCGTTTCAAGGAATCTCAGTTTTTTCATCTTTCCTTCTTCAAGTATGCCAAGGGATATAATGCTTGCTCCTACGACCTTTTTCAAAAAGCAAACTAAACATGGCAAGTTGATAGTAAGCAAACATTTAAAACACAATGACAGGGAGGTCTGAAAAAGAAAGCAGATCCCTCCCTCCATCCCGAACAAAAGGCAGACTAAATGAGTGTCTTCAAAGCTCCCCAGCCTGGCAAACCTTAATCATTCCAGAAAGTCTGAACCTCCATTTCTGTCATTGGCAATAGATGATTGACAGATGGGCTCTAAAAGGTTACAGATGACAGCGTGAGTCGATTCTTCGTAGTCTGCCAGGTCAGTCTTCTCATGTCCCACCTGTCATTCAGCATCTGCTAGCTCAGGGGTGATAAAAGCTGTCCCTCCTCCTCAGGAAAAGGGTTTTCATAGGTTTCATAGGTTTATAGGTTTCATAGGTTTATACTAGGCTATCTGCCTTTAGTATGGGGAACTATACCCATTATTTTGCTGTGCCTCTGTCGAGCAGTGACACTGAGGTAATCCCTGGGGTATATCTGCGATCTCCCATCCATTGGTCAAGATTTCTCTTTAAGAATGTTTCTAGTGCCAAAGAAGGAAGACTCATGGAGACTAGTTCTTTCTAAACTGATTTGTAAGAGTGTCCATGTTCAAAATGTTATCTGTTCACAACTTTATCTATTGTTCACTGTCTGCGTTTAATGTTGACCATAAATTTTAAGGGTGAATGTCATCACATTTCTATAGATTCACACTTTAGATGCTTCTTCACATTTTCTGTGTCTGAATCACATTATAAATTCTCTGCATTACCCTTTGGTCTTTCCAATTCTCCAAGGTTATTCACAGGGTGTATAGTTCCTTTTGATGGCCTACTTCAGACTGTAAGGTGTTCACATTTTCTTTGTTTAGATGACTTGCTTATCTTTTCAGAGTTTTTTTTCGGACGGGTCAGTAGTCTGTCACTTAGGTGAGGAATATCCTACACAGATTGGAGTTCCAGGAGAACTTATAAAAGTCTTAATTGACAACTCCTCACATTGTTTTCCAGAGGTACCTTGGTTCAAAGAGCTTTTCTCCCACAGGAAAAATAAATAAATCTGTACCTAGATCAGTTCCTAAAGTTTTCCACTCGGACTGCTGTCTTAGCCAGGGAAATTTCTTCTGTAGCATTCTCATTATTACTCTAGCAAGACCAGCATAAAATATGTGTTGTGCCAACATTAACATCCCCTGACATTCCAGATTCCAGTTTTGGTATTTGTGATAAGGGACATTTTTTGATGGGAGACCAAATTTTTCAGAATCCAGGTTTCCCATTTTCTCTCTGTAGCTTCAACATAGTCTGTAACAACAGCGGAAATCAGACTTTGCTTGTGGAGCAGTGTCTATGTTGATAAAAGTGCATGGCATTTGGAACAGAAAGGACAGACCAAAACAGAAACCCAAAAGAGTTGTTGACGCTTATAAATGCTTTCAGTTTTGTCAATCATTTGTGGTCCCCAGGACCACTACAACTGTTTACAGAAAACACCACAGTGATGTGGTACATAAACAGGAATGAACCAGATCTTGTCTGCTATGCAGACTAGCCATGGCAGCCTTGGATAAAGGTTGTCAGCACAGTTTCACTGTACAGTCATTTTACATACTGTTAGAGTAACATTGTGTGGCAGACAAGCTGAGGAGGACAAGAACATGCTCTTGTAAACAGAAAATGAATCAGAGAGTTCTCCAGGAATTGATCCAGCTGTGGAGAGCAGCTAAAATAGATCTTTTTTGCCTCCACTCACAACAGTCAATTAACAAAATTCTGCTCCAAGACTCCATGCAAGAAGGCCTGGAAGAAAGATGCTTTTCTTTTCTATTTTCATTGGACAGGAGTATTCGTGAATGTTTTTCCATCCTTTCCACTAATATCTAATGTTATTCTGAAGATTCAAAAGGACTCCCCAGCGTTCACTGTCGTGATTCGCTTCTGGCCCAGGCAACAGTGGCTGTGTCTCTCTTTTTGGCCAGGGACAATGACTGTAAGTGTCTTCCCAGAAGCAACTAACTGTCTACATGATTAAGTCTTCATAATTTTTATCATATGTTCATAAGAGATTACCAGGCTAACAGCTTCACAACCCTTACAAGCCTAACCAATATAACCCAATTTTACAGACTATATGGCCCCTAGGGGCAAGAGGATGGCATGAGTTCCTACCCATGCCTTGAGTATCTATTGCTCATGTTTGTAAGGGCATAGGCACTACCCTAGGTGTGAATTTACGTTTCCCCATCTGTTGATCCAAATTGCACTTGAAAACAGCCAGAGAAGGGTTCTGCTTAACATGAATAGGAAGCCTATTTCAATCCAGCATGTTTTGTTGAAGTCACTAACTAAGTTTAGATCTCTAGATTGTGTGACCCTTGTGCCATTTGACTTGCAGATGTGTAGCAGCCCCATCAGGGCTGGATTTATGAGTGCCTTGTCTGTCAGGCATAGGTCATCCCTCAAGGAAACAGAGTAAAGAGGTAGGGCTTTTAGTCTGTCTGCACAGGACACATTGTTTACACCGTGTATTTTCTTTGTGAAAAACGTCTGAGGTCACTCAATGTCAAATGGCACATTGTACTCTGTTATTGGTCTTGACTGAGTACAGCAGGACTATAATTTCCTTGGATTTGGATGCAGTATCTTTACTTATAAGTTTTGACATATAGAAGGACGTTCTCACTACTGTGGACATATGGCCAGAGTTCAGGGTACTATCTGATCTCTTACCTCTGAATCTACTTTTAGGGATATGTTATTGATGTTGTAATTTGCAGGGGTATTTGACTTCCCAAAATGTAAGAGAATGCATTTTTTTCATGTTTAGTTTTAGGCCGGGGTTCTGGTACCAATCATTTGTCTGATCTAGACCCTCCTGAAGGATGTCTGCATCATTGGAGGATTCAGTGATTGCCCCCAGTTTGCAGTCATTGGCCAACTTTGTCATCCAGTGGACTTCCCATCAACTTTGACATTAGAGAAGTGTATTCCAAACAGGAGTAGTCCCAGCACAAAGCTCTGTGGCACACCACTAGTAATTGGCCTTTTTCTGTATCTGGATTCAGCCACTTTAATCATGTATGCCCTGTCTGTGAGTCAGTTGGATGTCCATCTGGTTACATAGGGATTTATGCTTAGTTTGTGAGTTTATTTGTAATACCTGAGTGAGGAATTGTGCCATATGACTTGGACAAGTTGAGGTAGGTGGCATGTACTGTTTTACCCTCATTCATGGTCTTGGTGACCTCAAAGAAATCCACCAGATTCAGGAGGCATAACCTCTCCTTGAGAAAGCCGAATTGGGTCTGGTCCAGTGTTTGGAGGTTTCCTGTGTTCTTATTTACCAGATCCATGATTATTCTTTCCATGGCCTTACATATAAGACTAGTCAGACTTATGGGTCTTTAATTTCCGATGTCAGCAGATGGTGCCCCTTTCTGCAGAGGGATGACTTGTTGTCCTCCACTCTATCAGGACAAAGCCAGTCCCGAGGCTGTGGTTAAGTAGAGATCCTAATGGGCTCGACAAGTCCTGATTTAAGCTGTTTAAGAGACAACCTGGTATATCATCAGGCCTCATTGAAGCTGTTTTAGACACCTGTTTTCTGAGGACATGGAGCAGGTATTTAAGAAGGCAAGAAAACCTGCTATTAGAACATCATATATTAGTAAATGGAAAAGATTTTCTAGTTAGTGCCAGGACAGGGACCAGCACCTTTTCAGGGCTAGCATTTCTCTGGCTTTGCAATATTTGTTTAAGTTACTATCCCCTGGACTGCCTTATTCCTCCATCAAGATTAATTTTCAGCATGTCTGCCTGTGGCTCCACCTCTTTCAGTGCAATTTCATGTGAAAATGATCTTGAAAGAGTGTTTTGTACCTAGGCTCCCAGAAAACGGGTTATTCTGCCATTTGAAAAAGCTCATCAGGCTAACTTTAGGATCTGAAGTAGTTAACTTCATTTGTGCATCAACCTGTGGGTCTTCGGAACCATATCGGATCCGAGCCGGCAGTTTCCAACAGCTGAGATCCAAGCTCCTCCCCTACCTGACCTCAGATCTAGTTTGCCGTGGTTGAAGCCAGCAGCTTGATCTTTGAGTTCCAGGCGTTGGGTTTTTCTACTCAAAACTTGAGAAAAAATTTGTCCTTTTCTTTACTTTCCTGTCAAAAAGTGTTGTGTGTGTGTTTAGCTTCCCCTTCGCTACAAATTTTAGTTTTAATTTTAGCTTTTTTCCTCCCCCCCCTCATGAGAGCATTAGGGCGTGTGTCTGTGTGTGCTTGGGGCCTAGTGTGTGTGTCTTTCTTAGCATAATGTCTGAGGCCCCAAAGACATTCTTTTCTAAATGTACCGAGTGTGGCCATAAGCTATCCCCAGCGGATGGCCACACTCAGTGCGTTTTGTGCCTTGGGGTTGATCACCTCTCCTCTGGTTGCACTATCTGTGCGGCGTTCAACCCCAGGGCACTTAAGGACTGGAGGTCGAAGTTGATTCTGGCGGGACTTCTGCCCCCAGACTCTGCTCCGACCTCCGGTCCCCCCGTGGTGCCTGCCGCAGCTGCGGCAGTACCCATGACTGCTTCCCTTCCCCTGGCCGGGACTCAACCTCCCACCTCAGGCCAGGAGGATAGGGAAGCCAGAAAAGAGAAGTGCAGGGAGAAGCACCACAAGCGGCGGGCCAAGGCCTCTACATCAGCCCCGCCAGCTAAGCGGGCTTCTCCCTCCAAGATCTCCATGCCTTCTCCTTCCCGGCTCCGGTCACCTTGCTTCTCACCGGGACTGGAGGAGGAGGCGGCCCGGTCTCCCTCGAGGTCATCGAGGCGGCACTCCCATCCCACCTCGGTGGCCTCGTCCAGGTCCACCAAAAGCTTAACGGATGCAGATTTGGACCGGATTATGAGAAGATTCCTCCAGGCCCATCTGCAGATGGGAATGCTCCTGCCTCCCCCCCCCCCTCCGGGGGGGGAGCTCGACCCCCTTTTTCACCCCAATAGCTCCTTCTCCAACCTGCTTCCCGGGTTTGGAGTTCTCGGAGCCGAGTGGCGTTGGAGCCGGGGGTGTGTCGGCGCAGATAGTATTGGGTACTTCGGCGCCAGCAGCGCCCTCGAGTCTGTCGGGTCCCTTTTTGGCGGATCCGAGCTCTCGGAGCCAAGAGCTGAGCTTCGGATCCGAGGGTGTCAGTGTGCCTTCGGCTCCGTCCAGGTCGGAGCATACTGGCCCGTTGGATCCGATAACATCGGCGCCGACCCAGATCCGCTCGTCGGATCCGAGGGAGGGTTTGCTCTCGGATCCCCAGAGAGAGCAGCTCTCCTTCGGCTTTCGACATGGTGGAGAGGGCTCTGTCGAGGGATTCCAGGCCCCCGGCCACAATTACGGCTCCACCCCACAGTCCCTCTCAGTTGGCTCTGATTTCTGTCACCCGGCCCCAGGGACAGCCTGCTCTAACGTCCCAGGTAGTTCCCTTGTTGGGACATGATGAGCCTGTTGAGGCCTCCTCGGACAGCCACCCCACAAGGAGGTCCCTCACAAGTGCAAGTGCAAAAGGAAGCACTTGGACTCCCCTGAGTCCTTGACTGAGGACACAGATTTGGAGGAAGGGGAAGGCTCCCCAAGATCACCCCCCGAAGACGTCTCCTTTGGAGACATCATGGAGATGCTCAGAATAAGGGGAGGGTGGTCCGCCCCAAAGCCTACCTTGGACGCGTCTGTGTTCCTGGAGCTGTTTGAAGCAGGCCCGTGTACCTCTTGGGTGTCCCCTCCAGCCCACCCCCTGGTAGACCTGATGACTACCAGGGCGTGGAAGGAGCCGGACACTGTGGAGCCCGTCCCGAAGAGACCCGATAGGATACTTAGTCCCCCCTCCGACAGATTGCACTGGAGTAAGGGATCCCCGGTAGATGCCATGTTGGCGGCAGCCACCAAGAGGGAACTAGCAAGGAGTCTCGGGCGACGGACCGCCTTGGGAAGCGAGTCTTCAGTTCAGCTACCTTCTCGGTAAGGTCACTGAACTACATGGCACATGTCATACGGCTCCAGCGAGACCTTATTAAAGAGTACGCTGGGTCGCCCCCGGAGTCCATGCCGGCAGAGGACAAGCAGGTGTACTCTATCTGAATGGCCACTCTTAGGTCTATTTCTAATACCTCTATGTGGCTACTATCCCATGCTATGGAAGGAGCCGCTAGAGCTAGCGGAGCAGGCGTCGTCATGAGGCGACCGGTGTGGCTCCGCCACTGTGATTTCGCGGAACCCTTTAAGGCGTCGTTCACTAATGCCACATTCGATGGTTCTGCCCTGTTTGGCAAAACCGTACGCGAAACGTTAGTCCAGAGCGAGAAGGACGGGAAGACGTCTGCCGTCGGAGTCCGCTTCTCTGCTCCCCAGAGGTCTTTCTCCAAGAACCAAAAGGGACAGAAGAAGATGTGGTTCCGGAAGTCGCAACAGTCCCGTGACGCTCCGGACACCCAATCCTTCCGAGGCAGAAGAGGACAGGGTGGACGCCGCCCTAGGGGCAGAGGGGGGTCCGAGGAGTTTTGGATCCAGAGAATCATTCTCTGATCGGCCCACACAGCAACCCTGAGGGTTTACCCGACTGCTCCACTCTGGAGGCAGTCGGGGGGGAGTTTTTTGAGGCACCTGGCAGCTTGGGAGTCCATCATGACAGATCGCTGGGTGCTTCATATCATATCCAGAGGTTACCAAATCCCGTTTCTTCATCTCCCTCGCAATCCCAGATCCCTCCCCGATGTTCCCCCCGATCAGAGGGAGGCCGCGGCTGCGGAAATCCAGCAGCTGCTAGAAAAAAGAGCCATTCAGCACGTCCTCCCAGACCAGTCCGGATCGGGCTTTTACTCCAGGTTCTTCTTGGTGCCAAAAAAGACTGAGAACATAAGGCCAATCCTCGATCTGTCCCTCTTGAACCTGTCAGTAACCAAAGAAAAGTTCCGGATGGTCACACTTCAATCCATTCTCCCCCTCTTGCAGGAGAATGACTGGATGTGCTCTATAGACCTCAAGGATGCGTACTACCACATCTTGATGACAGACGCTCCAGGAGGTTCCTTTGCTTCCGGCTAGGAGCCAGTCATTACCAATTCAGGGTCGTCCCCTTTGGTCTCACCACAGCCCCCAGGGTGTTTACCAAGGTTTTGTCTGTGATAGCGGCCCACCTGAGACTCCAGGGAATTCAGGTCTTCCCCTACCTGGACGACTGGCTCCTGACCGCCCCCACAAGGCATCTACTCTGCGCGGCCAGGGACTCTTTCCTCCGTCTAGCTCCTCGGCTGGGGATCACAGTCAATGTAGAGAAATCTTCCCTCCTGCCAACCCAAATCATAGACTTCATCGGGGCCAGATTGGATACATGCCGGCTCCTAGCCTTCTTGACTTCGGACCAGCTTCGACCCCTGAGACTCCATGTGCGGGCCATTCTTCAATCCCCATCTCCTTCAGCAGCTTTGGTCCTGAGGGCCCTAGGGTCGATGGCAGCTGCCATCAACCTGCTGCCCATGGCGCGTCTGAACATGAGGGTCCTGTAGTGGACCCTCCAAGTCCAATGGTCCTTCCTGCATTACCCTCTAAACCATCCCATTTGCCTCAGCAGGGTTTGCAGGAAGGCCCTCCTGTGGGGGCTCCAGTCCCCGGACCTCCTCCAAGGTCAGCCCTTTGCTATGTCCCATCCCCTAACCACGGTGACCACGGATGCCTCTCTCCTTGGGTGAGGGGGGCATTGTCTAGGCAGGACAGTCCAAGTCACGTGGACCACATGGAGACCTCGCTGCATATCAGTGTCCTAGAGATGAGGGCGGTGCTGTTGGCGTTGCAAGCACTCCAGAGCCGTCTTCCCGTGGGGACTATTGCGGTCCAGATGGACAACATGTCGGTAGTCTGGTATATCAACAAACAAGGGGCAACCAGATCCTATCCACTTTGCCGAGAGGCCATGAGAGTGTGGGAATGGGCGATCTCCACCAACTGCTTTCTCATAGCAACGCACATTCCGGGATGGTCCAACATCCTAGCGGATAGACTGAGTCGCACGATTCTCTTGCCGTACGAGTGGTCTCTGAATCCCGAAGTAGAGAAACAAATATTCTCCAAATGGGGTCAACCTTGTTGCAATCTTTTCGCTTCTCCCTCAAACACGAAGTGCAACGACTACTTCGCTCTAATTCCCCCACCCGGGGAATCCCCCCGAGACGCTCTGGCACATGCTTTGCCGCCCGGTCTCCTTTATGCTTATCCTCCCCTTCCTCTAATGCTGAAGTTCTTACAGAAAGCCAGTCGGCTGGGGAGCAGAATAATCCTCATTGCCCCATTCTGGCCTCGTCAGGTTTGGTTCCCTTATCTATGGTCTCATCTAGTGAATCCTCCCTGGATTCTGGATCCCATCCTGGATCAGATCTCGCACCCATTAGACCTTCCGATCCCGAATCTGGACAGTCTGAAGCTCACGGCTTGGTTGCTCCAGTTCCACTCCTAGCTAGGACTCCCGGTATCTCTTCTCCGGTCAGCGCTATCTTAGTGGCGGCCCACAAGAAGAACCTACAAAGAACCTATAAGAAGAACAAGAAGGCCTACTAGAAGACTTTATGATAGCAAATGGAAACGTTTTTCTGTTTGGGCGGAGCAACAAAACTTAGATCCCTTTACGGATCCGTTGCCCGCGGTGTTAGACTTTTTGTCAGGACTTTTTGACCAAGGAGCCAGCTCCTCCACAGTCAGAGTTCAGCTGGCAGCAGTTTCACATTATCACATGGGGAGTGACCTAGGCCCTTTGATCTCAACCAGGTTGTGTAAGGCCTTTTTGAAGGGTACCTTCCTACTAAGACTCCCGGTGAAGGACGTAGTCCATCCTTGGGATTTAGCGCTTGTGCTCCAGGCTTTGACAGCTCCTCCCTTTGAGCCTGCAGCTTCAGTGGATCTTAAACTATTATCCTGGAAAACCGCCTTTCTCGTCTCTATTACTTCGGCCAGAAGGGTTTCTGAACTACAAGCCCTTTCCGCCAAGCCACCGTATTTGACTTTTCACAATGACAGAGTATCCCTCAGGACCAATCTCTCCTTTCTTCCTAAGATTGCTTCCGAATCAAATATCAATCAAACTATTAACTTACCTGTCTTCTTTCCCAATTACCAAAACAAAGGTGAATATAAATTGCACTCGGATGTTCATAGGCAACTACGTTTCTACTTACACAGAACAGCTGGTCATAGGCAATCAGACCAGCTGTTTATTTCCTTTGCTAAAACCAATTTTGGAAAATCAGTTTCTGAAGTCACACTGTCCAGATGGATTTCACAGTGTATTCTACTAGCATATGAAAGTTCTGGCCGGCCCGCACCCCAAGGAGTGCACGCCCATTCTACTAGGTCAATTTCCACCTCTGCTGCCTTTTGTTCTAGAGTCTCATTGGATGAAATTTGTTCGGCAGCCACTTGGGCTTCATCTCATACCTTTATAAGTCATTATAAGTTGGACCTGGTCCCCAGAGGGAGAGCATCCTTTGGCTCTGCAGTGCTCTGGAACATCCTTCCATGAGGACCTCCCAAGATTTAGGTAGCTGGGGACTGTCCCATAGCTTGATGCACAAATGAAGTTAACTACTTCAGATTAAGAAGTTATGTACTCACCATAACGTTCCATCTGAGTAGGTAAACTTCATTTGGCAGCAACCGTCCCCCCCTCCTTCCCCCTGACCGTCAGATGTTTATATTACTCTTATTGTCATCTGATTGTATCGAAGTCAGACCATAGACTGGCTATTTGGTGCAGGTCTTGCATTAGGTAAACTCGATCTGAGGTCAGGTAGGGATGGCAGGGGATTATGGGTAGGGGGAGGAGCTTGGAGCTCAGATCTCAGCTGTTGGAAACTGCCGGCTCGGATCTGATATGGATCCGAAGACCCATAGGTTGCTGCCAAATGAAGTTTACCTACTCAGATGGAACGTTATGGTGAGTACATAACTTCTTATTTTTAACATAGAAAGTAGAGTTATTGATTGTTCTGACCTCTGCAAGAAGACCATCTGAATTTTAAGCCCTTAAGATGGGTTAGCCTCGCCTTATTTTCTACAAAGATGGGGTTTCCTTGAGAACTAATCATTACTTTATGCCTAAAGTGAAATCCAAGTTCAGTTTGAGCCAAGCTATACATCTCCCAGTGTTCTTTCCAAAAATCTAACATTGAGGGGTATGGGATACACCAAACCTTGGATGTCCACAGACAAGTACTGTACTGTCTCAATGGAACTAAATCTTTTATGAACTGATCAGTTGTTCATTTCTTGGGAAGATAAGAAAAAAAGCGCAACCTGTTTCAAAGCAGACTATTTCTGAATGGTTGTCCAGTGTTATTACCTTTTGTTATATCCACCACAAGAGAGCAATTCCAGGCAGGATCTAGGCTTGCTGTACCAGGGCCATGGCTTAATTTGTGGATTTTTAGAAAGGGTTGGATTCTAAGCAACTTGGTCCTTTGCATACATTTACAAAGCACTGTAAATTAGATTCAGTCTCCAGATATAGGACAGACTTTGCTAGGACCATTCTGGGGCTTCTGCAAATTGACCTTTCCTCCTCCCAGTCAGTCTAAACTGTTGTAATCCTCCCAAATAGCTAAGGCTACTGCAGCAGTGATCGTAATGATGTATGTAGTACAGTTGTTTAAGTAAACTTACCAGAATAGATGTTTGAATGACTGCTGCTGCATTAGCCACACCTTCCATCCCCCTTATTTTTGTATGTTTTTGCTGCTAGGATGAGGTTCTGTATTTTTACTTTCCCAGCACTTTTGCCTCCCCCTCTCTTTGTTAACAGGAAAGCTCCAACAATTTCTTCAGCTCAGCTCAAAGTGAATAATGATTTGAGCATGTAGAAAATGCCACTGAGTCTTTGTAAGCCGTTCAACTGTTGTATCCTATGCAGAATACAACCCATATAGCTAAGACTACTGCAGCAGTCATCATTTGAACAACTGCTGTAACCGTAAGTGTACTTGCACAGCTATGCTTTTTTTTACGGATGTTTGTCTAATTGACGTCTTTCTGTATTATGTGTTTGTTTTTTTAGTTTTCAATGAAGACATTTAGCCAGAGTGCTAGAGTGTAAAATATTTTTCTAGCTGTAGAGTTTAACTATTTTGTTATAGTAGTATGTATTGATATCGGCAGACACTCCTGAACCCTTCCATGCCTTTAAAAAGCAAAGAGTTGATCCACAGTGTGCATGGAATCTGCATTGTTCCTCCTGAATTAAAGGCTCCAAGTATTGGATAAAGTCACTTTTTCAGCACCCTGGCATATACTTTATCAGAAAAGTTGATGAGTAAGAGTCTTCTATAATTGGCCCACACCCACCTGTCCCCATTTGGAAAATGGGAACAGTTCTCCCAATTGTCCATCCAGAGCTACTGTCCCAGCCTCCCACACAGTACAAAAAAGGCATATTAAACATGATACCTCATCAGTGACCAGCACTTTCAGTATTTCTGGGTGGATCTCATCCACTGCCACAGCAGAACATTTAGCTACTCTAATGGCCTCATCTTCTGAAATAGATCCAATTCCATCACTTGATTCTGGCACTCACTTCTCAGAGAAGGGGATGTGTATCAGATGATCCTCAAAATGTTCCTTCCATCTGTCAACAATATCTTCCTTTGTCCTCTTCCCTGATGTTCTTCATGTTATACTGTTGCAGTCATTACATTTGGGGTTATCTGCTTGCAGTAGCCCTCAGTCAGCCTAATTAACAAAGTCTTGGGTCCTGCGTCGGTAGCTGTCCCTTCTTCTATGACGTCAGGTCGTCAGGGGTATAAAACATGCATCTGACGCCATTACATCAGTCTTTCTTGCCGTGCGGTGCCTGAAGCAGAAGCAGTTTGCAAGTGCCGGTCGGCCAACTCCTGAAATTTTCATTTTCGAGTTTCAGGACTGAAGTCTTCAACTAAAGCTAAGTACCCCATTGGGGAAACTTTTTCTTGCTCCTTACCGATGTCAGTAAAAGTTAATAATTGCATTACTTGTGGAAAGCAAATACCTCAAAAAGATTTCCATTTGTACTGTATTCCTTGCCTAGGCCCTGACCACAACTTACCTTTCTGTCAGTTTTGTGCTTTATTTAATCAGCATACTATCCGTCATCGGTATATTTTTGCCGTTAAATATTTCAGTTCTCGGTTTAATTATCCAGAAATGTCGTTGGTTAGCCATCCGACTACCAGGATTTCAAAAAAATGCAAAGATAAAGACAGAGACAGACTGCCGAGGTCCAAAACTGCAGATGACGCTTCTCCTAAGCCAGTCGCCAGTTCGCCGATACTCAGTGAGGCGCTTTCACAGCCCCTGATACCCGCTACTTCTGATTCGCAGGCCTCTACTGAGACCCATTCAGAGTCCGGTATGCCGCGAGATGCTTCAACTATGGAACCCGCTGATGTCTGTACCTTGGATGGGTCCGGAGCCGCTGTGCAGGCACCGGCTTCTGAGGGTGTATTCAGGCCTGCGGACTTGCATATTAAACCTATGCCACCTTCTTCATTTAGGCCTAAATTTTGAACCGTGCCTAAAAGCCGATGCCCAGGCCGCATGCTCAGGCCTCTATGCCTAAAAAACAAATGATAAGAATGGCTGAAGATCTTATAACTCTAATCGGGGGAAGCCAACCTCCCCCTTCTAAGAGACCTTGGACTAAAGATCTTTATGAATCTTCTGACCAGGATTCTGATTTTTCTGATTCTTCTGATTATCTGGATTTGCCCTTATCTACTTATGAGGATTCTGATGCAGAGGACTCTATTCCCTCTGCTTCCCCTCCAGATGATTTTTCTTTTGGTGAAACCTTACATGTAAGGGAGCATTTCCACTGGGAAAGCCAGGATTTTTCTGATTCAGAAAAGAGGCTTAGGGATTTGTTACTCCTGCCTCAGCATAGGCCTTTAGCTATTCCTCCTGTACTAGACATTGTTGATGATGCTTTTTCGGAATCTAGTTTGGCCCCTGATTCTTTGCCTCCTGCTCCCAGAAAACCTGACCGGTATTACAGGGTTTCTGATTCACACAAGTTCCTTTTTAAAAATCCTATTGCGGATCCAGAGACTATTTCACAGGGACCAAAGGGCATTAAGGCTTCTACTGCTAAAAATCCTGCCCCTTCTGATAGAGACTCCAGGGCGCTGGATAGATGGAATAAGAAGGTTTACACTTCTGCAACCTTGGCCATTAGGGCTTTAAACTGCCAGTTTCATATGTTAAAGTATCAGCAACATGTTATTGGATTGCTTAAACAGAAAATTATGTTGATTCCTGACTGTGCGGAAAATAAGGAATTACAGGATTTAATGCATTCTACTGAACAGGTTGGAAAACATACAATATAAAAAACATATATATATATATATATATATATATATATATATATATATATAAAAACATACAGTGTGGATTTGATTCATTAGAGGCCTCTTGCAGAGCTGCTGTTACTGGGTCTGTGCTCATAAGGCATGCTTGGCTTAAGGAGCAATCTTTGCCTGATCATGTTAAAGCTAAATTGTTGGATGCTCCCTTAAATCAGGACCACCTGTTTGGCAACAAGGCTGAGGAAGTTTTTAAAAAGATGGAAGATAAAGCTAAATCTATGCAAACTGTTAAAGATTTCTTCCAAGTTCAGCCTCCTAGATTTAGTAGGCACTGGCCCTCTAAGAATTGGTCCTTTCCAGCCCCTGCCAGGTCTTCTCAAGCCAAACCCAGACACAGCAGAAGCCCCAGGTTTCAGTCCCAGGGGACACACAAGAATAAGCAGTGGGGGTTTCCACACCCAAATCAGGGAGTAGTAAGACTCCCCCTATAGAAAACTGTCTCAATGACTTGCTTTTAAAACTTCCAAGCACTTCCCAACAGTAATGCTCCTTTAGGCGGAAAGACTGGTCTGCAGGCCAAAAACTGGAAACTCATTACCCAGGATAAATGGGTTTTAAATAGTGTCCCAAGGATACAGATTTCACGTCCACACCTTACCAACACCAAGCGGGTGGCCAGATCTACCCCCAAATCAGTGGGCAGAGGCCCAAAATCAAGTACTCTCTTTCTTAAGCATAGGGGCTATTCATTTGGTACCAGAAGAGGAAAAGGGACAAAGTTTCTATTTGAGACTTTTTCTGGTACCCAGAAAAGGCAATACATGGCGTCCTATCCTGGACCTTTA
The DNA here is from genome assembly GCF_019279795.1 of Protopterus annectens. NCBI lineage: Eukaryota > Metazoa > Chordata > Ceratodontiformes > Protopteridae > Protopterus > Protopterus annectens. The sequence goes on from NC_056726.1 coordinate 959,225,942, forward strand.
TACTCTAAATACCTTTCTGGTGATTCCAAAATTCAAGATGTTGACTCTTCACCAGCTGCTTCCTATGCTAGGCAAAGATGCTTGGTTGGCAACACTAGACTTAAAAGAAGTATACTTGCAGATCCCTATCAGGGAGTCTTGCAGAAGATACCTATGCTTCAAAGCAGGCTACATGCATTATCAGTTCTCTGCACTGCCCTTTGGCTTATCTACTGCGCCCAGGGTATTCACAAAGCGCCTAGCTCCAGTCATTGCATTCTGCAGGCAAAGAAATATTCAGATATATCCATACCTGGACAATTGTCTAATTCAGGCAGAAAGCCAGGACATTTTTATTTATTTATTTATTTTATTTTATTTTATTTATTTTACATTTGTTGACCGCGATAGTCCGACTGGATGCATGTCCATTTTTAGTGGAGGCCCAGGGAGAACAGCTCCAAGGGTAAGCAGATACAGCATTACATAATACCAGCATTACATATTACAAACAGACTATTTACAGAGATTACATAAGTAAGCAAGTTAAACAAGTTCCATAGGTTACAGTTAATCCTGAGCGCAAGTCAGAATTAAATTAAATTACACAGTAAACTGGTTAACAGATTTTTACACATTCTAGAGAGAGTTAGCCAGGCTTAATACATTGACATAGCCAGTTAAGTGACAAATGTTGTTTGAGTCTAGTTTTAAATTGACCTAAGGTGGAAAGTAAGGTAATATCAGCTGGAAGAGAGTTCCAGGATCTACTTACAGAGTTTGCAAAGAGAGAATCACCGGCTGTGTTATTAATTTTGCTAGTCTGAATTAGTAGTTTGTTAGAGGATCAAAATGGTCTAGGATTGTTATAGGGGGTGATAATATTTTTAAGTGCAGGAGTATTGTCCGGATTATAGAGGATTTTATAGGCCGTAATCAGTTGGTTATACTGGATTAGGCTGGGTAGTTCAAGCCACCCAAGCTGATTTAGATTGATGCAATGATGTGTCCTAAAAGGCAGCCCAGTGGCAAACCTGGCAATATGGTTGTAGCAAATTGAGAGTTTGTTAAGGACAGTCTTGTTTAAATTTGAGAGTAGAGGGGATGCATACAGAAGGGTTGAAAGAAGGTGAGAGCGAGCTATGGCAATTTTAGCTGGAGGGGTTAGGAAGGCTTTTATTCTGTAATGTGACCCTAGTTTTTTATTCATGGTTTTGATAGTTTGGTTAACATTTATTTATTTATTTATTTAACATTTGTTGACTGGGAATGTTCGACTAGGTTCCACAGAGCCTGTTTTCAGCGGAGGCCCGGGGAGAAATGCTCCAGATGCATGTCTTTGGAATGTAGGTCACATGTAGGTCAAATTTTAGATTATTGTCTATGATGACACCTAATAGTTTTGTAGAGGGGTCAGGGGAGATTATTGTGCCATCATTTAATTTTATGGTAAAGGTGAAAACGGTAGACCTACGTGTTGGTGAAAATAACAGCATTTTAGTTTTTTTGGGATTTAGGATCAGACGATGTTCAGAAAGCCTGTTTTCTATTGTATTGACATACTTTTGAATCTTCTGGCCTTTGTTCAAAGGGTACTGACTTGTCTGGGGTACACCATAAATGAAAAGAAGTCACACCTGGTACTCTGTCAACAAATTATATTCCTGGGAGCAAGCTTGAATACAACTTCCCAGATGGCTTTCCTCATGCCAGGGAAATGGACTCATTTTACAGCCTACTTCAAACAAGTGGCCACAAAACCCCAGTTATCTCCAAGGCAAATAATGCAAGCCTTAGGGTTCATGGCCTCCTGCATTCTTCTAATTCCATATGCAAGGCTGCATATGAGGAAACTGCAATGGTATCTCAAAAGCCTATGATGTCAACATTCCCAGGATCTAGAGGCTATGATTCCTATCATATCTTGCCTATGCCTAGAGTTCCTTTGGTGGGCAGAGGCCTGCCACCAAAACAAAGGACTACCATTCATACTACCCCTTGCCGCCCACACCTTAACAACAGGCGCATCAGACTATGCATGGGGGGCTCACCTGGCAGGGAAGTGCATTCAGGGAAATAGAACCCAAGTCAAATGCACCTACACATGAATCAAAAGGAAATGTTAGCTGTACAGAATGCTCTGACAGCCTTCAAGGACCACATTCTTCCAGGACAACTAATGGGAAAGATGGACAACACCACGGTCATGTGGTACATAAACAAGCAGGGGGGTACACACTCTTTCCCGCTCTGCAGACTAACCATGGCATTGTGGAACACAGCCTTGAGCTACCACGTGAATCTACAAGCTCAGTTCCTGCCAGGAAAACTAAATACACTGGCAGATGGACCAAGCAGAAACCTCATGGACCCACATGACTGGAAACTGGAACCGAGGATTTTCAACATGTTGACAAGCAAATGGGGGGAACCCAGATATAGACCTGTTTGCCACCCCCAGAACCAACAATTGGACAAATTTTGCACAAGGATTCTCTACAAACTAGCTTGGAAAGTGGATGCTTTATCCTTCAACTGGAAAAAACGATCAGTTTATGCCTTTCCTCCTCTGCCTCTGCTCTCCCAGGTACTACTAAAGATCAAACAGGACAAGCCAAGCACAATTTTAATTGCACCAGACTGGCCACGCCAACACTGGTACCCCCTCCTGCGCAATGTGCCATGCTTGGCCCCATGGCACCTGCCTCAGACTCCTTCCCTGTTGTCTCAGCATGAGAACCAGATTCTGCACCCTCAGCTGCAAACCCTGAACCTAGCAGCCTGGCTAATTTCCTAATCTCTCCTTTACCACCCCTCAGTAAATCAGTGATGGATATCATTTTAGAGGCTAGGAGGCCTAGTACTAGAAAATCTTATGCTGAAAAATGGAAAAGATTTTGTACCTGGAACCAATCTCAAGGGATGAGAGCCGCAGTGCCCAATTTACATCAGATTCTACAATATTTGACTGAGATGCTTCATAAGGGCTTGTCCTTTTCCTCCATCAAAATTCATGCCTCAGCCATTTCAGCTCATTATAGCACAGAGCCTCCCCTCTTCTCTCACCCACTGCTCTAGCAGTTCCTCAGAGGGGTCAAAACTTTAAGGCCACCGAGGAGAGCTCCAACTCCAGCCTGGGACCTTAACTTTGTCTTGGAGAAACTCAGTCTTCCTCCTTTTGAGCCAGCTGCTACTGCAAATTTAAAATTCCTTTCCTGGAAAACAGCTTTCCTTTTAGCAATCACTTCTGCAAGAAGGTTCATACTAGGCTATCTGCCTTAGGGCATTTATAAGCCTAGCCAGTGTGTGTTTGGCATTCGTCACCCATTTTAAATGAGTTTTGCTATGCCCTTTTTCAAGGTTAGTATACTGTGCCTCTGTCTAACAGTGACACAGAAGTGATACCCGGGGTAAACCTACGATCTCCCATCCACTCATCAAGATTCCTCTTGAAGAGAGTCAATGAGGGACTCTGCCTAACCTGGACTGGGATTTTATTCCAGAGTGAACGGAGCCTCTGGGTTATGAATCTGTCCCTCCAGCATGTCCTATTTATTTCAGTGCTGCGGTTCAAGTCTCTCGAGCGCGTAGCTCGATGGGATTTGGATTTTCTGAGGTGCAGCATGTCCATTAATTCCGGGTTGGACATGGCTTTATACGTCAGGCACAGATCGCCTCTAAGGCGGTATGCCACTGAGTAGAGCTGGAGTTTCTTTAACCGGGCAGCATATGGCATCTGTTTGAATCCTTTGATCCTCTTGGTGAGGTACTTTTGGAGTCTTTCCAGTTGCTGCAGGTGTCTGGTAAGGTACATCCCAAAAGGTGCATTGTACTCAATTACGGGCCTGATGAGGGATGAGTAAAGAGGCACGATGACCTCCCCTGATCTAGATGTGAATCCCTTCATGATTAGGTGGGCTATATAAAATGTTTTTCTAACCACTTTAGCCACGTGGTTTTCAAATGAGAGATTGCTATCAACTTGGGTCCCCAGGTCCCTAATTACTTCTTCCGTACTTAATGGAATACCACCTATGTGGTAATTTGTGGGCACTTTGTTTTTGCCAAAGGGGATGACTATACACTTTTTGGCGTTCAGCTTGAGGCCATGGCTCTGGCACCAGTTGTCTTTCTATGAGGCCCTTTTGTAGGATGCTTGTGTCAGCTGGAGAGTCAATTATGGCGCCCAGTTTGCAGTCATCTGCGAACTTGGTCAGCCACAGTCCTTCCGTGTTGGCCTGTACCTCCGAGAAATATATACAGAATAAGAGAGGTCCCAGGACTGAGCCTTGTGGGACGCCACTTGTAACTGGTTTGGAGTCTGACATGGCTCCAGCAATTCTAACCATGTGGGTTCTGTCCTTGAGCCAGTTTGCAACCCATCTAGTGACATAAGGGTTTATATTTAAGCTGATGAGCTTATCTATAATGCCCGAGTGGGGTATTGTATCAAAGGCTTTTGCGAAGTCCAGGTAGGCTGTGTGGACCATCTTCCCCTCGTCAATGGCCTTGGTGACTGTTTCAAAGAAATCGACCAGGTTTAAGAGGCAGGATCTGCCCTTAACAAAGCCGAACTGGGTAGGATCCAGTGTCTGTAGGTCCCCAATATCTTTATTTATGAGGTCCATGATGATCCTTTCCATAGCTTTGTAGACCAAGCTAGTCAGGCTTATGGGGCGATAGTTTCCAGGATCCGTTGAGGCACCACCTTTGTGGAGAGGGACCACTGTTGCTGTACGCCACTCTTTGGGTACATATCCTGTAGTAAGGGTGTCTGAATTACAGGCCCTTATGGCAGTGGAGCCTTTCATCATCTTTCATGCGGACAGGGTGTCCCTCAGAACCAATCCCTCCTTCATGCCCAAGGTGGTATCCAGTGTGGCTCTTAATCAGTCCATTCATTTGCCTACCTTCTTCCCTAACCCACAGAACAAAGGGGAACAGATACTGCACTCCTTAGATGTGCACAGACAACTTAGATTCTACTTGGACAGGACTAAACCTCAAAGGAAATCTGAACAACTGCTGGTGGCTTTTGTTGCAGTAGTAGAGGGGAAAGCTATTTCAAAGCAAACCATTTCAAAATGGATAGGCCACTGCATTCATTTCTGCTATAAGCACCATGGAAAACCTATGCCACAGGGCATCAGACCCCATTCAACCAGGGCTGCATCCACCTCTACAGCCTTTCTCAGGGGCGTCCCTACAAGGGACATCCTAGAAGCTGCTACCTGGAGTTCTGTACATACTTTCACCAAGCATTATCATTTGCCAATTTTCTCTAAATCCAGATCTGGTTTTGCCACTGCAGTCCTGCAGGGCCTTATAGCTGGTCCTAATTCTATTCTATTTAAATTCTTCCTTCCAACCTTAGCTTTGGGAATCTACCCAAATGTAATGACTACAACAGTGAAACATGAACATAGTACAGTTGTGTACACTTAACATAAATGTAGATGTTCGAGTGTATTCACTGTTGCAGTCCTGGTTACCCCCCCCCCTCCAGCCCCCTTTCTTCTTTTAGCTATATCTCTACTCTCACTTACTATGCTCAAAAAGCTTTTTGGTGTATTTGCTTTTTTGTTGGAGGTATATCCTTGTATGATAGATTTAATTACTTCCCAGTAGGGGGGGCACCTGACATCTGGGGCAAGAAAAACTGATGTAATGGCGTCTGCTGCATGTTTTATACCCCTGACGACCTGAAGTCATGGAAGAAGGGACAGCAACCGACGCAGGACCCAATACTTTGTTAATCAGGACAACTGAGGGCTACTGCAAGCAGATAACTCCAAATGTAATGACTGCAACAGTGAATATACTTGAACATCTACATTTATAGTAAGTGTACACAACTCTTCTTTCTGAGTCAACAGATGGTTTGCAAGAACCTTTTTGAAGCAATTCAGAAGTCATTCTCCATGGCTTTTCCAAGGTCCTCCCAAACTACTGTTGTTTTCCTGACCTGGTAACACCTTCAGTCAAATCCAAGGGCTTTTTCCAGAAAGCACTGTATGCAAGACCTCTGTCTTTAATCTGGTGGCTTCCCTTACTATTGTTGTTCACCAGCAGATCCCATCATTACTGGTATGACAAGTCTAACCACCTTTTAGCCACATCTCCTTGCCACTTCCTCAGCTGTTGAAATTTTGAATAGCGGCTAGTCATAGTTCGACCCTCACCATCCTTATTTATATGGGAGAAGCTGTCCTGGAGGTGGGGGTTGAACTTGTCCCACACAGAAGACTCCGCTAGGAATTCACTGAACACCATTAGCACATGGCTGAATTTCCTCAAGTCTATTCATTTGCCATGTATCACCTATGCAGCTTCAAATGGTGACCCAATGACAGTTTAGAGGCCGGGTCCATACCACCATTGTCCATCTGGCCATTCAAACCCTTAAAGATCAGATCATTTTCGACTAGAGAGATTTTAAGTCCAAACCATTTTTCAACCTTGAGAGAAGATTTTGAGATTGGGGCTGCACCTCTGAATATGTAGTTTTATGTTTTTGCCCCATCCCATTTTCGATGATTGGCTGGAGGATTTGATTGATTAGCTTTGTTCCAGACAGTGGTCCCTTAAGAAAGCCAGTCAGAGATTAGGGTATTTAGGACTGGGCTCTGTCTGTCTGGAGGTGGACCGCAAGCTCACATAGGCCGGCAGTCTCCAGTAAAGGAAGGCCTCCATAATCCTTCTGGTCTAGAGCTCATGTCCCTTGGAATGGACACCAAGCAGATGTTTAATGCCTGGTGTAAGCTTGAGATGTGAGTGTCTGTGTACAGCATGAGGCTAGCACCAAGCCTCATACTTGCTTCTTCCCATCCTGTGCTGCCTTTAGTTAATGCACAATCCAGTATCATTTCTTGGTACCTTGACATACCGTTCCAATCCATTGCAATCAGACTCCCAGTGCAGTTGGCAAGGGTAGTGGGTATTCCCTGTCTCTCTTAGGATCCTACAAGTGTCTGAAGGATGTTGAGGTTACTGTCTCCAAGACAGACAAGAATAATGAATTTAGTCTCGCCATTCACATGTTCCCTGGAAGGCTAATTCTTTGCTGTTTTCATGAGGCTGTTGTGCAGTGGATTAAGCAGATGTTAGGCCCTTAGCACTAGCTGTAGTATTCCAAGGACACGGAGGGTAGGATATGGAATGGGACTTTGTTGTGATTTTCACATGGATAAATTCCAGGACATCATTCTTTTTAACCAACATAGAGATGTTCTTCGTGTTTCACTGTTGCAGTCATTACATTTGGGTAATCTGCTGGCAGGTTGCCCTCAGTCGGCCTGAATTCCAAAGTCTTGGGTCCTGCATCAGTTGCTGTTTTCTCTTCCATGACGTCAGGTCGTCAGGAGTATAAAACATGCAGCCGACACCATTTTCTTTAGTCTTTCTTGCCGCGCGGTGCCCAAAGCAGAAGCATTTCGCAAGTGCCAGTCGGCCAACTATTGAAATATTCGAGTTTGAGTTTCAGAACCGAAGTCTTCACTAAAGCTAAGTACCCCGTTGGGGAAACTTTTTTCTTGCTTTTTACCGATGTCAGAAAAAGTTAATTGTATTACTTGTGGGAAGCAAATACCTCATAAGGATTTCCATTTATACTGTATTCCTTGCCTAGGCCCTGATCACAACGTGCCTGGCTGTCGGTTTTGTGCTAGATTTAACCAACGCACTATTAAGCGTTGGTATATTTTTGCATCAAAGTATTTTGGAAACAGATTTAACTGCCCAGAAATGTCATCAGATAGCAATCCAACTACCAGAGTATATAAAAAACGCAAAGAAAAGGACAGAGAAAAAGGCAGTCGAGATCCAAAACCGACGACGAGGCTTCTCCTAAGCCAGTCGCCGGCTCACCGGTACTCAGTAAGGCGCTTTCGCAGCGCCTGGTACCCGCTACCTTCAAGTCGCAGGCCTCTACTGACACCCATGTGGAGTCCGGCATGCCGCAACATACTCAAGGTATTGGACCAACAGATGTATCTCCCTCAGATGGGTCCAGAGCCGCTGAGCAGGCACCGGCTTCTGAGGGTGTATTCAGACCTCAACATTTGTCTATCAAACTGACGACAGCTGCAAAACCAAAGACAAAAGCAACTTCTAAAATTAAAAAACTGACGCATGAGCCACGTGCACAGGCCTCTATGCCTAAAAAACAGATGATCAAAATGGCTGAAGACCTTATTACCTTAATCAGGGGTACCCATCCCCCTCCAGATAAGAGGCCTAGGCAAGACACTAATTATGAATCTTCAGATCAGGTTTCTATTTCTTCTGATCAGGAATTATCTATACCTCCCTATGAGGATTCTGATGCTGAGGAGTCTATTCCATCTGGATCTAGTCCTGAGGATTATTCATTTGGAGAAACCTTGCATACTTTGAGGGAGCATTTTCACTGGGAAAGTCAAGACTTCTCAGAATCAAAAAAGAGGCTCAGGGATTTCCTTCTCCCTCAGCACAAGCCTTTAGCCATTCCCCGTGTTTTAGACATTGTGGATGATGTGTTTTCGGAGTCAAGCTTGACCCCTGACTCCTTACCTCTGGCTCCCAGTAAGCCTGACAGATATTACAGGGTCCCTGACTCACATACATTTTTATTTAGAAACCCTGCTGCTGATCCTGAAACTATTTCATAGGGTCCAAAGGGGTTAAGGTCTCAACACCAAAAAATTCTACCCCCTCTGACAGAGATTCAAGGGCACTAGACAGATGGGGAAAAAGGTTTATACATCTGCAACTTTGGCAATCAGGGCCTTAAACTGTCAATTTCATATGCTTAAGTACCAACAACATGTTATGGGATTGCTGAAACAGAAAATGATGTTGATTTCAGAATGTGCAGAAAATAAAGAATTGCAGAAATTATTGCATGCAGCTGAACAAGTTGGAAAGCATTCTTTGCAATGTGGTTTTGATTCCTGAGAGGCCTCCTGCAGGACCGCAGTTACGAGATCTGTAATTAGGAGGCATGCCTGGTTAAAGGAACAAAATTTGCCTGATCATGTTAAAGCTAAATTGCTAGATGCATCTTTACAGCATGATTCTCTGTTTGATATTAAGGCAGAAGAGGTTTTAAAGAAAATGGAAGACAAAGCTAAGTCTGTGCAAACTGTTAAAGACTTCTTACAAGTGCAGCCACCAAGATTCAGTAGACACTGGCCTACAAAAAAATGGTCCTTTCCTGTGTCAGACAGAGCTCAAAGGGGCAAATTCAGATGCCCTAAGGGTTCCAGATACCAGGCTTAAGATTCATGCAGGTCAAAGAAATGGGGGAGCTTCCACCTCCAAATCTGGAGGAGATAAAGCACAAACCTACAGAAAGCAATCCCAATGCCTTCCCTCTGCCTACACCAAGCATTTATCTTTTGGCAGCACCCATAGGAGGAAAATTAGCACCTTTTGCTCAAAACTGGCTGTTAATAACCCAGGTCAAGTGGGTACTAAACATCGTATCACAGGGATGCAGATTCCATTTCCATACTCTGCCAATGGCAAATGGTTGGCCAAATCTGCCAAAAAAATCAATGGGCAGAGGCACAGAAACAGGTTACGTCCCTCATGGATATGGGGGTCATTCAGACAGTACCAGAACAGGAAAAAGGACAAGGTTTTTACTCAAGAATGTTCTTGGTACCCAGAAAGGACAAGGACTGTCTGCCAATACTGGATTTAGCAATTTCGAACACATACCTGGACATTCCAAAATTCAAAATGCTGACTTTGCAGCAGCTTCTGCCCATGCTGGGCAAGAATGCTTGGCTGGTGACTTTTGACCTAAAAGAGGCATACCTGCATGTCCCAATAAGACAATCGTGCAGAAGATACCTCAGATTCAAGGCTGGCTTAATGCATTACCAATTCTCTGCACTGCCCTTTGGCTTATCTACTGCGCCCAGGGTCTTTATAAAGTGCCTGGCGCCAGTAATTGCATTTTGCAGACAAAGAAGAATACAAATATATCCTTACTTGGACGACTGTCTCATTCAAGCAGAGAACAAGGACACTCTTCTTCGACACCTGGCATTTGTGAAAAGGCTTCTAACATGCCTAGGGTACACAGTAAATGAAAAGAAATCACAACTGGTACCCTCTCAAAAGATAACATTCCTGGGTACAAGCTTGGATACAACTGCCCAGATGGCTTACCCTCACGCCAGACAAGCAAAGGCAACTGACTGCTTACTTGAAACTGATGGCAACAAAAACCCAGTCTTCTGCAAGGCAAATTCTGCAGACTCTGGGCTTCATGGCATCCTGCATCCTACTAATTCCATATGCAAGACTGCATATGAGGAAACTTCAATGGTACCTAAAATGTTTATGGAGTCAACATTCACACAGTCTGGAAACAATGATTCCTCTCATTCCCTGCCTGCAACAGGAGTTTCTATGATGGGCAAAGGCATGTCACCAAAACATGGGACTGCCCTTCACTCTACCCCCTGCCAGCCAAACCTTAACAGACACATCAGATTATGCCCGGGGGGCCCACATGGCAGGAAGATGCATTCAGGGCTTATGGACACCAAAACAAATGCATCTTCATATCAACCAAACTGGTTTCCAGTGTGGCTCTTAACCAAACAATTCATCTGCCAACTTTTTATCCAAATCCGCAGAACAAGGGGGAGAGAATTCTGCATTCCTTAGACGTACACAGACAGCTAAGATTCTACTTGAGCAGGACAAAAGCTCTAAGAAAAACTGAGCAGTTACTAGTGTCATATGCTGCAGGATCAGAAGGAAAGGCTATTTCAAAGACAGTTTCAAATTGGATAAGTTACTGCATCCGTTTCTGCTACTTACACCATGGTAAACCTGTGCCCAAGGGCATTAGGTCTCATTCCACCAGAGCTGCAGCTACTTCAGCAGCCTTTCTCAGAGGAGTACCAACCAAAGACATTCTAGAGGCTGCTACTTGGAGTTCTGTTCACACCTTTGCAAAGCATTACCATTTGCCTCTCTACTCTAAATCCAGGGCAGGCTTTGCCACTGCAGTGCTGCAGGGCCTTATAGCCGCACCTAATGCTGTTTAGTTCCAGCCTCCCTACCATAGCTTTGGGATTCTACCCAAATGTAATGACTGCAACAGTGAAACACGAAGAACAGTACAGTTGGGTACGCTTACCATAAATGTAGATGTTCGAGTGTATTCACTGTTGCAGTCCAGGTTACCCTCCCGCCATCCTCCTGTCATTCTGAAGTTTATCTTTCCTTCTCTATCTTCTACAACCTATGTGGTGTATTTGCTTGTAGATGAAGGTAAAGTTTATATTGATGCATGTGTGTGTGTGTGTGTGTATATACACACATATATATATATATATATATATATATATATATATATATATAATTTTGCTACCTTTTTTGGGGGCACCTGACATCGGGGGCAAAAAAAACTAAAGAAAATGGCGTCTGCTGCATGTTTTATACCTCTGACGACCTGACGTCATGGAAGAGAAGACAGCAACCGACGCAGGACCCAAGACGTTTATAATTCAGGCCGACTGAGGGCAACCTGCCAGCAGATTACCCAAATGTAATGACTGCAACAGTGAATACACTCGAACATCTACATTTATGATGTGTACACAACTGTACTTTATGCTTGTTGCTAATATAAACAAAGAATCTTTCACCCTTTGTCCCTGTCTGCAGAGCTGTTGGTCTAAATGTGTGGAAGGCACTGAAGCATTGCACTGCCAGAGTACTTTCTGCAGATTTAAACTAGGTATCTGAAATGGCACAGATGTCTATATACTCCAGAGTGAGAAGAGCTTGTAGGGTGTGGAGTTTCTTGTTTTGGGCTCTTAGCATTTAGCCATAACACTTCTAGGTTTCTTTTGGTTTTATTTGCTAGGTGGGTAGACTTGTCAGTTCAATATTGCCTTAAAAAGGCTGTAAGGGGGGTTTTGAAGTTTTGGCCAGTATTTGAAGCCTAGGGGAGACAGTTGTAGACCATCCTTTGCAAAGCAAAATGGTTTGTTAACCACATCCTCTCATGCTGTCAAATATTGAATCCCCCCAGAACTTCACCCGAAGCTCAGCCAATTATTGAAGTCAACCCTTTTTTGTTCATACTGTTGCGTCATCCTTGGTGAAGGTAGAATGCTTTTCAATGCAAGGTACATACCTGCCTGAGACTCTTACTCAGGGAAATCAACAATATTGCTCTTTATATAGTCCAGGAAAGTAAGTCTCTGGTCATTCATGCTCACATAGACTGTGCTAGAGTCATATTGGTACCTGTAGTGCAGTGATGTGAGAGCATGCCTGTCTTGGTGGATCTTGACTCTAGATAAGCAACTAAATTATCTTATCCTTGTTCAGTCTGGTGAGTGGGACATCTGTTTGTCATACAGTGAAGTCCCCTATGACAAGATTCCTTCGGGTAATGTGTTTGCTTGCCTTATGGACTTTACTCTTGGGGCTCCACTGGCTATAGACGTATGTGTGGTGTTTGAGCACTTTAGGTATTGCTAAGGATAGCTGTTGCTGTTTATATGTTCAACACACAGAGGATTATGGCTTTGCTTGTACAGGTTGCCCAGACAGGATAACTGGACATGATGGACTCTTTTGGCCCATCTGTATTTTGGGTCTACACATGAGACTCCTTTGGTTTATTCATGATGAGCATCAGTTTTGGGACACAGTGCTGCCATTTTGCACCCAGATTCTTCACCCTGATGTTCATCCTGGTGGTTGAAGCCTTCCTGAAAATGTATATTTGGCCATTTGACCAAAAGATAGTTTAAGATGTCCTCCTGTATCACTGTTGCAGTATTCCTTACTCTAGGCATCCCCTGCCAAGGGCAGCCCGACATCCAGCCTTAAGATTACTAGTAAGTCATGCATCACACATTTGCTCATGGTGTAGGCCATAAAGGTGACATACATACTTCAAATCTCTTTGCCGCCAATCCAAACACCATCTTCAATCGTCGGTCTGAACGCTACTTCATCTGGTGGTTACTAGACCATTTCATATAAGTGCCCCATTGGGGTTTTTCTTTTTATCTTTGATTTCTTTAATTTTGTTGTGAGGTTACATGCCATCCAGAAAGGGAAAATGTCAGTGTGGGAGACAGATTGACCATATAGACCATCACGAGCAGTGTTTGTTTTGTTTGGGTGCTTCTTATGGTCATATATGTGGGTGGCGCAGTGGTGCAGCAGTTAACATTGTTGCCTCACAGCAAGAGGTTCTCCGATTCAATTCTTAGCTGGGGTGCCTTCTGTGCAGAGTCTGCATGTCCTTCCTGCGTTTACGTGGGTTTCCTCCAGCCACTCTGATTTCCTCCCACATTCCAAAGACATGAGTCTGGAGTGTTTCTAAAATAACCAACCGCCATGGCTGAGGAGAACACACAGCAGCTTTAATAAAAATAAAACAAGTGAAACAAGTAAAAATGGTGAGCGTTTTCACTGTAGTAGCAGCTTCATCAGACCATATAAAAAATACTCATTCCATTCATTCATAAAAACACAATCCGATCAGTCAATACCAAGAAATAAAACACATGACTAAAACTACCAGTCCATTCACATACACTGGATCATTAACTTAAGCCATAAACAAAATAAAACCAATCCAGTCACTGAACCAAGCCATGAGCTTTCAGTATGGGTTTTATAAAGATATGCTCATTTAAACCTGGACTCCTACCTGCTTACAAGGCAAGAATCCAGTTGAGTTCTTTTTGCTCTGTTCTGTTGTAAAGATTGCCTTGCGAGCAGATAGGAATCCAGGTTTAAACGAACATATCTCTTTAAAACCTGTACTGAAAGCTCGTGGCTTGATTCATTAATTGGATTGGTTTTGTTTCATTTATGGCTTAAGTTAATGAGCCAGTGTATGTGAATGGATCGGTAGTTTTAGTCATGTGTATTATTTCTTGGTTGTGATTGGTGTGATTGTGTTTTTATGATTGAATGGAGTGAGTATTTTTTATATGGTCTAAAGAAGCTGCTATTGCAGTGAAAGTGCTTACCGTTTGTACTTGTTTCACTCGTTTTATTTTTATTAAAGGTCTTGTATGTTTTCCACAGCCATGGTCATCAGATATTTTCTTTTTTGGTTGTATTATTTGTAATACACCCCCCCCCTTTACCTCTGTGTACTTTTATTTTTAGTCTGGAGCATTTCTCCCAGGGCCTCTGCTGAAAATAGGCTCTCTCCTAGTCAGACTCACCCAGTCAACAAATGTTAAATAAATAATAAAAATAAATAAATACATTGTGCCCGATTTGTCATGCATTTATCTCTAAGACTCTTATTAGTCATCTCTCCTCTTTATCTATCTACCTTGAGTGCCAACATCTTCAGTTATTGGCACAAGGTGCAATGGAGGAATCGTCCTGGCTCAAGGGTTAGCTGTCTGCTAAAAAGACCAAAAAAAAGTAGGTCAGGCAAGGCTGCTGTACCACTTCCCTTGGATGTCTCCCTCGAGGCTGGTGAAAGCTCGGAGGATCATCCATTCGCATTGTCTGATTCCTCTGCCACATCCATTTTGGAAGCTGGCATGCTTCCAGTTTCTCGTATGTCCTCGGAGGCTCTGCAGACATCCATTATGGATGTTGAGGGGGAACTGCGTCTGATCATATCCAAGGATCCGAGGAGTGTTTAGAAGATTTTTCTTAGGAAGAAGATTCCTGCTACGTTGATTGAAAGTTGGCAAGGGTCTGAACTCCTAAGATCTTTAGGGCTGGCACTGCTTTGAGAAAGAAGCAGAAAAGAAAACATATTTCACCTGCTGCTAATTCTTAGCGTGAATGGCAGGATTTCACACAGAGGTTGTTTAATGCACTCATGGCCTTGAACAGGACTCTTCTAATGAGGATTTGGACTATGAAGTAGAGTCTTTAGCCTATTCCTCTGAGATTCCTTTTCCATTAGAGTATGGTTCTAAGAAAGATAACTTCAATAGTCCAGATTATCCTTTTGAAGAACTTTCCTTTGGGGATTCTGTATTTTGGATGATGGAATTTTTTAAATGGGTCTGCACCCAGGTTTCTCATGTCCAGAAGAGGTATTATGAACTCCTCCAGATGGAGTCTCCTAAGCTTTCTGCAGGCCCCTCCTGTCCTTGCTGCCTTGTTGGACACTTTCATTAGTTTCTCAGGCTACTGATTCTCAGCTTCCAGCTCTTAAAAACTGATGGCTTTCATAAGGTGCCTGATAATTGTCAGTTTCTTTACAAATGTCCTTCTGCTGATCCCTCTGTTGTCTGTTTCTTCAGACAAACCTTCCAAACTGTTGCCTTCCACTAAATTACTTCTTTCTGACAAAGACAGTAGGGCCATGTAAAGGAAAGGCAAAAAGGTGTACACTGTTGCTACATTGGTCTTTCGGGCTTATAACTGCCAGACGTATATGACCAGGTATGTTTTAGCTCTCCTCTCTCAGGCTTTTCAGGTTGTTTCTGACCTTCCTGACTCTGAGGGGAAGCCTTCAGTCCTCTCTTTGTTGAGATCCTCTTCTCAAGTGGCCCATCATTCTGTTAAATGTAGTTATGGTGCAGTTGATGCTTCCTCTAGAGTTTCTGCCTTTGCTTCTGTGCTGAGACTTCATTCTTCATAGGATGTTACTAGGCTAGCAGCCGTAAAGCCTTTACAAGCCTAGCCATGTTAATCCCAAGTATCCCCAGTTGTTCTTTTTGGGTAGTTCGCAGAACAAGTTTATGAACAGAATGGGTCTGCGATCAACACCAGCTACCACTGTCCAAGAGGGACATGGGTGCCACCCTAAGGATGAATTTATGGTCTCCCACCCAGTTATCTAGCTTGCATTTGAGTAGGGACAGTGAGGAGCTTTGTTTTACTTGAATAGGAAGTCAATTCCTGACTAGCGGCAGTCTCTGGGAGACATCTGTGTCTCTTCAGCATGTTTTGTTAATGTCACAAGCTAGGTTGAAATCCCTAGAGCGAGTGACATTTGTACTGTTTAACTTGCGGATGTGCAGCATTTCCATTAGGGTTAGGTTGGGGATTGCCCTATAAGCCAGGCACAAGTCACCTCTCAGCATCCTATAAGATAAAGAGTAAAGTGACAGGACTTTCAGCCTGTCCGTGTAGGTCATGGTTTGGAGTCCTGTATTTTCTTAGTGATAAACCCCTGAAATCTTTCCAGCTGCTACAGATCTCTGGTGAGGTGCATGCATAAGGGGGAATTATACTCTTAGTGGTCTGATGAGGGTCTAGTACAGTGGAATTGTAACATCCCTTGACCTAGCTATGCCCTTGCTTATTATGAGGTGCAGTACATAGAAGGCTTTCCTGACCACTGTGGAGACATGGTGGTCAAAGTTCAGATTGCTATCAGCCTGTGTTCTCAAGTCTTGCACCACTAGGTTGGAACTCAGGGGGGGGGGTTGCTGTCAATATTGTAATTTGTAGGGAATTCTGTTTTGCCAAAGGGAATAATAATACATTTTTTTGCAATTAGTTTTAGACCATGGCTTTGGCACCAGTCATTTGTTTGGGTTAGCCCTTCTTGTAATATATTGGCATTGTTGGGGGATTCAGTGATTGCTCCCAGTTTGCAATCATCAGCAAACATGGTGATCGAAAGGCCATCTACTTTGGCCTAGACTTCCGAGAAATAGATGCCAAACAGTAAGGGGCTCTGCACAGACCCCTGTGGTACTCCACTGGTGACGGGTCTACTAGTGGAAGTAGAGTCACCAATTTTGACAGGATAGGTTCTGTCAGTGAGCCAGTTGGCTACCCATCTAGTAACATAAGGGTTAATCCCTATTTTTAATTTCTCCAAATCTTTTGGGTTTCTAATACCATGACTGGAATGGAATCCATTCCTAAGTCAAAGTACGATTAAAGTTCATGGAATTAGTATTGTTTCAGTCTTTGATGTCAACCAGAAATGCTCTACAGAGCACCTGTAATGTGCCCAGTAATGACTCCTTTTGCAGTTCATATGGGGTTACATGTATTGGTAACATATCTAAATACAATTGTAGATTCTTTTTTATAAGGCCTGTTGCTCCAACTACTGTTGGAACTGTCTGGGTATCTTTCTTCCACATTACTCTTGTTTCTTCCCGTAAATCCTGATATTTTATGACGTTGTGTCTTTCGGTATGCAAGACACTGTAGTCACTGGGTGTAGCGATTTCATTGATCAATGCTACTTTTGTCTTCTTTTCATGAGCCACTATATCTGGTTTTCTCACATCTATCTTTTGAACTGTTGGTAATGGGTGATCCCATGTGATGTAGACTTCATCATTTTCTATGAGGCTTTGGGGCTCATGTTTCCAGTGTTTTTCAGTTTAATCCCTTTCTATGAGAGTTTCTCACTGATGTCAGAGTGGACAATTATGTTGAAAGACTTGTCAAGGTCGCAATAGGCTGTGTGCACTGTCTTACCTTCGTCCATGGCTTTGGTGACATTCTCAAAGAAGGTCCAGCAGGTTTAATAAGCATGATTTACCCTTAATGAAGCCAAACTGGGTTGGGTCCAGTTTTTGGAGGTCACCTATGTCCTTATTGGTAAGGTCCATGACAATTCTTTCCATGGCCTTGCAGATTAGGCTGGTTAGAGTTATGGGTCTGTAGTTCCCAGGGTCAGTTGATGGCCCCCCTTTGTGCAGGGGGATTACTGTTGCTTTTCTCCATTCTGCAGGAACATATAACCAGTTCTCAAGCTATGATTAAAGAGAGTACCAAGTGGGTCCGCTAGGTCTTGTTTTAGATTGTTTAGTAGATAACCTGGGATATCATCTGGTCCCATTGAGGCAGTGTTTTTGGCCTTGGCGAGTGCAGAGAGATGACCTGTTCTCTCGAGATGCTAGTCAGAGGGTTGGTGTCAAGTATGCTTTGGAATATGGTAGGTGGGGATGGGGGGGATGAAGCTTGTGCTGAATCTGTCAGCTACCAGGTTGGCGATAGCTTCTGGTGTAGTATGAGTAATCCCATTTTCAACCAGTTTGGCACATAGTTGGGCAGGCATTCCCTTTTAGACTTCTGATGTAGTTAAAGAATGCTTTATGGTTATCCTTGGCTAGGGATGTAATTTTAGTTTCATAATTTGCTTTAAAAGACTACAAGATTTCTGATTTTCTTGTTTAGGCTTAAAAGGAAACTCTTCCTCTGCAAAGTGATATCCCTCTTGCTTTTGGACAGCATTTTCTTCCTCTTGTGATATTATCTGTTTATGCTTGAAGTCCATCACAGTGACTTTTTTATGGGAAGACCTGTTTTTGATCCATTCAGATACAGCAGAGTTTATGCAGTTGCTTAAGTGTTTGTACAGGACATTTGGATACATGTCTGCATAGTGATCATTGATGTTTTTGATTATGGGTGGTATGAAGCTTTTTATGCCATCGCTTAGTAGGTTTTAGTTAGCTTTGGTAAAGATTTTTTATAATTTTTGCTTCTGTGAGGCTGTTGGTTCTAGTAGTTACTTCACACGAGACTGATTTGTGGTCTGACCTAACCAGGGAGGGCATCATGCATGGGGAAGTACAGTGCCCCCCCCCCCATGTTGGTGAGTATTATGTCCAGAACATTAGAGACTGTAGTGGAGGTATGATTATGTTCTAGAGCATTTGTGTTAAAGTCCAGGAATCTCTAGGCGAGCATATTTTTGCTCCTGTATGTCCTCCAATCTATGGAAGGATAGTTTAAATCTCCCATGACTAAGGTGTGGGCTGTATGGCGAGGGATTCCAGTAAATCGAGGTAGGCGGAGTGCTTATCCTGGTTCATGGTGGGGGATCTGTAGCTAGCAATGATGTGATAAGGTGCTTTCCGAGTAGTTAGTTTGGACATGGAGTAGTTTGAGAGTCATGTTGTTTGACTAGTCTCGAAGTGTATTTGGTTTTAATGAAGATGGTACACCTCCACCTTTGGTTCCTTCATCCTTATTTTGAGGTCTAAACATCTGTAAGACACTGTAGCCTTGCACAGCTGGGGTGCTGTCAGCTACCTTGAAACATGTCTTGGTAAATACACAGATGTCAGCATCCTCTAGGGTGAGGAGTGCTTCTAGGGAGTGCAGTTTTGTGTTTAAACTCCTAGCATTAACCAGCATGACCCTAAGTTTGACTCAATTAGATGTTACATTTGAAAATTTGTTCTTTTGACATTGCCTAAAGGAGGCACTATGGGGGTGGCAAGGGGTTTTGCCAGTATCCAAAAATCTAGGGGGGACAGGTGCAGACCATCTCTAGCAAAGCAGTGAGGTCTGTCTGCTATACCCTTATAAGCTGACAGATACTTTGCTTTGTCTCCAGGCTTTGCATGATGATATTAGGGCTAAACTGAGGGATGCTCCTCTTGACAGTAAAAATCTTTTTTGTTCTGCTGCTACTGAGCTTTTTATGTCCCTGCAAGAGAAGGTAAGGCCTTGCAGGAATTGAAACATATTTTTTGTTTTCCCCTGTTCCCAAATTTCAGAGGAATTATCCTTCCAAGCCTGCCTTTGTACATAGATAGTCTCACCCTCCTCCCAAAGGTTAAAAAGTGTTCTAGAAGTGCCCCTCCTGTTAAGTCTATTCAGGCTCGTATTACTCAGAAGCCTCCTTTTCCAGAAAAGTCAGGTTTCTTTATCTCTCTTTCTCAGTCTCTTAACAATTGGTTAAGGATCACTCAGGATTCTTGGGTTCTGTCCATCCTTTGTCAGGGGCATTACATGGTATGGAAATCCTTTCCTACTTTTTTGGGCGTTCCTTGACCTCCTGAAGAACAGCTGCCCTTTTTTCTGGATGTACTTCAGTGTCTTTTGTATCAAGCACCATCCAAGCAGTTTCTGCACCTCAAAAGGGGAAGGGGTTTTGTTCCAGAATGTTTCTGGCTCCCAGGAAAGAAGGCACCTGGAGACCCTTTCTGGATCTTTCTCAACTGTACACATTTTAAAAGGTTCATTCCTTTCGAATGCTATCCCTTCAAACCCTGTTTACTTTTCTTCTAAGTCAGGCTTTCCTAGTTTCTCTGAATTTCAAGGATGCCTGTCACCATATTACTGTTCATCCCTGTTTCAGGGAATTTTTGCATTCTTTCTGTTTTTTCCTTGCATTTCTAGTTCTCTGCTTTGCCCTTTGGCCTCTGTACTGTCCCAAGGGTGTTCACCAAATGCCTGTGATTGTTTTTTGCAGGATGAGGGGGATACACATCTTTCCTTACCTGGGTCACCTGCTCATTCAGGCTTCTTCTCCAGAGACCCTGCTTCAGCACCTTTACTATGCTGTTTGTTTCTTCCAAAGACTAGGGTTTACAGTAAATTTCCAAAATCCTTCATGACTCTTCCTCAGGATCATGTTCTTCTCAGGTGCAGGCTGCAGACCATTCCTATGTTGGCATCCCTGCCATCTCCCAAGGCTTTAGCTCTGTTTGCCTTTTTTCAGTCCCTTCTTCCTCTGGTCTCAGTTATAGCCAGGGAGTTTCTAAGGGCTCTGGAATACATGGGTTCCAGTATTCATATGCTTCCTCTAGCTAGGCTTCATATAAGAAAGCTACAGCGATTCCTAAAGTCAGTTTGGCTTCAACATTCTCGTCTCTTGGACTTCCCAATTCCTCTCCTCTTTCATGCCTCAAGCTAGAACTTCAGTGGTGGATTCATCAACTGTCTGTTAACCCAGGGCTTCCTTTTCAGGCCCCAGTCCCCTCTCAGGAACTCTCTTCGGATGCCTCAGATGTGGGGTGGGGGGCTTCTTTCCTCCCTCTAAAGGTTCAGGGCATTTGGTCCCTTTGTCAGAGGGTGGACCATATCAACATCAAGAGATGAGAGCTTTCCTTGTTCTTTAGGCCTTCCATACTGTTCCTTCCAGGGCCTCTCAAAGTCTTTAAAGACAATGCCACAGTGATGTGGTACGTCAACAAGAAAAGGGGGACTCTGTTTTATCCCATTCAGACTAGCTGTTCGTGTTTGGGATCTGGCTATCCAGTATCAGGTGACTCTTCAAGGTGTTTATATTCCTTCAGAACAGAACCTTGTGGCAGACTTTGTGAACAGGTCCATAACACAGACTCAAGAATGTAGCCTTCACAGAGATGTGTTTCTGGACATTGTCCACTAGTGGCATACTCCTCAGATGGATCTTTTTTGCCTTCTCTCTGAACAGACTCTCTTTTTGCACCAGAGTCCCATGTCCTCTGGCATGGAAGGTGGATGCCCTCTCTTTTTCTTGGAAGGAGATGTTTCTTTGTCTTTTATACAGAGGGCCCTGTTCAAGATAGAACAAGACTCTCCCAAAATCTTGTTGGTGACTCCCTTTTGGACCAGACAGCAGTGGTTCCCTTTTCTGCTATACCTAGCCAAGGGCAGTCGCCACAAGTTACATCACAGGGTGGACCTACTCACATAAGACAAGGGGTCTCTCATCCATCCTCACTTGTCCACTCTTCACCTGACACTGTGGGTGATGGGGTTTGATCCTTTTAGTCATTGTTTTTCTGAGGACATGTTTCAGGTTCTGCAGGAGAACAGGAGACCCACTACCAGGAAATCTTATTTGTCCAAATGGAAGAGATGTTCTGTTTGATGTCATGCTCGTAACCTGGATCCACTTGCTGTGGAAGTTATTTTAGTTCTCTCTTATTTGAGTAAATTGCTCCATGCTGTGTTGGCATACTCTTCATTTAAAGCCCACATTTCAGCTGTTTCTGCTTGTCTGCTTTTGACTTTTCCTTTAGCCTCTAGATTTGAGGTCAAAGAATTTCTTAAAGATGTCCTTCATATCAGACCTTCCAGGAAGAGCCTATTCCTCCTTCCTGAGACTTTAATTTTGTTCTTGAAAAATTGACTCAGGCTCCTTTTGAGCCTGCAGCTTCAGCTCCCTTACAGCACTGTACTTGGAAGACTGTTCTTTTGGCCCTTACTTCAGCTAGAAAGGTGTCTGAGCTTCAGGCAGTTATGTCTGTTCCTCTTTTTTAGTTTTTCCTAGGAACAGGATCTCTCTTCATACTAATCATTTATGCTGAAGGTGGTTAATGAGTTGTCTCTTAATCATTCTATTTATTTTCCCACTTTTTTACCTTCTCCGCAGTCTGCTAGTGAGAAGGTTCTACACACCTTGGATTTGCAAAGAGAACTCCGATATTATTTAGATAAGACTAAAGCCATTCATAAATCCAAACAACTTTTTGTTTCCTTTCATCCTAGATCTTTAGGCCTGGCTATTTCTAAGCAAACAATTTCTTCTCGGATCTCTAAGGTAATTTATTTTTGTTACTCTTTTCATGGGAAAAAGCCTTTCTACTTCTGTAAAGATTCATTCTACCCGGGCTGTGGCTTCCTCTGGATTTTTTGCAAAGAATTCCATCCTTGAGGCAGCTACTTGGACTTCTGTACATACTTTTATTAAACATTACAAGCTGGATGTGGTTTCCAGAACTAGAAATGGATTTTTTCATGGTTGTCCTGCATGACTTTTTGAGGGTTCTGCTGGACCTTCCTCCTCAGTTTTCTTTGTGAGCTTTTTGAACTGTCCTTAGAGTAAGGAATACTGCAATAGAGGTATGGAAGGACATAGCATAGTTGTGTAAAACCTTACCATTACAGTAGATGTCCTTCCCTTTACTGTTGCAGTGTTTGCTCTCTTCATCCTCCCTATTTTCTTTACTCCCCCCCCCCCCTTCTGAATGCATGTTTTTATTTTACTCCTTGGACTGTTGTTCTTCCTGAGGCTTTCGAGTTCTGAAGTATGTACTGTATGTCCGTACATCACCATTATGCCCTACACTGTGAGCGGAGAGCATACTTGTGACTTATGAGGCTTTGGTATACTGGCTGGGCATCAGGCTGCCTTTGGCAGGGGATCCCTAGAGTAAAAACTAATGCAACAGTGAAGGGAAGGACATATACTGTTACGATAAGATTTTGCACAACTCTACATTTTCCTTGAACCCTGCTCATTGGAAATCATTTAGTGGGATACATTTGGATATCCTCTAGTACTAGTTGTTCCTGTGCTTGAAACTTCCAGAAACTTAATGGGATCCAGGATTGTACCCATCTACATCCATGTTGCCAGTTGCCCACCAGTGAATATACAGGTGTTGCACTGAGCTGTTAAAAATTAATGGTGTTAAAGCCTCCAGACGTACGAGAACCTAATGTAAGTGTCCAGTCCTTGTCACCAGACTTTGGAGTGATGAAGAGTTCCACCAGTCTTCTGGTGGGCCTTCCCTCCTAGCATGTGAACTTATTGCAAGTTATGATAATGAATTCCTGCCTTGTTCATAGTTAGGTACTAGGCTATCTGCCCGAAGGCATTTATAAGCTTAGCCAGAATGTGTTGGCTTTCGCCGCCCCCTTAGATTAGTTCCCTGTGCCTCTGTCCAGCAGAGCCACTGAATTGATCCCAGGGGTAAATTTTCTGTTTCCCATCCACTCTTCAAGGTTTCTGTTAAAGAGTGTTAGCGAGGAGCTCTGCCTAATGTAGATTGGAATCTTGTTCCAAAGCATGGGAAGTCTCTGAGACAGGGATCTATCCCTCCAGCATGTCCTATTTATTGTTGTGGTGAGGTTTAGATCCATAGAGCATGTGGCTCGAGGGGATATGGTTTTCTTTAGGTGGAGCATGTCCATCAATTCTGGGTTGGACATGGCCTTGTATGTCAGGCAGAGTTCACCCCTGAGTAGGCAATATGCAACTGAGTACAGCTGGAGTTTCTTCAGTCGAGTTGCATAGGGCATCTGTTTGAGGACAGTGATCCTCTTGGTGAGGTACTTTTGTGGTCTTTCCAGCTGTTGCAGGTGTCTTGTAAGGTACATCCCAAATGGGGCGTTGTACTCTATGAATGGGTCTGATAAGTGATGAGTAGAGGGTACAATGACCTCTTTTGATCTGGATGCAAACCCTTTTGTTATTAGGTTGGCCACACAGAAGGATTTTCTAACCACTTTGGCAATGTGATTATCAAAGGAGAGATTACTATCTACTTGGGTCCCCAGATCCCTTATTACATCTTCTGTATTTAGGGGGCTACCACCTATGTGGTAGTTTGTGGGTACATTGTTTTTTCCAAAGGGGATGACTATGCACTTTTTGGCATTTAGCTTGAGGCCATGATTTTGACACCAGGTATCCATCTCAGTGAGACCCTTTTGAAGGATGTCTGTGTCAGCCGGAGAGTCAATTATAGCCCCTAGTTTGCAGTCGTCTGCGAACTTGGTCAAGCCATAGTCCTCCTGTGCTTGCCTGTACCTCTGAGAAGTATATACCGAACAGGAGGGGTCCTAGGACTGAGCCCTGGGGAACACCACTTGTAACCGGTTTAGAGTCTGACCTAGCTCCCGCAACTCTCACCAAGTGTGTTCTGTCCGTGAGCCAGTTGGCAACTCATCTTGTGACATAGGGGTTTATGTTCAGGCTGGTGAGCTTGTCTATAATACCAGAATGAGGAATGGTGTCGAAGGCCTTTGCGAGGTCTAGGTAGGCTGTGTGTACCACCTTTCTCTCGTCTGTAGCCTTGGTAACTGTCTCAAAGAAGTCCATTAGGTTTAGGAGGCATGATCTGCCCTTAACAAAGCCGAACTGGGTAGCGTCCAGTGTTTGGAGGTTCCCAATGTCTCTGTTAATGAGTTCCATGATGATACACTCCATAGCCTTGCAGACCAAGCTAGTCAGAATTATAGGGCGATAGTTCCTGGGGTCTGTTGTGGCTCCACCTTTGTGGAGCAGAATAACTGGTGCTGTGTGCCACTTTATGGGTACGTAGCCTGTGGAGAGTCTGAGTTTGAACAGTGTGTTTAGGTGAGGGGTTAGTTCATCTTTGAGCTCGTGTAGGATGCAGCCTGGGACACCATCCAGTCCCATTGATACTGTGTTTTTGGCTTTGGAGAGGGCTGTTTTAACCTGAGTGTCTGTGATTTCAGGGACTCTACATTCTTCTGGTATGGTTATGGTCCCTTTTGGGGGTGAGAGGGGGGGTGAAGTTTGCACTGAACCTGTCTGCCAGGATGTTGGTGGTATCGGTCGGTTCAGTGTATTTTGTGCCATTCTGCACTACCTCTGAGCAGATCTGAGCATTGCCACTTAGATTCTTGACATAGCTAAAGAATGCCTTGTGATTATTTATCTTTGGAGTCCTTGGCAATTTTTCTTTCGAAGCTCGCCTTGGATGATTTTATGAGGGATTGTAGTTTCTTGCTGATACTGATCAGGGATTTCTTCCCTTCTTTGGGATTTTACTCTCTTCTGTACTAGTTTCCTCCTCCTGTTGTATAACTTGTTTATAACAGGGGTCCATCAGACTGGTTTCCTTTTCTTGGAGGAGTGAGTCTTGGTTTTGCTCGGGATAGCATGATCCATGCATTCTTGTAGGTGCCCATAGAATGCATTAGTAAAAGATTTTGCAGCTTGGACAGAATTA
This sequence comes from Protopterus annectens, assembly GCF_019279795.1. Classification (NCBI taxonomy): domain Eukaryota; kingdom Metazoa; phylum Chordata; order Ceratodontiformes; family Protopteridae; genus Protopterus; species Protopterus annectens. Next base: position 959,251,273 of record NC_056726.1, read on the forward strand.
TACTTTAGCATGGGGGCTTTAAAACTTTCCACCTCGGTCTTAAGTAACGTGAAGTTTGCTTTTGAAAAGTTTTTCACGGTGGTTTCCTTGTCCGGGGGTGGGGGCGGAATGTGGATATCCAAAGTGATTTGTTTATGGTCAGATGTAACCAGCGAGGGGTTGACCTCCAGTGTGGAACACCGGTCGCCCATGTTGGTGATGACCAGGTCCAATATGTCATCTCTGGTGGGAGTGTTGACCAGTTGATCCAGGGCATTTGAGTTTATAAATTCTAGGAAGTGTTGGGCAAGGGAGTTAGTACTTGAGTAGATGTTCATCGTGCATACAGCTGCAGTAATCACAGATGGGTTCTCTGCCGGCAGGCGGTCCCTCGGTCGGCCGAATTCCAAAGTCTTGGTCCGGCGTCGGTTGTCGTCGCTCTCTCTTCTGACGTCAGTGAGGCCAGAGTATATAAGACACAGCCGACGCCATATTCTTCAGTCTTTTTTGCTGCGCGGTGCCTGAAGCAGAAGCAGTTCGCAAGTGCCGGTCGGCCAGCTCCTGAATTACGAAAATTTTGGAAACCGAAGTCTTCATTAAAGCTAAGTACCCGTTAGAAACTTTTCTTGCCTCAGACCGATGTCAGAAAAAGTTAATAATTGTATTTCTTGTGGGAAGCAAATACTGCATAAGGATTTCCATTCCCTCTGCATACCTTGTTTGGGCCCAGACCACGACGTCTTGGGCTGTCGCTTTTGCGCTACCTTCAATAAACGCACTATTAAGCGTCGGGCGGAGTTCGCCCAACACTACTTTGGTAAAGCTTTTGATTATAAAATGTCGTCGGACACTCCGACTACCGTTTTGTCTAAAAAACGCAAGGAAAAGGATCGACACGCGAGGCCCGCGGTCCCCGCCGACACCACGCCAAAACAGGCTACACGTGGTCCGGTTCTCAGCGATATGCCGTTGCAGTCCCTGACTACCGACGACACTCCTTTGGCGGTGTCCTCTGTACCCGAGACCGCTGGGACCTCGGCCCTTTCCCAGACTACAACCGAAGCCTTTGCTAATGTTGAGCCTACTAATGTGGACAGGTCCACCTCCACCCATGGTGTATTTAAGCCCTCATCTTCTGTTTCAATTAAGGCCTTTACTAAATCCAAAGCAGCCAGGCATCCCACGAGGCCTGTTGCACAGGGCCCATCTCCAGGTCCCATGCCTAAAAAACAGATGCTTAAAATGGCTGAGGATTTAATTACTCTTATCAGAGGTTCTCAACCCCCTCCAGACATGAGACCCAGAGTGGAGGAAGATTCTCCCTCTTCTGATCAGGGATCCATTTTATCAGAACTTTCTGATGCAGAGGAACACTCTTACTCTCCTTTTGAGGATTTGGATGCAGAACAGTCCATTCCTTCTGTATCTCCTCCTGAGGATTTTTCCTTTGGGGAAACCTTGCACACCTTGAGGGAACACTTCCATTGGGAAGGCCAAGACTTTTCAGATTCCAAGAAAAGGCTTAGGGAATTTCTTTTGTTACCTCAACACAGAACTTTGGCTATACCCCCTGTTTTGGACATACTGGATGATGTCTATTCGGAGGCTTGCCTTAACCCGGATTCTCTGCCTCCTGCACCAGTCAAACCTGATAGGTATTACAGAGTACCCAGCTCTCACCAATTTCTCTTCAAAAGCCATAATGCTGACCCTGAAACCATTTCACAAGGCCCCAAGGGATTGAAGGCCTCCACTGCCAAGAATCCACTTCCTGCAGAAAGGGAATCAAGATCTTTAGAAAGGTGGGGTAAAACGGTATATACCTCGGCCACCCTAGCCATGAGGGCCTTAAATTGTCAGTTTCATATGCTTAAATATCAACAGTTCCTGTTATCACAATTAAGGAACAAAATGTCTCAACCTGAACAACCAGATTTAAAGGAGTTACAGGATATGATGCATAGTGCAGAGCAAGTGGGTAAACACACTTTACAATGTGGTTATGATGCCCTAGAGGCTTCAAGTAGAGCGGCTGCTACGGGATCAGTCATTCGCAGACATGCTTGGCTTAGAGAGCAAAACTTGCCTGATCGTGTGAAAGCTAAACTTCTAGATGCTCCTTTACAAAAGGATGTGCTGTTTGGTACTAATGCTGAGGAGATATTACGGAAAATGGAAGAAAAAGCCAAATCCATGTAAACTGTCAAAACCTTTTTCCAGGTCCAACCACCACGTTTTAGCAGAAATTGGCCTTCAAAGAACTGGTCCTTTCCAGCTACTGACAAGCCCCAAAGAGGTAGATACAGACGCACAAGGGGCAGAGGGCAATCACAAGGATCATATAGAGGACGACAATGGCAAACTCCAGCACCAAGAGGTGGCGAAGGACAGTGCACAACAATACAGGAAGCAAACCCAATGACTCCCTCATTTCCAGGCCAAGCACGTCTCAGCTGGCAGCACTTTTGGGAGGAAAGCTAGCATTATTTGCAAACAGTTGGCATATTGTCACAACAGACAAATGGATCCTGGACATTATAAACAGAGGCTACAAATTTCATTTCCACACTCTTCCAAAAATGAGAGGCATGCCAAACCTGCCACAGAATCAAAGGGCAGAGGCACAACTACAAATTTCAAAGCTCTTAAACATGAGAGCTATTCAAGAGGTACCTTCTCACGAACAAGGTCAAGGTTTTTATTCAAGACTTTTTCTGGTACCAAGGAAAGGAACCGACTGGAGACCCATTTTGGACTTATCCATCCTAAACACATTTCTACTCGTACCAAAATTCAAGATGCTCACATTACAGCAACTTCTTCCCATGCTGGGCAAGGAGTTTTGGCTGGTAACATTGGACCTCAAGGAGGCATACCTGCATGTCCCAATCAGACAAAGCTGCAGAAGATACCTCAGATTTCTTGCAGGTTCAATCCACTATCAATTCTCTGCATTGCCGTTTGGCTTATCTACTGCGCCCAGAGTATTCACAAAGTGCCTGGCATCAGTGATTGCCTACTGCAGACTTCAAGGGATACAAATTTACCCTTATTTGGACGACTGCCTGATCCAAGCGGACAGCAAGCACATACTTCTGGAACATCTGACATATGTGACACGACTATTGCATGCCCTGGGATACACAATCAACAAAGAGAAATCAAGGCTAACACCATCTCAGAAAATAACCTTCCTGGGTGCCAACTTGGACACAAACACCCAGATGGCCTATCTTACGCCAGAAAAACAAGGGCAACTATCTCAGTACTTCAAAATACTAGCAAAAAGTACCAGGCTTACTGCAAGGAAAATCCTGCAGGCTCTGGGATTCATGGCATCTTACATTCTTTTAATCCCATGTGCAAAGCTGCATATGAGGAAACTTCAATGGTACCTAAAAAACCTATGGTCTCAACACAGTCACAGTTTGGAAACAATACTACCAATAATCCCATGTTTGCAAAAGGAATTTCTATGGTGGGCCCAAGCATGTCAAGCAAACACAGGCCTCCCATTCTGCAAGCCTCAAGCAGAGCAAGTTATCACAACAGACGCCTCAGATTACGCTTGGGGGGCACACATGACGGACAGGTGCATCCAGGGCAAATGGTCCCAAAAAGAAAAGCACCTCCACATCAATCAAAAAGAAATGCTAGCAGTAATAAATGCAATTACAGCTTTCAAGGACTTCCTGCATCCAGGGCAATTACTCATAAGAACAGACAACACCACAGTGATGTGGTACATAAACGAACAAGGAGGAACACATTCATACCCCTTGTGCAGACTAGCCATGACCCTTTGGAACTTGGCTCTGGAATGGCAAATCGAACTTCAAGCACAGTACCTGCCAGGATTGGAAAACACACTGGCAGACAAATTAAGCAGAAATATGACAGATCCACACGAATGGAAGTTGCATCCGCAGGTGTTTGCAGAAATAACCCAAGTGTGGGGGAGGCCAGACATAGATCTTTTTGCCTCCCACAGGAATCATCAATTGGAAAAGTTTTGTTCGAGGACCTTTCATCCAAAGGCCTGGAGAGTGGACGCCCTTTCATTCAGTTGGACAGCATGGACAGTTTACGCATTCCCACCTCTGCCTCTTCTGCCCAAGGTACTTTTGAAAGCAAGAGCAGACAGACCGAAGATGATACTGATTGCTCCAGATTGGCCAAGGTAACACTGGTACCCATTGCTGAGGAGCCTAACACATACTCCTCCCTGGTCCCTGCCTCTAATGCCACTTCTGCTGACTCAGCACAGTTACAAAACTCTCCACAGTCAGCTGAAAACACTCAATCTCGCTGCATGGAAAATTCCTTAACACCACAACAGACCCTACTCTCCAGGGAGGTGCAGGATGTCATTTTGGAGGCCAGAAGACCATCAACTAGAAAAGCTTACTCCGCGAAATGGAAGCGGTTTTGTTCTTGGAATGCAAAAAAAGGCCAGGACCCTAGAAAACTGAACTTGCCTCAGGTATTACAGTATCTAGCAGAGCTGCTGAACAGTGGACTTTCATTTTCTTCCATAAAAATCCATGCCTCAGCTATTTCTGCAGAATACAACACGGATCCTCCTTTATTTTCTCACCCACTCTTACGACAGTTCCTCAGAGGGGCTAAGAATATTAGACCACCAAGGAAACAACCAATACCAGCCTGGGATCTTAATTACATACTAGAAAAATTAACATTGCCTCCTTTTGAACCAGCTGCCTCAACAGAATTGCAATATTTGTCCTGGAAAACTGCCTTCCTTCTGGCTATCACTTCAGCTCGTAGAGTTTCGGAATTACAGGCCCTCATGGCGGTGCAGCCTTTTCTCATTTTCCATCAGAACAGGGTCTCCCTTCGTACCAACCCATCTTTTATGCCTAAAGTGGTATCTAGAGTAGCTTTAAATCAAGCCATACACCTTCCTACCTTTTACCCCAATCCTCAAAACAAAGGGGAAAGGCTGCTACATTCCTTAGACATCCATAGGCAGCTACGTTACTATTTGGACAGAACAAAGTCCTTCAGGAAATCAGAACAACTCTTTGTGTCTTATGCTGTAGGGGCTCAAGGGAAGCCAGTTTCCAAGCAGACTATTTCAAAGTGGATAGGCCACTGCATACGGTTTTGTTATTCCTATCATGGGAAATCTGTTCCTACAGGTATCGGATCACACTCCACCAGGGCCACAGCTACCTCTACAGCCTTCCTCAGAGGAGTTCCTACCAAAGATATTCTGGAGGCAGCCACTTGGAGTTCTGTACATACCTTCACAAAACACTACCACCTGCCTTTATATTCCAGAACAAGAGCAGGCTTTGCCACTGCTGTTTTGCAGGGCATTCTGGCTCAACCCAGTTCCTCCTAGTACCTACCACCCTGTGCGTAGCTTTGGGATTCTACCCATCTGTGATTACTGCAGCTGTATGCACGATGAACATAGTACAGTTTGTACCTACCATAAATGTAGATGTTCGAGTGCTAATACAGCTGCAGTACAGGTTTCCTCCCTCCTTCCCCACTTGGTAAAGGCATGGGGCCTAACAACCTCTTCATACAGCCTGACTGGGTTATCCTTCTAAGGTTTATTTGCTTGCAACCACTGTTTTTGGATTATATTGGATTACATGTATACGCATATAAGCATAATTTATGTATTGCCTTCTTTCGGGGGGCACCTGACATCTGGGGCAAGAAAGACTGAAGAACATGGCGTCGGCTGTGTCTTATATACTCTGGCCTCACTGACGTCAGAAGAGAGAGCGACGACAACCGACGCCGGACCAAGACTTTGGAATTCGGCCGACCGAGGGACCGCCTGCCGGCAGAGAACCCATCTGTGATTACTGCAGCTGTATTAGCACTCGAACATCTACATTTATGGTAGGTACAAAACTGTACTTTCTCCCATTTAATGTTTGGGTAATTGAAATCACCCAATATTAGGGTTGTTTGGTAGGACCTTTATGCTTCCCAGTGTTTCCAGAAATGTGGAATGGGGGTCCTGAGACATGGTGGGTGATCTGTAGCAAGCTACAATTTGAATTTCAGTTTTGCCCATTGTTAGTTGCACGTGGAAGATCTCTAAAACATCGTGCTGTGCCACTAACCTGGAAGTGTGGGTATTCTTGATGAATATGGATACGCCCCCGCCTTTTATATTTCGGTCCGGGTTCTGTGGCCGAAATGTACGGTATGAGTTGTAGCCTGGTAGTGCTGGGGTGCTCTCTGGAGCCTTAAACCAGGTTTCTGTTACTGCACATATATTGATTTTCTCCATACTGAGGAGTGCCTCGAGTGCGTGCATTTTGAGGTTTAGACTTCTGGCACTGAGTAGCATTACCCTCAGTTTTTTCTTACTTGTGCTATGTATGGTGGTGGGTTTGTCTTTTGAGCCTTGCCTAAAAAAGGTACAATGGGGGTGGCAAGAGCCTTGGCCACTATTCGAAAGCCTAAGGGTGACAGGTGCATGCCGTTCTAACGAAGCAGCATGGCTTGTCGAGCATGTCATCCCAGGCGGACAGACACTGGATCCCCTTTGAATGACACCAGAAACTTAGCCAATTGTTGAAATTTATATATTTTTTTATACTGTGGTATCATTCTTGGTGAGGGCAGGATGCTACTCAGGGTCATACTGGCCTGGGCTACAAGATCAGAAAGCTCTTCCATGTCTCTCTTCATGTAGTCCAGGGAGGTACGGCTCAGCTCATTCACACCAACATGGACAATGACAGAGTCGTATTTATACTTGTTCTGGAGTGACCTGAGTGCTTCTGTTATGTGGCGGATCCTGGCACCCATCAGGCAGCTAATAGTAACCTTCTCCTTATTCAGCCTAGTGAGTGGGACGTCAGTGTGCCTGACTATAGAGTCACCTATTACTAGTATGTTGGGTATGTTATTTTGCCTTAAGGGCTGTGATTGCGTGGCACACTGGTTTTGTGAAGTATGTGTTTCATGGTTTGTGTTTGGGGGTGGAGGTTGCTTGGATATCTGCTTTTGAGGTCTCTGTTGCTTTTGCAGATTTTTATTTAGAGCCTCCACGTATGTTTTCATGTATTTGTGTGTTTTTTTTTGCCGGTGCTGGTTTAATGGGTCTATGTGAGACTGGTGGTGTGATGCAAGTATTTCCCTTCTCATCTTGACTGTCTGATCCAGTCTTGGGTTGAGAGAGCTTAGCCTCCAGTTTGGCTGTATAATTGCATCTCCTGCATGTATTAGTGTTTGGTGGTAGGAGAAGAGGGTTGTCTGTGTACATGAAGCAGTTGTAACATTGCCTCAAAATGCCCAGATTCACCAGTTGGACTGGAGAGTACACCTGAAACTGCCCTTTGGACATGCCTTGGATAGGTACAGTGAACTGTTTTACTGAACGGCTGGTAAGGTTTAATAGAGAGCCATGTCCTTCTGTACAGTAGAGGGGCGTCTAGTGCTAGGGGTTTATAAGTGCTTTGCTATGAGTTTTGAGCAAGTGCTGGGCTGAGAAATGAATGGCTTGAGTGCTTAAGTTGAAAGTTTGTCTAGTTCCAAGGGAAAAATTAAAGCGGAGACTTTGTGGAGCGGGGACTAGTTATACCCTAAAACCGGGCAAATGCATTTTTTTATAGCAGGGAAATGAAAGAAATCTAAATTAGCCCAAAATGGCCAATAAACTACTAATTTCTGGACCAAAACCATTCCTCCAGGGACAGAGAGGCTGCTCAAAGCTTCCCTCTCTCACAGGTGAACAGAGAAACGTCCTTCTATCCAAGTAAGGTATGGGCAAACGCAGAGATTTGTAACACAGCCCTGAATTCAGCACTAACCTGAAAACTGGACTATACTAGCTTAGAAAGGCGGGAAACAAGTATATTTTTTGTGTGTTTTTTGTTTTTTATTTCAGAAAATAAAGCAGATACAATAAAAAAAAAACACTTTAAATGCACAGAAAATGATACTTATTGTTATATATCTCAGATCAGAGTTGTAGTCAATGCCCCTAGTAATAAAGTAAGAAGAAACACAAATACAGTAAAAGCAGTTGAATAAAGTGCAATTTTTTTATATACATACATACATATATATATATATATATATATATATATATATATATATATATATATATAAAACAATAGAAAATGAACAAAGTTATTTAAACAAGTTACCCAATTAACCATAAAAAAGCTCAAAACTGAGCCCTTTTCCAGCAGTCCAATCAGACAAGCTCTAACTGCACACTCCTGCCACTAGGGTGCAGGGGAACCTTCTCCAAAAAAAATGGCCTGGATCAGTGCTCAAGTTATACAAACAAAGCTAGATTCAGCAGGCCTGAATCTGGTCTATGCTACAGCAACTAGGCATACCAATTTCAGAAAGAAACAGTTCAAATAAGCAGGCACAATAAGCCTGTGGCTAGAAATTCCCAGCTCAGAAGGGCAGAATCCAGCCTATCCTCCCATAAGAGTGCAGACCACAAACCTTCATAAACAACTGGCCTGAAGCCCAAGTGCTTAAATCAGAACTAATACACTTTTAGAATAGCAGACACTGAGCCTTCAATCAGCAGTTCCCAGCTTAGAAGGATGTAAGCTACCTGTCCTGCCACAACAGTACAGACCACAAACCTTCTTAATGTAAAACAACCGGTATGAAGCCCAAGTGCTTAAACCAAAAGACTTAGAGTAATAGTTACAATTTAATCAGGCTACTACCAAGCAGTAATAAATGCAGCAGAATAAATAAAATTGAGTACTTTTAAGAAGAGGCAAAAGCAAAATAAAGTAGGAGGAAACACAAATACAGTAAAAGCAGATGAATAAAGTGCAATTTTTTTGTTAGTAAAGTGCAAGGAGAGAGGAAGGAAGAACCTAAGTGGGTTGGCCTCCTCAAATCTCCTCTCTGTAAATCCACCCAGCCGTCTAAGTGGTTCAGGATGGTGCATTCCCTGTTAGTGATTCCTCACTTCAGTGCTTCAGCATATCAGCTATATGCATCTCTCTTTCTTGACTTTGTTTAGAGCTCAATCATAATTCTGTAATTGCAACAAGTTTCTTTGCAGTCTTTTTGTTACTTTGTGCTACACCTTCTTTAATATATTGTGTAGTAGCTTACAGTCACCTTCCACTAGTAATTGTTTTCTTAATTATCTGCATGGAGCATTTCACAACCATATAGTACAGTTAGATGTTTTAAATTCATCAGAACATGCATCTCCTGAATCAGTAACTGCATTGCACCAGTTCTGTTCTTTGTTGTCTTTGCTTGAAATGTGACTGTTTTTTTCACATCAGAATATAAGCACTTGTACCATTAAATGTTTAAGCAATTCCAAGCTGTTTTTGTACCCTGTGTTCCACTATCGTGACAAGTTTTCCTTCTAGTCATTTTTTTGATGGCACACTTAGTTCTGATATATTTGAAATAAATTTCAATACTACCAAGACATCTCATGAGTATTTCTTTATTTTTGCTGGAGACTTTTGCATTATTCTTCTTGCTTATTTTAAACAGTCTGAAATTAAAATATAAACTTTGTACCTTAATCCTGTAACTCTAGCATTGCACTTAATTTTGTTCAGCTTGGGGATGTATTCTGTTAAGTCTTTTCATTACCTCAGTCTTTTTTTTGTCATACCTTTCTTTGGTCACACCTGTCAAAATATATGATCCTTTTGTAACAATATCTGAGGACAAAGCTCAGTTAGCAGGCCAGATACTGAAGGAGCTGAGTGAAGGAGGACAGGAGTGACCAGCTGATTTCTGGCACACTTCTGAGAGTCAGAGGTGGTGACCTATTGTACCACTGAAACCAACAAGAATGTTGCTGAATGTTGATAACAGCTATTGTGTCAGTGTGGTTCACACCACATATAATCCATGAAGGTGGTCTTGAGGTATGTGTAAGGGAGCCCCCCTTGAGGAATAGCATCAATTGAAGGTGCCATTCTCCACGGAGAGGGAGAAGACTCAGGAGAAGGACATCCTGACTCTTGTCCCTGATTGGAAACAGGCTGATTGGCTGCTGCCCTGCTTGGGGAACAGATTAGTCATGGTGTTCTTATACTGGATTAAATTTCCAAGCAGAAAGTTATGATCCCAGGTCTTGCCTCAGTGTGGGGAACAAATGCATGATAGAGTGATGAGGCAGCTGAAGCTGTGGCTTAGTGTTAAAAATAGTAATAGTTCATTCAAACATCTCCATCATTTGTGCAGTAGCTTTCTGACACACTTCAGATCCTGCCGAAATGCTAGTAGTGAAGATTTTTATTTTACTGTAGAAGAACTAATTTGATACTTTTATCGAGCTCATTTTGCCAAAATTTCTGGTTAGACATGAAGCAGAGAATATAATTTGCTTTTAGGATAACTGAAACTGTCACTTGATTGCATGATGCAGATATTTCCCTAAATATAGCTTTATTAGGCTGTCACACATCTATTCACATACAAACATTTTATCTGGTTCCATAGTAGTATTTGTGCTGTTAACCCATTCATTAGGTTTAATTTGTTTCGTAATCTTGCCCATAAACTCCATTTTGTTCATATTCATCTTGGTCTTTCACCTCAGAGCTACTGCAGCATTACTTGGAGCATGCACTTCAGATAACACTGCATAATCTATTTGATTATGATGAACTCAGCAACATGTTTAGATTTCATAATTCTCCCCAAGAGTGAACATTACTGCACCACGCTGACCTGTGCCAAATGGCTGCCCCAGCCACGAATAACCACCTTCTTCCTAGAGTCTTCTTCTTTTGGCTTTTCCCAGTTAGGGGTCGCCACAGCGGATCATCTGTCCACTCATAATTGGCAGTGGAGTTTTACAGTGTAGTTGCCAGCCTGGCGCCCAACCTTCCACAGAATGCACACATTCACACCTAGGGCCAATTTAGTGTGTCCAATCCACCTACTGCATGTCTTTCGGATGTGGGAGGAAACCCACGCGACCACAGGGAGGACATGCCGACTCCACACAGAAGGCACCCCAGCCGAGAATCGAACCAGAGAACCTCTTGCTGTGAGGAGGCAACGCTAACCACTGCACCACCGTGGCCGCCCGCCTTCTTCCTAGAGTCTGTGACATTTAAAATTGTCAATTTAAAATCCTTCTCTACTTTGCCACTAGATTTATTCTAGGACAACCTGTACATAGACTGAGGTCTCTCTTAGCTCCACCCCTAACCTGCCTTACTCCCATAAACCAAACTAAAGCAAATTGAGCATGCTTTCTGTGTCATGGCTACCAGAATTTGAGAATACATCCTGAAGAAAACAAGTGACATTCTATCTTATCCCACATTCAGGAAAGAAACAAAATAATTTCTCTTAAAGGAAAAAAAAATGTAAATGCCACAGCGAGGGCAGTGTCACATAGACGTACAGATTCTCATACCTAACAGACCCGCAACAAAACTGTTATGAAAATGGTTGTGAGAATTACAAGGTATACCATGGGCTTTTGCCTCTTTTTCTATACGTAACATAAAATACATTTTCAGCTGAAGATTGATGTGTTTAACAAAAGCGAAAAAAAAACAAAAAAAAAAACAGAAAAGCAATTGATCCTTAAGGTAGTCAAAATATGCAACAAAAAACTTAGAGCAGTTAACTGAGAATACAAGAACCAAAATGAACAATTTACAGATCACTTAAGCTAGAAAGTAGCAAGTTGATTGTAATATAAACACCCCTTTCCAAGATGGAATAGACTTGGTATAATTTGATGTAAACTTCTCTATGATGCTTTTCAGTTGGTGATTTTTTTCATAAGTCTAGCCAACAGCTTATATACATTTAAATATTTAGCCGTGTAGGGGAAAAATCCATTTATAGAGATCTTGCAACTCACTACACTAAGTTGTTTTGAAGTTGAAGCCAAAATTTAAAATGAACTGCTGCCAGGATAAATCGTGCTGTAGTATTGCAGTGATAATGTTTCCTATTGCTACAAAACTACCTCTTTCAGAACATATCAACCATGTTTCTCATGTTTTTTTTTTTTGTTTCCTGGGACTCATTGTTACTTTATTTACTTGCTTTTAGTTTTTTTTTTTTTGCTTTGCATGAAACTTAAATCATTTTAAATCCTCATTGAGCTCTTTTAACTATAACAAAGTAGTTTCACTCTCTCTCTCTGCACACATCATTCAGTTTACTTAACACTAAACCTGCTTATTTCAATTATTTCTGTCTTATCTGGTCTTTTCTGATACCAAATGTGTTGCCTGAGATACTGCTGAATTAAGTAATTTGACAAATTAATTCACTGGCTTAGTCTCATTTTTTTAAATTCACCAGTATAAGATTTAGTAATTTCTGCTGGACCTTGTGCCATTGTAAAGAACGGGGGACTTATGGTAGATTTGATCTACTTTCCCAGTACATGTGATTTTTTTTCTCATCAGTGCAGTACATTCTCGTAGAACTGAAATATATCATAAAAGTTTAAGGCTTATTTCCTTGAGATATGCAGAAACACAGTACACTACATTTTTGGGCTTCTTGGATGTTTTACTTGAAGTAAGAAATAAGCTGAATTTCTGGGTCCACAGATGTTCATCGTGTTTATCTGTTGCAGGCAAATCAGTGCCTAAGAATATTAGGCCACATTCTACCAGGGCAGCAGCCACATCAGCAGCCTTTCTCAGAGGAGTACCAACCAAGGAAATTTTGGAGGCTGCAACTTGGAGTTCAGTGCACACTTTTACCAAGTTTACTCTAAATCCAGAGCAGGCTTTGCCACTGCAGTCCTGCAGGGCCTCATAGCCACTCCTAATCCTGTTTAGACCCAGCCGCCCAACCTCAGCTTTGGGATTCAACCCAAGTGTAATGACTGCAACAGTGAAACATGATGAACATAGTACAGTTGTGTACCTACCATAAATGTAGATGTTCGAGTGTATTCACTGTTGCAGTCCAGGTTACCTTCCCACCATCCCCCTTTCATTGCTGGGACTTATCTGTACTTCTCTATTCTATACAACTTATGTGGTGTATTTGCTTGTCGAAGAAGCTAATGTTTATGTTTGTGCATGCTTTTTTATTTGCAAATTATTTAGCCTACCCTTTTGGGGGGCACCTGACATCTGGGGCAAGAAAAACTGAAGAAAATGGCGCCGGCTGCATCTTTTATACCCCTGGCGCACTGACAGCAACCGAGGCCGGACCAAGGCTGGAATTCAGGCCGACTGTGGGTAGCCTGCCAGCAGGATAACCCAAGTATAATGACTGCAACAGTGAATACACTCGAACATCTACATTTATGGTAGGTACACCAACTGTACTTTCTATTTCTTGAACAAATTACCCATGGAGAGATTTTCTGGTGGGTATAGCTACACTGTTCTTACGCAAAAGATGAGGACTCTTAAGTGAAGTGACTTATGTGAGATTTTTACAGACATTTATAGCAGTTGGTATTTTGAAAATATGAAGAATGGGCCTCAGCCGTGTGGCATAGAACGGTAAATCCCAATGACTCAGCTTGCCCGTTAGTGGCTTGGGCACTACAAAGGCCAAGGCAGGGTAGGTGGGACTGACCAGTTAACACAAGCTTGTATATTCTGGGAGAGAGAAGTCATGTGCCTACTGCACGACTGACCTCAGCAGGAGTGTTGACTGATTGCTGGTAGCAGTTGTTAAGGTCTGTGTGGTTCATGCTGCACATAGGCCAAGAGAGCATTCCCAGAAGAGTGCAAAGGCATGCAAGAAAACTCATAGGCAGCAGCTTAAGAGATAGCTATCAGCCTCCTCAAGGTAGGAGTTAGGTAGGTGGTAGGGCTCTTCATTGTGAAATATGGCTTCCTGGATCCTGACTGTTGTCTCTGTTGGGAATGGATGTACTTTCTGTAGAGTTCTCACCTGACCCCAAAAAAAAAAAAAATGGTCTGGCTCTTGCCCTGGAGAAGGGAATAAATAGGTTGATAGAGGGCTGATAGTGGAGGCCTGATGACTGGGGGGGGGTAACAGTTTAAAACAAAAAAAGGATGTGAATAAAGAGGCTAGCCCTACCAGTTTAATCGACTTTACTTTCAGAAAGTGCAAGTCTGTATGAAGCACTTTTAGGGGTCTAACTGAAGCTAAAATTGCCAGCAGTTTAAATACCCACGTATTTAACTCCCTCTGTGTGTTACAAATACATTTGTTGTGCTGATAGTGTTTTGTGCTCCATTCATTTTACTTTCAATTTGAATATCCTAGTTTACTCCATATTTCTTTTTCTAGCAGTCATTTTAAATTCTTGTCTAATCATTTCTTCCCATGTATGGGCCTCCTGTGGGGATCATGTTGTGTTTTTGCTGTAGTCGAAAGTTCTATTGCACAATGTTTTATGTTCTCCCTGACTCAAGCTTATGAACACATTCCACTTGGGGCATGTGTTGGAGGTTTAGTTTATAAAACATTTCTCTAGCATTTGAAAGTTTCTTTATGGAGACATTCCCTGCTGTGTAGGAACAATATGAACCTGTACAAGATCAGGTTTATATATAAGTGTTGGAAGGGGTGGTGTGATCCAGATAAGATTTGGGCAGGATTGCATTGGAACTGACCCATCTAAGCTTACTTCCAGTGCCTCTTTTCCACAGTACAGTCCCTCTATGGTGTTGTCTTGTCAAAGAATGCAATATGGCAATGCACTGCAGGTTTAGTACAAGTTGTTTATTCTAACTGTTCTCTACGCATGTAAGAAAACTATGATTATTTGAAATACCTTAATATGATAGCTGTAACCATAGCCCTCCCTCTGTCTTTTGCATTGCTTGTGGTCATAGTTTATCCTGCAACATCTCACATTTGTGTTAGAAATATCCCACTTTGTGCATTTAAAAGGCAGCAACTGTGGACCAACCTCAAACTCTGAAGTAACTACAATAGGTGTAATGTTGGGAGTAAAAATGCAGTCTGTTTGAAAGCCATACTCCTTCCAAAGATCCAGCTTAATTAAGTCCCTAGTTATTCCTCTACTGCTTTCTTGTCTGAATGTTGTGGGCAGACTTATCCATGGCTGCATAATTAAAATGTGACTTAGCAGTGATTGAAACAAAGTGCTGTCGCAGAGCATCTATGTTCATGCTGTCCTTCCACAAAGAGCTCTTCCAGGAAGTTCCAGTTACTCCTTTCAGGAGAAATGCCTTCTTTGGAGATCCTACCTGTGAGATTCTGGAAGAGAAAAAGCCTAGACACTAGAGAGTATCAGGCTAAATCAGAGAGACTTCTTCCAGTACTCCAGCCAAAACTACTTTGATAGCATTCCTAACTATTTCATGGTAATAATGTAGATCACATGATAAGCTTTATAGGAATCCCAAATCTTCAAAGATGATTATAGAAGATAGGCAGGTTTGCATTATAGATTACATCTGTGCTCTTGAATTGGTAATTTCTTCCCAGCTTGTAGCCCTCTGTTAAAAAAGCCAAATAGTCAGAGAACAACTGCTGGTGTAGTATCAGTACCTGTTAGACAAGGAGGTGTGGAGGCTGCTCTTCTGATGGAGCAGGAAGAGGAATTTTCCAGATATCATTTTTTTTTCTTTTTACTTTCAGAAAGTCGGGGGGTGGGGTGGATCTAAGCAGCTTCATCTGACCATGCCGTGTTAGTGGTTTTAGATGCATAATTTTCTTGTGAACGTGTGGTTTGTTTGAAGACCCTCCTGCTGTTCTTAGGCATGTTGGATTTCACCTTAAAGTCTGGAGGCAGTTCTTCCTTTTCTTCTGTGATGGAGCAGGGAGTAAAATTTGTCACATTATTTTTATTGTTTACAGAAAGCCAGGGAAGGTTTTGGTGATTTTTGGATCTCAGCAACTTTATATATCCATGCACTTCCAGTGGTTGTAAGGCCCATCACTTTCTTGTGAGTGTGTTTGCCTCAGAAATAGCTACCATGGCATGGTAGATTTCACATTGTAGTGTAAAGGTCACACTTCCTTTTCTCCTGTTTTCCTTGTAAAGTAAAGGATACATATCCAAGTTCAGAACTGGTTTTAGGTGTTTTAGAATTTAGCTGAGATATTTCTGTATTATCCTGATTACTTCTAGTATTGCAGGCTCAGCAGCACCTTGAAGCAAGTGGTTTTGTATTTGAATAGTGAGGAAGACTTATTTTTATCCATTATGCAGGGACCTGCTTTAGGTCTGGAAATAAAACATTCATTAGAGCCTTTATGTAAAGATGGCCCACATAGCGAAGGAGCAGTTGTCCTGACATGCACAAGCACGCAGAGCTGTAGCCCACTGCTAAAATCTACATTACCTTTGGCTGCATTCAGATGGTATGCTGACTTTGAGGCTTGCAGAATGTCCATGCCTTTGTTACACACATTCCCAGCAGGGCAAGAGGGCACAGGCTTTGGATGCATTTTCAGCTAAATGTTGATTTGATGTCCTATCTCGCCTTCATTCTGTACTGGTTGGGTTCGGAACCGATCCTCGGTTCCACCTCAGCCTTATACAAAAGCTTGAGGTCTTCCACTAGCTTATGGCTGATACCCTATCCCATGATGCTTTAGGAAACTCCCCAGATATCGTTTTCTGCTAAAACAAGATCACGTACTTCATACTAGCTCTGGCTAACTAAAATATTTTTGATTTATTTATTCTTCTTAATATTGCTATTCTTTTCTCCTATCGGAGTTACCTTTTTAGCAGTTTTGCTCATTGCCTTTGTTTCTTAACTGTTGGGCGTTGTTTTTTCTCAAGGCCTTTTCTTACCCTATCCCAGCTTTTCCCCTTAGCATGTGTGTTTAAAATAATTATTGACAAGGTCGTTTTTAGAGAGCTGTTTAAATTTAGTTGTTATATTTTTAAATAAGCTAGATAATTTAACTTAGAGGGCTACTTGGCCCAATTAAATTAGAGGGCTTTTGTCCTTAGTTTGTGTGTATTTGACATAATTCCTGTTAAGTTCATTTGTTAGAGAGCTATTTTATTTTAGTTGATTTTTGTCTTTAATTAAGCTAGCTTATTTAAGTTAGAGGGCTTTTCCCTTAGTGTGTTTTAATATATATGTTGTTTGTGTTTCATATATATATATATATATATATATATATATATATATGTATATATATGTATGCAGCTCCTTATATATAGTAGTTGTAGGGTTGGATTTTCTGCTAGTTTGTTATTGTAGACTGTAAAATGTCCAAACAGTCAAAAGATACTAAACCCTTGGGGTTTAAAAAATGTTCAAAATGCAGTTAGAAAATGTCCGTGACTGACGGGCATACTGTGTGTGTGTACTGCCTTGGAGCAGTACACCTTCATGAATCCTGTGCCATTTGCCATTATTTTAGCCACAGGATTCTTCTTGAAAGGAAAAACAAATTGATCCTTAGGAGATTGTTGAAGACCCCCTTTACAGAGGCTATAGGTGAAGGTCAGGATTCTTCCAAACCAAGCTCTTCCCCTTCAAAATCTAAAGAATCCAGTAAAAGGTCATCTTCTTCATCATCAGAAGCTAAGCAGACAAAAAAATTATTGAAAATTTCTTTGTTGGACTTGAAGCCCATCAGGCTCGAAAGACCTTCCACCTCGGCTCCTTCAGTGTCGGAACAATTGGCGCTTCAAGTTCGGAGCCGGTCCCTGAAACTGGAATTGGTTTCTCGAGCATTGAGATTTACAGTTCTACAAGCTTCAAGATCTCCTGCCCCCTCTACTTGATCCTTCAGGAGCCTTTCAAATGATGGTGTGGATCGAGTGGCGTGGAGACTTTTGCACTTGCCAAACTTTTGTCGGAGCCAACCCAGAGGGTTTCGGAATCGACTAAGCCTACCCTTTCACAATCGATTCCTCCTCCAATCCGACTTAAGACTTAGGAGCCAGAATGTCTGGAGCTGGTCATAGTGGAACTGTAGCAATCGAGACCTATTCCAGGATCTTCAGCCCCAACTACTGCTCCGATGTCCTCAGTTTCGTCTGAACTCGAGGAGTCTAGGAGCTGACACTCTCTTGTCATGTCCAGGCAGGACAGTTGGATCGGACATTTTTCGGATCCAAACGTGCCTCTTGGGGCTTTGGCGTGGGTGAGCTTGGCTCCTACGTCGGCCTCGGAGCCAACCACCTTGATTCCGGGGATGCCTTCTGATTCTTCGGGGCTGGGAGCTTACTCAGATCAGGGTCGGAGGCTTTCGAGGTGATGAGGAGAGTGCTGTCCCCACAGGCAGCTGCACTCTTAGGTCCAGTCATTCCTCCCCCTAATGCACCGGTGTCTGTCTCAGATCACTGCATCCACAGGGATGTGGAGACCCTAGGCCTCAGGATGCCCCATTGGGTGAAACCCTCCCTTCCGAAACCTCTCCAGAATACCCTTCTGAAAAGGTCCCTCATAAGAGACTATGCAAAAGGAAGCATTTAGACTCCCCAGAAGAGTCTGTCACATCTGACGCAGACCTTGATGAGTCAGAAGGATCCTCATGGTCACCCTCTGAGGATTTTTTTTGCACACATCCTAGAAGTATTTAAGCAGGAAGGTGGCTGGAAGCCCATCAACCCTTCTGAGGAGGAGTTTGTCTACATGAAGGCTTTGAGTCTCGCCCTTCCACCACTTGGGTGTCTCCACCTTTCGATGAACTGATGGACCTAGTTTGTTGAAAGGCATGAGAGTCTCCAGACTCATTACATCTCACACTGATAAAAACTTTCTTATGAAAGATGTCCCAGTGGATGCTATGGTGGTGGCAGTGGCCAGCAAAACAGAACTGTCCGAGACGTCCTCTTCTGTCCATTCTCTGAACAGAGAGTCTCGTACGATGGACAGATACGGAAAGCGCACCTTTTCTTCAGTGACCATTGCACTCAGGTCCCTGAATTATCTCATCCATTTTACCAGATTGCAGACAGATCTTCTGAAGGAGCTAGGAGATGCTCTCCAGGGTTCAGTAGCTCAGGGGGTAACAGAAAAAGTTTCTTCCCAGCTCTCCACCTTGAATTCAGTGGAAAACTCTTCCATGAGACTCATTTCTTATGCAGCTGATGGACCGAGTAGGGCAGCGGGTTCAGGAATTTCCCTAAAGAGACATTCCTGGGTCCACCTGTGTGACTTTGCAGAGCCCTTCAAATCTTCTTTTGTTAACACCCCCTTCAATGGCTCATCCTTGTGCGGGCTTAAAGTCAAAGACACTAACCAGGTGTGAACAAGAAGGAAAAACTCTCTCTGCCATAGGAGTCCATTTTTCCCTAAATTCTAGACTCTATCCAAAAGGTCAAAAGGGAGGAAAAATGTGGTTCTGAAAATCCCAAACAAAGAGTTGTGCAGGACACACGTGGTGATTCTTCCTCCAGGGGCAGAGGGGGAACCAGTAATGGAAGATACTGGCCACGTGGCAGAGGGGGTCAGCAAAATCAGGGCAACAGGGAATCTTTCCTTGGCAAACCCTTCCAGCACTCCTGAAAGGAGGCCCACATGTCCATCTGTGGAGGCAGTCGGGGGTCGCTTATCTTTGTACCCAGAAGCCTGGCTAAAAATAACAAAAAGACAAATGGGTACAAAGCGTCGTATCCAGAGGTTACTCCATACCCTTTTCTTTCCCCGTCCCAAACATAAAAAACATCCCAGATGTTCCTCCCAATCAAAGGGAGCAGTCAACACTAGAAACACAAAAGTTGCTAGACAAGAGAGTCATCCAAACAGTCCCCGCAGACAAAATAGGATCTGGAACTTACTCAAGGTTCTTTTTAGTCCCAAAGAAAACCAGGGGACTGGAGACCCATCCTGGATCTCAGCAAATTAAACAAATCAATAACAAAGTCAAAGTTCTGGATGTTAACACTGCTATCAGTACTCCCTTTTCTGGGGCTGATGATTGGGCGTGCTCTATAGACCACCAGGATGCGTACTACCACATAAAAATGGACAAGCAATCCTGTAGTAATTTGCTCTTTCCGCTGGGACTCAGTCACTACCAGTTTCGAGCTCTGCCCTTTGGTCTCACTACAGCCCCCAGAAGGTTCACCAAACGTATGGCAGCAGTCACAGCTCACCAGAGACACCTATGATTCCGAGTGTTTCCATACCTAGACGACTGGTTCCTAACCACCACCGAGCATCTACTAATAAAAGCGAGGGACACCACACTAAAGCTCTGCTCTCATCTAGGCATTACAATAAAGTATGAAAAATCTGCCTTATTGCCATTTCAGTGTGTCGTTTTTATAGGAGCAGACTTGGATACTACAAAAATGATGGCAAAGCTTCCCCCAGAAAGAGTACAAGTCTTTTGGCATCAGGTCATAAACCTACTTTTCAAGAGGAAGGTTCAACCAAGAACAGTCCTGAAAGTATCAGGGACCATGGGGGCAGCAATAAACTTGGTTTCATTGGCACGGCTTCACATGAGGATTCTGCAGTGGCTGCTGTTCACTCAGTGGTCCTTGCAGGAACTACCCATGCCCCACCAAATTATTATAACAGAACCTTGCAAGAAAGACCTTTGTTGGTGGCTTCACTCCACTCGTGACATTAGGTTGACCTTTTGTTCTTCCACACCCTTTAGCCACAGTGACCACAGACAATTCCCAGATAGGGTGGGAGGGCATTACCTGGGAAGGACAGTCCAAGGCACTTGGCAGAATCACAAGGCCCATTTGCACATCAATGTCCTAGAGATGAGAGTGCTGTTTTTAGTGTTGCAAGCATTCCAAGACTCTCTTCCATTAGGAGCTTTTGCAATACAAACAGACATGTCAATTTTGTGGTACAAGGAGGAGCCAGGTCTTACCCCCATTGTTGGAAGGCCCTGAGAGTATGTCAGTGGGTGACTTCCTCCCAACACTTTCTGATAGCAATACACATCCCAGGGAAATCCAGTGCGATAGCGGACAAACGTAGCAGAGCGATTCTGGTGTCTCACAAGTGGTCCCTGAAACAAGAGGTAATGGAAATGATTTTCTGCAAATGGGGCCAGCCTTCCTGTGATCTTTTTGCCATGTCCATGAACGCCAAATGAAGCAGCTATCGTACCCTAATGGGGGAATCACCAAGGGATGCACTTGTACAGGATTGGCCCTCGGGTCTCTTCTACTCCTTCCTTCCCTTCCTGTTGATACCTCAGAGTTCTACTGAAAGACAGCTGCTTAGGAAGGACCTTGATACTTGTCGCCCCTTACTGGCCTCATCAAATCTGGTTCTCCTTCCTTTGGCCTCATCTCGAGGAGGAGCCGTGGATTCTGGACCCAGTTCCAGACCTTCTGACTCATGCATCAGGAATGCTCCACCTATCCCTTCAAACCATCAAATTGACAGCTTGGCTGCTCCGATTCCAAACATAGCCAGTCTACCTGACCTTTCCCCTTCAGTGAAACATATCTTGATTTTGTCTCATAAGGCTTCAATGAAAAAATTGTATATCAGCAAATGGAAGAGATTTTCCTTTTGGGCCTTGAATAATCATATTGACCCTCTGCCCTTATATCTTCCATACTGGAGTTTTTGGCAAAACTATGTCATGAGGGTGCAGCTGCAGCTACTATTCATGTTCAATTAGCAGCAATTCCAAACTTCTGTATAGCTGAATCAGGGTCGAACGTGAGAATCGGGATGGAACATGATGTCCCACAGACTTTCTAAAGCGTTCCTGAGGGGTACTGTTCTATTAAGATCGCCCATTAAAGCACCATGGGATCTGAATTTTGTCTTATCCTGTTTGATTCTTCCCCCTTTTGAACCTGCATTGTCCTGTGATCTAAAAATTTTAACTTGGAAGACAATTCTTTTAAAAGCTATCACTTCAGCTAGGAGAGTATCAAAGTTACAAGCATGGTCTATGAAACCCCCTATGCTCTTCCACAAAGACAGTGTGTGTCTACGAACAAATCCGTCCCTTCTACCTAAAGTATGTTCAGAATCTAACTTAAACCAATCCATAGACTTGCCTGTTTTCTTTCCCAACTATGGCATTAAGGCAGAACGTATGCTACATCAACTAGATGTACATAGACAATTACATTTCTACTTGCATAGAACGAAGGACTTTAGAAAGACTGACCAAATGTTTGTGTCCTTCGCAGACTACAAGAAAGTTGCTCCAGTTACTAAGGTCACATTTTCCAGATGACTATCCGATTGTATTACATTTACCTATAAATCGCAGAACAAAGAACTTCCCGACAAAGTAAAAGTTCATTATACAAGAGCTATAGCTACCTCTTTTGCCTTTCAGGTGAAACTTCCAATTGATAATATTTGTGCTGTGGCAACATGGGCAAGGGCCTCATATCTTTATTGCTCATTACAAAGTTGATTTGACCTCCAGGGACATGGCCTCTTTTGGTTCGACTGTTCTGAAGAATATTCTGCCTTGAGCCACCCAAGAAAGATGGTGCTAAGGACGCTGTCCCAACCACTACAGAATGAAGGCGAGATAGGACGATATCAACAAAAAACGTCCGACCAGGAAGATGGTGCTTCAATCAGGAAAAACAGTCTGGACTTCCAAGTATAGTGATAAACTCTTTATTAACAAAAACAAAACAAAAAATATCCAAATCAAGCGCTTTCATCTCCAAATTCGGAGACTTTATCAAGATAAAACAAAATACACATGAAGGTCCGTTTTAAATACTCACACCAACAATGTGGACCAATCAGCTCACAATAGTCATAAATAAACATGAGCATTCACTATGCATACCCAATGAATCATAACAGTACACCTGTTACACATACTATAGATTGCTTAAAGCATCTCCTTTATAAACAAAAAAGATACATGATACCATATGGCAACAAAAATACATAAAATAGATTTAGAACAATCATAAATACATGGAATGTGGAACTATACAATATTAAAATCACCCTCTTTGGAGACATTCAACCAGAACAACAAAATTACTATGTATATTAAATAGATATATTATCTATCAAATGTGTAAAAATAAAATGTAATAAAATACATGCATAGATGTTTATATATTCTATTAAAAAGTGTACTTTATGGTTTAAATAAAATGTAATAAATACACGAATAATAAAAGTGAAACTATCTAAAAAATATATTAAACATCTAAAACACGTACATTTTCTATTACACCTTTAAAAAGGACAAAATCACATTAAAGACGTTATGTACTCACCGTAATGTTACATGTGTGTTGTCCATCTCGCCTTCATTCTTACATTCCACCCTCCTTCCCCAAACCATTAGCTCCTGGAGGACCAAGCGGATTCATTTGGTGACTAATGTTCTGTGACCTTCTTCATAGCTCTTAAAGTAGAATTTTTTTTTATATGTTCCTGTTATTATGCCAGCAAACAAGATCTGGGGAGTTTCCTAGAGCATCATGGGATAGGATATCAGCCATGAGCTAGTGGAAGACCTCGAGCTTTTGTATAAGGCCAAGTCGGAACCAAGGATCGTTCCGAACCCAACCAGTACAGAATGAAGGCAAGATGGACAACACACATGGAACATTATGGTGAGTACATAACTTCTTTTTTGTGTCCTTTCAGTGAGAAGATTGAAGAGAAGGAGCTGTGAAGTGGCATCTGCAACTCTTGTCATCAGCCAAGCTGTTGTTTTTATTAATTTTTTAAAATGATTTCTTAGTAAATCATGTTGGCAAATAGTTTAGATTTCTTAAATTTCTTGCTGACAGATCTTAAAAAAAAAAAAAAAAAAGAGTTGTAGTTCCTATTTTTATGTATTGTAGCTTAGTAGATGTCAGCATGATTTAGGCTGTAGACTTTGCACGTTTAATTCATGACTCAGTGTAAAACACCTGGATTTATGTTTAAGACAAATTGTTTTAGTATCATGTTAACTGTTGAGTCAGTTATGGATTTAAGAACATGTTTTTCAGTTTCTTGACTTACAACTTCCGGTTTGCTGTTTAGATTGTGATGTCTTGCCATAATATCTGTACTGTGGTCTAGATTTGTAAGAGTTGGAATTTTTACTGTTGGATTTCTAATGTACTGTATTTACAGTTTAAGATATGGTATTTTAGATCTGTATTAGCTTTACTCCTGTAGCTTCTGAAGTAACTTATGGCTAGTGATAAAAAGTAAAATTGTTGTGCATTTGTAAGATTGTGTGCACTTGCATTATATAGATAGCTACTTAGATTTTGTTGTATTTTTTTATTTCAAATTCCCAGTGGTGAATTAATTTACATATGTAGATGTTGTGTGTTTAATTCATGACTCATAATTAGTGTAAAACATTTGAGTTTGTTACTGTTGAACCAGTTATGTATTCATAGGTTCATACTAGGCTATCTGCCCTAGGGCATTTATAAGCCTAGCCAGAGTGTGTTTGGCTTTCCCAATTCCCACCCATTTTAAATGAATTTTGCTATGCCCTTTTTCGAGGTTAGTATACTGTGCCTCTGTCTAACAGTGACACAGAAGTGATACCCGGGGTAAACCTATGATTTCCCATCCACTCATCAAGATTCCTCTTGAAGAGAGTCAATGAGGGACTCTGCCTAACCTGGACTGGGATTTTATTCCAGAGTGAAGGGAGCCTTTGGGTTATGTATCTGTCCCTCCAGCATGTCCTATTTATTTCAGTGCTGAGGTTCAAGTCTCGAGCGCGTAGCTCGATGGGATTTGGATTTTCTGAGGTGCAGCATGTCCATTAATTCCGGGTTGGACATGGCTTTATACGTCAGGCACAGATCGGCTCTGAGCAGGTGGTATGCCACTGAGTAGAGCTGGAGTTTCTTTAACCGGGCAGCATATGGCATCTGTTTGAGCCCTTTGATCCTCTTGGTGAGGTACTTTTGGGGTCTTTCCAGTTGCTGCAGGTGTCTGGTAAGGTACATCCCAAAAGGGGCATTGTACTCAATTATGGGCCTGATGAGGGATGAGTAAAGAGGCACGATGACCTCCCCTGATCTAGATGTGAATCCCTTCATGATTAGGTGGACTATATAAAATGTTTTTCTAACCACTTTAGCCACGTGGTTTTCAAATGAGAGATTGCTATCAACTTGGGTCCCTAGGTCCCTAATTGCTTCTTCCGTACTTAATGGATTACCACCTATGTGGTAATTTGTGGGCACTTTGTTTTTGCCAAAGGGGATGACTATACACTTTTTGGCGTTTAGCTTGAGGCCATGGCTCTGGCACCAGTTGTCTGTTTCTATGAGGCCCTTTTGTAGGATGCTTGTGTCGGCTGGAGAGTTGATTATGGCGCCTAGTTTGCAGTCATCTGCGAACTTGGTCAGCCACAGTCCTTCCGTGTTGGCCTGTACCTCCGAGAAATATATACCGAACAAGAGAGGTCCCAGGACTGAGCCTTGTGGGACGCCACTTGTAACTGGTTTGGAGTCTGACATGGCTCCAGCAATTCTAACCATGTGGGTTCTGTCCTTGAGCCAGTTTGCAACCCATCTAGTGACATAGGAGTTTATATTTAAGCTGGTGAGCTTATCTATAATGCCCGAGTGGGGTATTGTATCGAAGGCTTTTGCGAGGTCCAGGTAGGCTGTGTGGACCTCCTTCCCCTCGTCAATGGCCTTGGTGACTGTTTCAAAGAAATTGACCAGATTTAAGAGGCAGGATCTGCCCTTTAACAAAGCCGAACTGGGTAGGATCCAGTGTCTGTAGGTCCCCAATATCTTTATTTATGAGGTCCATGATGATCCTTTCCATAGCTTTGCAGACCAAGCTAGTCAGGCTTATGGGTCGATAGTTTCCAGGATCCGTTGAGGCACCACCTTTGTGGAGAGGGACCACTGTTGATGTACGCCGCTCTTTGGGTACATATCCTGCAGTAAGGCTGAGACTGAACACTAGTTTTATGTTTGGGTTTAGCTCTTCTTGGAGTTCATGTAGGACGCAGCCCGGGACACCGTCTGGTCCCATTGATGCTGTGTTTTTTGCTTTGGAGAGGGCGGTTCTTACCTGAGCATCTGAGATGTCAGGGGGGCAGCACTCTGCTGGGATAGATATTTGCCCTTTTGGTGGGGGGGGGGTGGAGTTTGTGCTGAATCTGAAATGCTAGGATGTTGGCAATGTCTGTGGGTTCGGTGTCATTTTTGTCATTTTGGACTAATTCTGAGCATATCTGGGAATTCCCACCCAGGTTCCTAACATAACTAAAGAAAGCCTTGTGATTATCCTTAGTGTCCTGTGCAATTTTTCTCTCGAAGCTGGCCTTAAACGATTTAATGAGTGCCCGTAATTTATTTCTAATACTGATCAGAGATGCCTTCCCTTTTTGGGATTTTGTTCCATCATGTAGTAGCTTCCTCCTATTGTATAGTTTGTTTATGGCTGGGGTCCACCATACAGGACGCCTGCCTTTGGAGGATTGGGTCTTGATTTTATTTGGGATTGCATGATCCATGCATTCCTGAAGGTGTTCATAGAATGCGTTTATAAAGGATTCTGCGGTCTGGGCAGTATTCAGTAATGTGTTGGTTTTCAGCTTAGATGGTTGCATTTTAGATGTTTTTCAATTCAGATTCTGGTGCCTTGAGTAACACCTGTACTCTGATTTATTTAGCTTTACAGACTTTGAATATTTAATGTTGTATTTATTCTGTACTGTATTTATGGTATAAGGCATGGTATTTAAGATTTAGGCTAGCTTTACTCCTTTAGATTTTGAATTGTTTTAGACCTAGTACTTTTCTAGCCTATAAAGTGATTATGTAAGGTAAGGCATAATCTTGTGCATTTATAATGTGTGTGTGCATGCGTAAGTGTATTTGCCCAGGCATATGTGACATAATAGGTATAGATACATTATTTCTACACACATTTCAAACTCCCATTTTTAGTATTGCAAGTTAGATCTTAGGCAAAAAAACATTTGTGTAGCTGGTGAGTAGAAATGGGTGCTTGATTTTTTTTTTGTCAGTTGCATAAAGGACCACTATGGGCAAATGATGAAAAAACATTTTATTTTATTTTTTATTTTACATTTGTTGACCGGGCTAGTCTGGCTGGATACATGTCCATTTTCAGCAGAGGCCCGAGGAGAAAAGCTCCACTATATACTAGTAAATAACATAAAAAAACAGCACAGTAAGATACAAATTATATGCATCTAGAAAACAATTCCTATGTAGCATAGTAACAGTACAGAAGCACTTTAACAAAAGTATAAAATAAAGTGAGGATTCCTATTCTCATATTCTATGCAAAAGCAGGAGTAGAAAAATTGAAAGAAAGTGAAAATAGTAAGTCACACAATAGTTTGTACAATATTTACAGTATTAGCAATTATGATAAATATTTTGTGCCAGGGCACACGTTTTAAGAAATAGATTTGCACAGCAGGGAGCAACATGTAGGTTTAAATAAGAGGAGAGATGACAGGTTGCAGTAGTGTAACAAGTAAAAGAGAAAATGACGTTATAGGAAAAGTAGTATCCAAGTGGATACTAGGTGAGCTAGAGAGCAAGGGTAGTACTAGTGATAGAGACGAGTAGAAGAGTAGTGGACAGAACAGTAAAAAGAGTTGGATGCTGAGGTCAGTCAGGATTAGAGCAAGGGCATAGCCAGTTAGAAGTGAAATAGTTCCTTAGTTGTTTCTTGAAAAGTTGTGATTAGCCTAAAGTAGTCAGTTCTATAGGAAGTTTATTCCAGTATGAGCCAACAACATTTGTGAACAAGGAGTCACCAGATTTATTGTGTGATTTGAGAGTAGCTACTAGTAGTTTGTTAGCTGAGCGAAGGGAAGTAAGATTCCTGTAAGGGGCCACAAGGTTATTAAGTATTGGTGTATTAGTAGGGTAGTGGAGAATTTTATAGGTGATAACTAATTGATGTAGGAGAAAAAGATTTTGAAGTTCAAGCCAGTCAAGCTTTTTGAGATTAACACAGTGATGGTTACGAAATAGGGAACCTGTGGCAAACCTGGCTATGCTATGGTAGGTTGTGGCAAGTTTCTGAAGGT
This sequence comes from Protopterus annectens, assembly GCF_019279795.1. Classification (NCBI taxonomy): domain Eukaryota; kingdom Metazoa; phylum Chordata; order Ceratodontiformes; family Protopteridae; genus Protopterus; species Protopterus annectens. Next base: position 959,279,086 of record NC_056726.1, read on the forward strand.
TAGATTTTGAAAGGTTGATAAAAGATGGAGAGGCATACAATAATGTAGAGATGAGTTTGGGCTAGAGACACCCTGCTGGTTGCTGTTAGAAAGGGCTTAAGTCTATAGAGGGCACCTCTATATTTACCATATACCTCTATATATACCAACATCATCTGAAGTTGTCCTTTTCCTTCATCTTCACTAATGGGTTTGGATCCACTCCTCTGATATGACTCAGCCACATACTGCAGACTTTAGATCCAACTCTTGAGCTCCTTCCTGTACCCACAATGCCCCACTCCATCCCATTTTGCACCATCACGGTTAGATGCAAGATCCAGTCTCAAAGTTTGTAAGAGAAAGGTTTCCTTTTTCTCTCCAGAGAGAACCGTTCACTCTTATTTCAAATCCTACCCCTTTACTTCCATTGGTTCTGAGCTCTGAGTCGTCAGGGCTATTCCACAGGGCTAGCCAGTTCCAACAGGCCTCCAAGACAGTTCCAGTAGAGGAGCTTTCCCCTCTTCCAACACCTCTCCAGAGCATCCCACAGAAGAGGTCCTCCAGCAGAGGACAAGTAAAAGGAGGCACATAGACAACCCCCTTGGAGTCCCTCACTGAAGAGACAGATTTTGATGAAGATAGATTCCCCAGATCACCACCAGATGGTATCTCATTTGGAGATATTCTAGAGATCCTGAAGCAGAAAAGGTGGTTGGTCATCCCAAACACCTTCTCCTGAAGAATCAATGTTCTTGGAGGTTTTAGTTCACCCATCAAGGGGGGGGGGGTGAAACAAATTGATCTGGTTTCCCACAGAGCAAAGCATGGAAGGAGACTGTACTGTCAAGGCCATTCCTAAGCACCCTGACAAATTTTTGGCACCACCTGCAGACAGACCCCACTGGAGCAAAGGAGTCCTAGTTGACGCAATGGTGCTGGCGGGAACCACTAAGAAAGAGCTTGCATATCAGAGCTTTACTGTCGTATCTGCCCAGTAGAGTGTCTTGGACAGATTTGGGAAGTGGGTTTTTGCCTCAGCTACCTTTGCACTGAGGTCACTTAACTGTCTGTCACATTTTACTAGACTTAAGAGAGTTCAGAGAGATTTGACTAAAGAACTCTCAAGTATTCTCTGAGCCCATGTCTGCTGAGGATTTCAAGAGAACATCCTCTCAACTGGCCACTGTTTTATACATTTCAAATGCTTCTGTAAGGTTAATTTCTCATACAGCTAAAGGTACCTCATGAGCAGCCGGTTCAGGCGTCATCATAAGGAGACATGCCTGGATGCAACGATGAGACTTTGTGGAGCCTTTTAAGATGTCTTTTATAAATGCCCCATTTGATGGCACTTCCTTGTTTGGGCCATCAGTAAAAGATACGCTTACCCAAAGTAAAAATATGGAAAGACCCTCTCTGTCCTAGTGAATGAAGTTTTTTTTACCCCTCAGTGGACCTTCTCTAGCAACTAGAAAGGAGGTATGAAAATGTGGTTCCACAAATCTCAAGGTCCATTCCAGGATTCATGTGGAGAAAATTCCTCCAGAGGCAGAGGGCGAAATTTTAATGACAGACATCACCCTAGAGGTAGAGGAGTCCCGCAAAATCAGGGTTTTAGAGATTCTTTTTCAGATAGACCCTATCAGTGCCCTTGAAGTGCTGCATGAGAGGCCTTCTCTGGAGCCAGTCGGGGGTCGATTCTCTTTGCACCTAGATGCCTGGACAAGACAGCACAGAAGATCCATGGGTGCTAAATATGATATCCGGAGACTATTTCATACCATTTTCCCTTCTTCCTCATCATCAAAGGAAAAAACTTTTTGACATTCCACCCAGACAGAGGAAGGCTGCAGCACAAGAAATTCAAAAGCTGCTAGAGAAAAGTCATCCAGAAGGTCCCACCAGACCAAATAAGATTTGGAACTTATTCACACTGCTTTTTAGTGCCAAAGAAAACGGGGGACCTCAAACCAGTTTTGGTTCTAAGCAAATTGAACCATTGTGCAAAAAAAAAGCAAAGTTCTGAATGGTCACAGTGCAGTCCATTCTACCTTTTCTACACAAAGACGATCGGATATGGTCTGTAGATCTTCAGAATGTGTACTATTTTACCAAAATAGACAGATGGTCCAGGAGACATCTCTGCTTTCGGCTGAGAGCCAGTCATTACCAGTTCAGAGCTCTGCCCTTTGGACTCACCACAACCCCCTGGGTGTTTACCAAATGTATAACAGTAGTTGCAGCTCACTTGAGACTGAAGGGATTCCAAGTGTTTCCATATCTAGATGACTGGCTTCTAACCACCCGATCCAAGCATCAACTTCAGTATGCCAGGGACTGTTTGCTTCAGATTTCCAACACTTTGGGCATTAGAATAAATCTCTCCAAATCGAAACTTGCTCCAGTTCAGAACCTGGAATTCATTGGGAGAGTGTTAAACACATCTACACAAATAACATCCTTGTCCATCTTTTGCATTACTTCAGTCAGGAATCAGGTGAAGGCTGTTCTCTTGTCACTCATTTCCCCCAGCAAGATTACTGTTTCAAGCTCTGAGGTCATTGGCAACTGCCATAGTGCTACTTTCTGTAGAGTACTTTTTTATGTGAGTTCTCCAGTGGGCTGTGGTTGTACAGTGGCCCATTCTACATCAACCCCTATTTTTTCAAGTAAAGCTCACCCCTGTTTGCAAGTGGCATATTCGCTGGTGGACACAATTGGATGATCATTTTCTTGGCAGAGAAAGCCACAGTGACCATGCATGCTTCTCAGCTGGGGTGAGGTGGTGTGTGTGTGGGGGGGCATTTTTGGGAAGAACTGTCCAAGGCATGTGGTCCCCCCAAGAGACCAAGTTGCATATTAGTGTCCTAGAGATGACAGTAGTCCTAGCATTGCAGGCATTTCAAGATGCTCTTCCCTTGTGGATTATTGCAATTCAAACCAACAACATGACTGTGGTGGTACATCAGCAAACAAGGAGGAACTCAATCTTACCCCCTATGCAGAGAGGTCATGAAGGTTTGGGAATGTGCAATCTCAATGGACCACTTTCTTATTGCGATGCACATCCCAAAAAGAACCAGCGTGATCCCAAGGAGAACCAGCGTGCTTGCAGACAAACTAAGTGGATCCATTCTGATATGTCACGAGTGTCTCTCAGTCAGTTGGTAGTGAATATGATTTTCAAGCATTTGGGCTAACCTTGCTGCGACCTGTTTGCCACTCCTCTCAACAACCGCAGCAAGTACTTCACTCTGATCCCCCCTTAAAGGGAGTCACCGTCAGATGCTCTTCACTCTTGGCCCCCTGGTCTCCTTTATGTTTATCCTCCTTTTCCTCTGATTCCAAAATTTTAGCAGAAGGCAAGCAGGCTGAAGAGCTTCAGTAATCCTCATTGACTTCTTCTGGCCTCCCCTTTCTACGGTCTCATCTTCGCTGTTCTCCAGGGATACTGAATCCCACTCAGGATCTCCTCTCTCTTCTGTCAGGGATTTAACACCTCAACATTCAAGCCCTCAAGTTGACGGCATGGTTTCTCCACTTCCAGTAATAGTGAGACAGTCCAGGCTTTCTTCCCTAGTCAGTGACATTATTTTGGTTTCTAAAAAGGATTCTACCAAAAAGGTTTATAGAAGCAAGTGGAAAAGGTTATTTATTTGGGCTTCAGATAAGGACATCGATCCCTTTTCTGCTCCAGTTTTGACTATTCTTTTTAATTTTTGACAACTCTTTTCAAAAATGGCGCTAGTTTATCTACAATGAAACTTCGTTTGGCAGCAATTTCAAAATTTCATAGGAAATTACTAGGTTATTGGCCCTGAGGCCCTTATAAGCCTAGCCAAGAGTTTAGGCCATTTATAGACAAGTCAGCACCTGATGCCCCTGTCCAGCAGGGACACAGGTTGAATCTCAGGGATATATTTTCTATTTTCCATCTAGTTATTCAGGTTGCACTTAAAAAGGGATAAAGAGGTACTGTGCTTGACATAGAGAGGGAGTCTATTCCACAGATGGGGAGCCTCTGGGACCCAAGTCTTTCCTGCCAACAAGTCCTATTGATGTCACAGACCAGGTTGAGGCCACCTGTGTTGGGTTACTTGAGTGGAGCTTGACTTGCGGATATGCAGCAGTACCATCAAGTCGGCGTCCAAGATCGCCTTGTATGCCAAACACAGGTCACCTCTGAGAAGTCTGTATGAAACACAGTAGAGGGATAGGGCTTTTAGCCTATCTGTGTATGGAAGATTTTTGAGGCCCTGGATTCTGCTGTTGAGGAACCTCTGTGGTCTCTCCAGCTGCTGCATGTACTTTGCCAGGTACATGCCGAATGGGGCGTTGTACTCAATAATGGGCCTTATAAGGGAAGAATACAGGGATGTTATGACCTCCTTGTCCCTGGATGAGATACCTTTGCTAATGAGGTGGGCCATGTAGAAAGCTTTCTGTACAGTGGAAGCAACATGGTGGTCAAAAGTCAGGTTGCTAGCAGTCTGGGTGCCCAAGTCTCTCACGACTGACTGCGTGCTTAGGACATTGTTATTAATGTGATAATTTGTGGGGACATCACTTTCCCCAAAGGGGATGATGATGCATTTTATTTGTATTCAGCTTAAGGCCATGTTTCTGGCACCAGTCATTAGTTTGGGTGAGACCCTCTTGGAGAATGTCCATGTCACTAGGGGAATTGATGACCGTGCCAAGCTTGCAGTCATTTGCAAACCTGGTCAGCCATAGCCCACTGGCTTTGGCTTTCCCCTCAGAAAAGTATATCCCAAATAACAGGGGCCCCAAGACCGAACCGTTGGATACGCCACTTGATATGGGTCTACTGCTTGAGGTGGCTTCCCCTATTTTGACCAGGTGGGTTCCATCAGTGGGCCAGTTAGCTACCCACTTGGTAACATACCTGTTTGATGCCTGTTTAAGAGAGTTTTTCTATTATGTCAGAATGGGTAATAATGTTGTAGGCTTTGGCCAGGTAAAGGTAGGCGGTGTGCGCTGTCTTCCCCTCGTCAATGGCTTTGGTGGCTGTCTCAAAAAAGTTGACTTTATTTAACAGATATGACCTCCCCTTGACGAAGCTAGACTGTGTGGGATTGAGTGTTTGGAGGTTGCCTGTGTCCTTGTTAATGAGGTCCTTGATAATCCATTCCATGGATTTGCACATCAGGCTAGATAAGTTGATGGGTCTATAATTTCCCGGATTGGTGGACTCTCCACCTTTGTGTAAAGGGATGACAGTGGCTGTCCTCCACTCAGCTGGGACAAAGCCAGTATTCAAGCTTTGGTTGAATAGGGTGCCTAATGGTGCTGCAAGTTCCTGCCTGAGTTCATGTAGGATGCAGTTTGAGATGTTATTGGGTCCCATGGAGGCTGTATTTTTGCTTTTGCGAGAGGAGTGATGACACCTGATCACTAGATATAAGGATAAAGGGGCAGGTACTGGGAATATCCTGATTTACTGATGGGGGGACAGAGAGGTGAAATTTTCACTGAATCTGTCAGCCAGCAAGTTTGCTTTATCTACGGCATTTGTATTTGTGGTGTCCTTGACCACCAGTTCTGAACAGTTGTTTAGGCTAAGGAGATATTGCTTCCGGTTGGGCACCTGCTCCGTCTTGCTTCTGGACAGCAATTATTTTCTTTTGTTATAGAGTTTATTTATTGCAGATGTCCACCAGACAGGTTTGCTCTTCCTTGCAGAGGATGATTTAGCCCTGTCAGGTATTCCTGATTCCATGCATCTATATAAATGCTCGTATAGTAATTTGGTATAGTTTTGGATACTGGTCCCAGTTCCTAGAGAGGGGGAGGGGGCTGTGATGCTGTTTATGCTATCCCGCAGAAGGCTGTAATCAGCTTTGGAGAATTTTTTTTCATTCGATCCTAGCTAGAGAGGGGTCGGCGGAGATGGTGACCTCAAATGTGACCGCTTTATGGTCAGATCTTACTAGGGAGGATGATACTGCAGGGGTGCTGCAGTGGTTACTCATGTGGATTAATACCAACTACAAGATATCACCTCTTGTGGGGGTATCAACTAGCTCTTCCAAAGCATTTGCATTGACAAAATCGAGGAATCTTTGGGCATTTGTGTTCTGGCATGAGTACCTCTTCAAGTCTATCCAGGTTCAGGGTAAAGGGTTGAGTCTTGATAGATTCGAAGAGATCTAGATAGGCATTTTGAGTCAGATTTGGGGGCTGGTAGCTAGCTATGATTTGTATAGGGGTCTTGTGAAAGGTTAACTGCACCTGGAGTGTCTCCTGTGCGTCATACTGTTTGACCAGCCTGAAGGTGTGTATATCTTTAATATATATTGAAACTCCATCTCCTTTGGCCTTACTACCCACAGTTTGGGGTCTGAATGTATGATAGGTGAGTAACCAGATATATGCTGTCCGCAGCTTTGAACCAGGTTTCTGTGACTGCGCAGATGTCCGCATTTTCCAGGGTTAAGAATGCTTGCAATGAGTGCAGTTTCATGTTTAGCCTTCTAGCATTTAGCAGCATGACCTTTAATTTGGGTTTTGTTGAAATTTTTATGTTGGTAGTTTTAACTTTATCACTTTTTCTAAAAAAAAGGCACTATGGGGGAGGCAAGTGCCTTTGCCAGAAGCCTGAAGCCCAAGTGAGACAGATGCAGGCCATCTCTGGCAAAGATCATGGTCTGTCTATCATATCTTCCCAGGCTGTCACGTACTGGATCCCCTTGGAATGACACCAGAAACTAAGCCAGTTGTTACAGTCATTTTCTGTTTGTATTGAGGCATCATTCTGGGTGACGGTAGAATGCTGCTTAAGGCTAGGTCCATACCTGCCTGGGACACACATTCAGCAAGTTCAATCATGTTTCTCTTCATATAGTCCAGGGAGGTGCATCTCAAGTCATTCACACCAACATGGACTGTGACATTCATAACATTACCTGTTCTTGAGAGACTTGAGTGCGTGTGTGATATGGCAGATTCTGGCCCCTAACAGACAACTAACCGTGACTTTCTCCTTATCCAGCCTGGTGAGTGGCACATCTGTGTCTCACAATGGAGTCTCCTATGACTAATATGTTGGTTTTATGGTTACGCCTTAGTGGTTGTGAGACACAGGTGTGTGAACTATGCGTGGTATGTGGTGTGGAGGGCTGTGGAGATCACATGCATCTTTGCCTCAGAGGTCTCATTTGTTTGGGTATGTTGTTGTTGAGGACCTCCACATATGTGGGTGTGTGTTGTGTAGTTGTGGGTGGTGTCTGAGGTGTACTGATTGTGCTGACAACCTTCTCATTGCCAGATATTGTGAGAGAGAGAACGTGGACTCTAGGTTCATAATGTAATTGCATCTAACACAAATTGTGTTCCTAGGTGGTAGTAGTAGGTGGTTGTCTGTGTTACATAAGGCAGTTGCTGCATTGTCTCAGGATGCCCATATCAACCAGACTGGCAGGAGAAGCTGTAGGAAATTGTCCATCCATATCCTTTAGAATCTGAGAGAAAAGGCCAGGGAGACCTAAGAGGTAAGCCTAAAGCCCAAGTGCTTAAACCTAAAACTAAGAGGCTTAGAATAACACTTGCAATTTAAACAGGCTATAAACAAGCAGTAACAAATGCAACATAAAAGATGCAATTGAACACTTAAGAGAACAAGACGCAGAAAAAGCAAGATGAAATAACGGAGCAAGAGGAGGAAACAAATACAGTAAAAGAAGCTGAATAAAGTTTTTTTTTCTTGTTAGTAAAGTGGAAAGGGAGAGAGGAGGAGCAAAAGACAATTCAAGGAAAAGGAACTAAAGGGTTTGACCTTCCCAAATGATCTCTGTATTAGGTAGACTAGGATAATGAGATGGGACTGGGAAGAGTGTCCCTTATCAAATTTGTAGAGTAGGGGCGGGCAGCAGCAAAAGCCACAAACTATAAGAAAACAACAGCAGTTGGGTAGGAGGGTGGCAGAAAAATAAAAATTCAACCAGCGATCAGCAAATGTATAAATGGAGACACAGAAAAGTAAATAATTCAAACAAATAAATAAAAACAGTGCAGTATACTAGTGCAGAACTGTTACAAAAATAAGTAAAAAACAATACAGTACTGATGAGCAAATAAATACAATTAGTGCAGTGCTGATGAGAAACATTGAACAGTTAGATAAAGTGTGAAAAATATACTTGTGTAGGTCTGTAATTCAGATTGTTTAAGAAGGACTCTGTCAGGCACAAATGGAGCTCTATCAAGATAAGCAGAAATTCACTCAATTGTAAAATTTTTATACCAGCAAGATAAAAGACCATTCTAAAGTGACACCCTGAGACAAACCGGTAACACAAAAGCTGTTTGACAGTTTTTCCTCACTGGACTGAGTACACTACAAACTCACAGCAGGGGCAGGCAACAACAAAAGCCACCAACTTTAAGAACTTAACAGCAGTTGGATGGGGGAAACCAGAAACAGATCTTTTTCTTTAGCTTCCTCTAAATTATGTAAAGCTTTTATGAAAGGCATTTTTCTATTAGCCCCCCCCCCCCCAGTAGAGGATCTCACGCCTCCTTGGGATGTTACAGCAGTACTCGAAGGGTTGACACAAAAACCCTTTGAGAATTCAGATAAATCCGACCTAAACTTTCTGTCTTGGAAGACCGCTTTCTTGGTAGCTGTTACTTTGGCTAAGAGAATTTCTGTACTCCTGGCTCATTTGCCAAATCTCCCTTACATTATTTTTCACAAAGATAGGGTTTCTCAACAGACTAACCCTTCCTTTTTACCTAAGGTAGTCTCTGAAGATAACATTAATCCATTCACTTGCCAACTTTCTTTCCATATTTTGCAAATAAAGGAGAGTACATGCTACACCTCCTTGTTGTACACAAGCAATTATGTTTTTACCTACGCAGGACAAAACAATTTAAAAGGTCGGACCAGCTTTTTGTATCTTTCTCTCCAAATCACGTAGGCTAGTCAGTGTCTAAAGTCACCCTAGCTAAGCGAATTACAGACTGCATTTCATGGATTTACTCCCAAAAAGGTATGATGTTGCCAAATCTCCCCAAGCTCATTCAGCTAGATCTAGCGCTACATTATCAGCTTTTTGGTGAAGAACATCTGTTGATGACATTTGTGCAGCAGCCACACGACCGGCCAAGGCTCATACCATTGTTTCACATTACAAATTGGTCATCATAACTAAAAATAGAGCCTCCTTTAGTTCAGCAGTACTCCGGAATATCCTTCCATGAGGGTCACCCAAGGTGAACATAACTGGGGACTCTGTCCCGATGTTCATCGTGTTACACTGCTGCAGTCATCACACTTGGGTTATCCTGCCGTCAGGCGGTCCCGCAGTCGCCCGAGTTCCAAAGTTTTGGTCCTGCGTCGGTTGCTGTTGCTTCTTCCCTGACGTCAGTGCGCCAGGGGTATATAAGATGCAGCCGACGCCATTTTCTTCAGTCTTTCTTGCTGTGCGGTGCCCGATGCAAAAGCAGTTCACAAGTGCCGGTCGGCCAACTCCTGAGATTTTCATTCCGAATCCAGAACCGAAGTCTTCTACAAAGCTAAGTACCCCATTGGGGAAACTTTTTCTTGCCTCAGACTGATGTCAGTAAAAGTTAATAATTGTATTTCTTGTGGGAAGCAAATACCTCATAAGGATTTCCATTCCTATTGTATCCCATGCCTAGCCCCAGACCACAATGTCACTAGTTGCCGGTTTTGTGCTAGGTTTAACAAGCGCACTATTAAACGTCTGATCTGAAGTAGTTACTTCATTTGCTCTGCAACCTGTGGGTATCAGATCCAATCTCGGATCCGAGCCGGCAGCTTTCCAAGCTACAAGATCCGAGCTCCTAGCTTCTCCCCCCTACCCATAATCCCCTGCTATGTGCTACATTACCTCAGATCGTTTTTTGCCGCGGCTTAAGCAGCTACTTTTGAAGAGCTCCTTGGCTTTTGGTGAGATTGAACCTTTTTCTTCTTTCTGTAAAAAAAAAAAAAAAAAAAAAACAAAAAAAAAAACTTTTTCTTGTGTGAGAGTGTTTAGTTTTTTCTGGGTTAGTTAGCGAAAGTGTAGTTAGTTAGATACCTTTGTTCCCCCTTTCTAACTAGTTTTTTCTGTTGGTTCCCGTCTTTCACCCTCCCCCCTCGTAGTGTTTGGGTGTATTTTGGTGTGAGTGGTGTTATGGCTGAAGGGCCTAAGGCGGTGTTCTCAAAATGTACTGAGTGTGGCCATAAGCTTTCGCCGGCGGATGGCCACAGTCAGTGCGTTTTATGCTTGGGGGTGGCCCACTTGTCATCGGCCTGCACAATCTGCGCAGCCTTTAATCCCCGAGCTATTAGGGACAGGAAGAACAAGCTGATCCTGGCGGGCTTGTTGCCTCAGGAATCAGCTTCTTCTTCCTCTCCCTCTCAGGCACAGGCTGTCTCCACAGCCCTCGTGCCTTCTGGGCCCCCGACTCAACCTGGGACTCAACCTCCCTCTTTGGGTTTGAGTTCGGGGGATTCAGGTACCTCCACTATGGTGGAGAAAAGACACAAAGACAAGGGACATAAGTCCCACATAAGGCGGGCTGAGACTCAACCCTCAGCCCCGCCGTCTAAGCTGACTAGGTCTCCCTCGAGGGGCTACGGATCCTCCCCCTCTTGGCTCCGTTCACCTCATTTTTCTCCGGAGCTGGAGGAGGAGGATCGGTCTCCCTCGAGGTCGTCGAGGCGACCCTCCCGGCCCGCCTCGACGACTTCTTCAGGATCAACCAGAAGCCTCACTGAAGCAGATATGGATCGGATGATGCGCCAATTCATCCAGACCCAAATGCAGGTGGGGGTGCTCTTGCCTCCCCCCCTCTGGGGGGGGAGCGCGGCCCCCATATTTGCTCCGATTACTCCTTCTCAGACCCGTTTTCGGGTCTCAGAGTTATCAGATCCGGACCCTTTCGGAACTGGGGATTCATCGGCACCGATAGCTCCGGTCGCTTCGACGCCGACTGTGCCTTCGAGTCTGTCGGATCCGAGCTCTCGGGGCTGAGGGCTGAGCATCGGATCCAGGGGAGCTGGTGTGTCTTCGGCTCCGTTGGGTTCGGAGCACACCTCTCTCTCGGCTCCGGCTGCATCGGCTCCGACCCCGATCCCTACCTCGGAGCCGAGGAGATTGCTCTCGGAGCCTGGCGAGAGTAGCTCTCCTTCGGCTTTTGAGGTTGTGGAGAGGGTACTGTCGAGGACCTCCAGGTCCCTGGTTCGGGCGTCGGATTCTCCCATACCCCCGCTGCATGTGGGTCTATCCTCCATCATCCGACCATCGGGACAGCCTGCTCAAGCCCTCCAGTTGGTTCCCTTAGAGGAACAGGACCCCGTTGATGAAACCTCTTCGGACAGTCCCACCGAGGAGGCACCTGGACTCCCCCGAGTCCGTCACAACCGACACGGATTTAGATGAAGGGGAAGGTTCTCCAGCGTCACCCCCGAGGATGTCTCCTTTGGAGACATCATGGAAATGTTGCGTATTAGAGGGGGGTGGTCTGCCCAAAAACCTTCTGCAGATGAATCCGTGTTCTTGGATGCGTTTGAGGCAGGCCCTTCTACCTCCTGGGTGTCCCCCCCGGCTGACCTCATTACTACCAGGGCGTGGAAGGAGCCCGACACCGTGGAGCCTATCCCGAAGCGACCCGACAAGATCCTTAGCCCCCCAGTGGATAGATTGTCTTGGGCCAAGGGAACCCCAGTGGATGCCATGCTGGTGGCGGCTGCCACCAAGAGAGAACTCGCACAGGAGAGTTCTTCGGTTCACCCGCCAGATAAGGAATCTCGAGCACTGGACCGCATTGGGAAGCGGATGTTTAGTTCAGCAACCTTTTCTGTAAGGGTGCTTAACTGCATGGCACATACCATTAGGCTGCAACGAGACTTAATTAAGGAATATGCTGCAGCCCCCCTGGAGTCCATGTCGGTTGAGGACAAAAAAGTTTTCTGGACTCGTATGGCCACTCTAAAATCTATCTCTAACATGTCCATGCGTCTGCTCTCCCATGCCATGGAGGGAGCCGCTAGGGCCAGCGGAGCTGGGGTCATCTTGCGACGTCACTCCTGGCTCCGTCTTTGTGATTTTGCAGATCTCTTCAAGGCGTCCTTCGCGAATGCACCCTTTGACGGATCTTCGCTCTTCGGCAAGACCGTCTGCGAGACGCTGGTCCTAAGCGAGAAGGATGGGAAGACGCTGTCTGCCATCGGGGTCCGCTTCTCTAATCCCCAACGATCCTTTTCTAGGAATCAGAGGGGACAAAAGAAGCTGTGGTTCCGTAAGTCCCAGCAATCCCATCCGGCTTCGGACCCCTCATCCTCTAGAGGCAGAGGAGGACAAGGAGGATGCCGGCCCAGAGGCAGAGGGGGACCGCGTAACTTCGGGTCCAGGGAACCCTTCCCAGATAGACCCGCGCAACAGCCATGAAGGCTTACCCGGCTGTCCCTCTCTGGAGGCAGTCGGAGGGGGCAGTTGTCGGAGCACCTGTCAAACTGGGAGTCCATTACGACAGATCGATGGGTGCTCCGCATCATATCCAGAGGTTATACCATCCCCTTCATAAACCACCCTCCCTCGACCAGACACCTCCCCGATGTTCCACCCGATCGAAGGGAGGCAGCAGCTTCAGAAATCCTGAAGTTGCTAGAAAAAACAGCCATCCAGCCCGTCCCCCCAGACCAGTCCGGATCGGGTTATTACTCCAGGTTCTTTTTAGTGCCAAAAAAGACGGGGGACCTCAGACCCATTCTAGACCTCTCCGCTTTGAGCCTGTTCATTCCCAAAGAAAAATTCCGGATGGTCACCCTCCAATCTATTCTCCCCCTTCTGCGGCAGAACGACTGGATGTGCTCGATAGACCTCAAGGATGCGTACTACCACATCGTGATGGACAGACAATCCAGAAGGTTTCTCCGCTTCCGGCTGTGAGCCAGTCATTACCAGTTCAGGGTTCTCCCGTTCGGCCTCACCTCAGCCCCCAGGGTGTTCACCAAGGTCATGGCAGTGGTTGCAGCCCACCTGAGACTTCAGGGCATTCAGATCTTCCCGTACCTAGACGACTGGCTCCTTACCGCCACCAACAGGCATCGGCTCTGCCTGGCAAGAGATTATGCTCTGACCCTTGCCCAGAGCTTAGGCATCTCTGTAAACCTCCAGAAGTCCTCTCTTTGCCCCGTACAGGTCCTGGAGTTCATAGGGGCCAAGTTAGATACCCGCATTTCTCGAGTTATGCTAACTGCGGACAGGATAAACAGCTTGTTGTGTCAGGTGCTAATTCTTCTTCAAAGCCCGGCCCCGAAGGCGGAATTAGTTCTGAGGGCACTAGGATCTATGGCAGCAGCGATCAGTCTCGCCCTTCACGCGCGTCTCCGAATGAGGATTCTGCAGTGGACCCTTCAGGTTCAGTGGTCCCTGCTACTCCATCCATTGAATACTCCGATTCCCCTAAGCAGAGTTTGCAGGCACTCCCTTCTTTGGTGGCTCCACGCCCCAGAGCTAAAGGAAGGGAGGCCTTTTGTTGTCCCCCCCCCCCAAGCCACGCTGACCACGGACGCTTCTCGCCTCGGGTGGGGGGGGGGCATTGTTCGGGCAGAACCGTCCAAGGCACGTGGACTCCCCTGGAGACCGCTTTGCATATCAATATCCTAGAGATGTGGGTGGTGCTTCTAGTGTTGCAATCTCTCCACAACCTTCTACCTCTGGGGACTATTGCAATCCAGACAGACAACATGTCAGTGGTCTGGTACATAAACAAGCAAGGAGGAACCAGGTCCTACCCACTTTGCCGGGAGGCTATGAGAGTGTGGGAATGGGCGATATCCACCAACCACTTTCTGGTAGCAACGCACATTCCGGGTTGGTCCAACATTTTGGCGGACAAACTGAGCAGAGTGATTCTCACTCCGTACAAGTGGTCTCTCAATCCATCAGTTGCGAAGCACATCTTCCGCAAATGGGGTTGGCCTTGCTGCAATCTTTTTGCTTCTCCCTTAAACACAAAATGCAGCGAGTACTTCGCAATACTTCCCCCCAAATGGGAGAATCCCAGAGACGCTCTAGTCCATGCTTGGCCGTCCGGTCTACTATATGCCTATCCACCCCTTCCGCTCATGACCAAGTTCATACAGAAAGCCCGTCGGTTGGGGAGCAGAGTTATCCTCATAGCCCCATTCTGGCCTCGCCAGATCTGGTTCCCGTACCTGCGGTCTCGCAGTGTATCTCCGCCATGGATACTGGATCCCATTCCAGACCTAATTTCACATCCGGCGGGATTACAAACCCTGAACCTGGTGAACCTCAAGCTTGTGGCTTGGTTGCTCCAGGTCCACTGATGGCTAGGACTCCCGGTATCTCATCTACTGTTAAGGCCATTCTAGTCGCAGCACATAAGCCGACTACTAGGAAGATTTACTACAGCAAATGGAAACGTTTCTCTGTCTGGGCCAAAGATAGAGGCCTGGATCCATTTACAGTTCCTATTCCTACTATTCTAGACTTCCTGTCTCTGATATTCCGACAAGGAGCAAGTTCTTCAACAGTTAAGGTGCAATTGGCAGCCATCTCCCATTTCCATGTGGGAGATGGACTAGGATCTTTGGCTTCTACAAAATTATGTAAAACCTTCTTACGGGGCGTTTTCCTCTTGAAGCCTCCGGTGAAAGTGGTGGTGCCTCCATGGGATTTGGCCTTAGTCTTACAAGCCTTGACAGGCCCACCCTTTGAACCCGCGGCTTCAGTTCCATTAAAGTTCTTGTCCTGGAAAACAGCCTTTTTGGTGGCCATTACTTCAGCCAAAAGGGTGTCAGAACTTCAAGCCTTATGTATGAAGCATCCTTATCTCATTTTTCATAAGGATAGAGTGCTCCTCAGGGCTAATCCGTCGTTCTTACCTAAGGTGGCTTCGGAGTCAAATATCAATCAATCAATAAACTTACCCGTGTTCTTCCCAACCTTTCAGAATAAAGGAGAATACACATTGCATAAATTGGATGTGCACAGACAACTGCGTTTCTACCTGCACAGGACTAAGGATTTTCGCAAATCGGACCAGTTCGTGTCATTTGCTGAATCAGCCATGGGTAAGGCCATTTCCAAAGTGACTGTAGCAAATTGGATTTGTCAATGCATAGTCCACGGGTACTTATCTGCAGGCAAACCAGTTCCTACGGGAATTCGCGCTCACTCTACCAGGGCTGTGGCCACCTCTGCAGCCTTCTGGTCTAGGATCCCCTTGGATGACATATGCTCTGCAGCTACCTGGTCCTCTTCACATACGTTTATTTCTCATTATAAGTTGGATATGGTATCGAGAGGTAGGGCTTCCTTTGGCTCTGCGGTGCTTCGGAATATCCTTCCATAGGCCGCCCAGGGTTTCTCCCTAGGTAGCTGGGGACTCTGTCCCACAGGTTGCAGAGCAAATGAAGTAACTACTTCAGATGAAGAAGTTATGTACTCACCATAACGTTCCATCTAAGTAGGTACTTCATTTGTCTGCAACCGACCCCCCCTGCCATCCCCCGAACCTTTCGGGATTCCTGATCACCAAAGAGATCTTGCTCTGCTTTAGGACAGTTTATCTGGTGTTGCTTCCTCTATCGAAGGTAGGAGTTGTGTAAGAGGCAAAAAATTCGATCTGAGGTAATGTAGCACATAGCAGGGGATTATGGGTAGGGGGGAGGAGCTCGGATCTTGTAGCTTGGAAAGCTGCCGGCTCGGATCCAATACCCACAGGTTGCAGACAAATGAAGTACCTACTCAGATGGAATGTTATGGTGAGTACATAACTTCTTTTTTGATTTTGCCCGACATTGTTTTGGCAGAAAATTCAATTACACCATGCCGTTGGAACAACCGACGACCGGAATACACAAAAAGCACAAAGACAAGGACAGGCATCTGAGGCCCAAAACTGACGACGAAGCTTCTGCTAGGCCAGTCGCCGGTTCTCCGGTTTTCAGCGAGGCGCCTTCGCAGCCCCTGACGACCGCTTCTTTGGAACCACAGGCCGGCTCTGACGCCCACGTGGAGATGGCTGGGCCTGCGGATACACCAGACTTGAGACCTACTGAGACTAACCCTTCTGAGGGCTCTAGAGTAGCTGAACAACCCACAGCTTCAGAGGGTATTTTCAGACCTACTCAGTTGACCATTAAATCTTCTGCAAAATCTAAACCAAAGAAACTACTTCAGCATTCACCAGCACAGGCCTCTATGCCTAAGAAACAGATGCTCAAAATGGCCGAAGACCTAATTACTCTGATCAGGGGGTCCCACCCTCCTCCTGATAAAAGGCCTAGACAGGATGCAGACTATGACTCATCCGACCAGGTGTCCATCTCCTCAGATTCATCCTCAGACCTAGGATACTCTTTACCCCCTTATGAGGATTCTGATGCTGAGGAATCCAGTCCTTCAGCCTCTCCACCAGAGGACTATTCCTTTGGGGAAACCTTACATAACATGCGGGAGCATTTCCATTGGGAGGGCCAGGATTACTCAGAATCCAAGAAAAGGCTCAGATATTTCCTTTTATTACCTCAACACAGACCCCTTGCTATTCCGCCAGTGTTAGATATTGTGGATGGATGTGTATGCTGAATCCAGCTTAAATCCTGATTGTTTACCTCCATCTCCAGTTAACCCAGACAGATATTACAGAGTCCCTGATTCTCACAAATTCCTTTATAAAAGCCCTGTTGCTGACCCTAAAACTATTTCCCAGGGTCCCAAGGGGGTAAAGGCCTCTACAGCAAAAAATCCAGTCCCCTCTGATAGAGATTCCAGGGCATTAGACAGATGGGGAAAGAAAGTATACACATCTGCAACTTTAGCAATGAGAGCACTAAATTGCCAGTTTCGCATGCTTAAATATCAGCAATATTTGATGTCTCAGTTGAAACAAAAAATGCTTCCAAATTCAGATCTTCCTAACTATAAGGAAATGCAGGATTTATTGCATGCAGCTGAACAAGTGGGAAAACATACCTTGCAATGTGGTTTTGATTCCTTAGAGGCCTCCTGTAGAGCAGCAGTTACAGGGTCCGTCATTAGAAGGCATGCTTGGTTAAAAGAACAGACCTTACCAGATCATGTTAAAGCAAAGTTATTGGATGCGCCCTTGCAGCAGGATGTTTTATTTGGAGTTGAGGCAGAAGAGGTATTAAAGAAAATGGAGGATAAGGCAAAATCTCTGCTAATGGTGAAGGATTTCTTACAGGTTCAACCTCCTCGATTTAGCAGAAATTGGCCAACAAAGAATTGGTCCTTTCCAGTCTCAGACAGACCTCAAAGGGGCAGATACAGACGTCCAAGAGGAACAGGCCTTAACCTTATAAAAAGCAGACCCAATGACTTCCCACTACAGCTGCCAAACATCTCTCTCTTGGCCACCCCCTTGGGGGGGAAATTGACACTTTTCAGTCACAACTGGCAATTAATCACCAAAGACAAATGGGTTCTCAGTATTATGTCTCAAGGTTACATGTTCCACTTTCACACTCTGCCAAGGTTAAAAGGAATGCCAAATCTGCCACCAAATCAATGGGCAGAGGCTCAAAGGCAAATTACAGCACTCATGGACATGAGAGCTATTCAAGCGGTACCAATACAGGAGCAAGGACAAGGATTTTACTCAAGACTCTTTCTGGTTCCAGAAAGGACAAATCCTGGAGGCCCATTCTGGATCTTTCATCTCCAAAATTCAAAATGTTGATACTACAGCAGCTTCTTCCCATGCTGGGCAAGAAAGCTTGGCTCGTTACATTGGACCTTAAGGAGGCATACCTGGATGTCCCTATCAGACAAAATTGCAGAAGATACCTCAGATTCTTAGCAGGTTCAGTGCACTACCAATTCTCTGCACTGCCCTTTGGCTTATTTACTGCGCCCAGGGTCTTTACAAAATGCCTGGCACCAGTAATTGCATTTTGCAGACAAAAAGGAATTCAAATTTACCCATATTTGGATGACTGCCTTATTCAAGCAGAGAGCAAAGACATTCTTCTAAAGCATCTGGCGTTTGTAAAAAGACTGCTAATTTGCCTAGGGGTACACAGTAAACGAAAAGAAATAAAAACTAGTGCCCTCACAAGAGATAATATTCCTGGGTGCCAGCTTAAATACAACGGCCCAGATGGCTTATCTCACGCCCAACAAGCAAGGACAACTGACTCAATATTTCCAATTAATAGCAACAAAGACTCAACTCCCTGCAAGAAAAATTCTGCAGGCCTTGGGTTACATGGCATCTTGCATACTACTAATTCCATATGCAAAACTGCATATGAGGAAACTACAATGGTACCTAAAGAGTGTCTGGTTTCAACACTGTCACAGTTTGGAAACAGTAATACCACTTATTCCTTGCCTTCAACAGGAGTTTCGATGGTGGGCTCAAGCTTGTCACCTCAACAAGGGACAGCCTTTCACTCAACCCACAGCCAGGAAAACACTGACAACAGATGCTTCGTATAATGCCTGGGGAGCACACATGGCAGGAAAATGTATTCAGGGCAAGTGGAACGCAGAACAAAGGCATCTTCACATCAACCAAAAAGATATGCTAGCTGTACAAAATGCTCTTATAGCTTTCAAGGACCTTCTGCATCCAGGACAACTTCTTCTAAGGACAGACAACACCACAGTTATGTGGTACATAAGCAAGGGGGCACTCATTCATATCCCCTCTACAGACAAGCCATGACCTTGTGGAACACAGCTATAACCTATCAAGTTCATCTGCAAGCACAATTCCTGCCAGGAGAGAAAAACACACTGGCAGACGACTTAAGCAGAAACACCATGGATCCGCACGAGTGGAAATTAAATCCACAAATGTTCAGGATGATAACACAGAAATGGTGGAGCCCGGACATAGATCTGTTCGCATCCACAATGAATTGCCAGCTACAGAAATTCTGCACAAGGACTTACCACCCACAAGCATGGAAAGTGGATGCCCTCTCATTCAGCTGGAAAAACCTACAAGTATACGCTTTCCCACCACTGCCTGTCCTTTCAAAGGTACTCATAAAAGCCAGACAAGAAAGGCCAAAGATGATCCTGATTGCCTTAGACTGGCCACATCAGCACTGGTACCCAATCTTAAACAACTTAGCACAAGGACAACCATGGATTTTGCCTCAAATCTCACAACTTCTGACTCAGCAAAACAATCAGATACTGCACTGCCAGCTCAAGACTTTAAACCTGGCTGCATGACAAATTCCTTAGTCAAGCAAACAATGCCTCTCTCCAAAGCTGTTTTGGATGTCATTCTGGAGGCCAGAAGGCCTAGTACCAGGAAAGCCTATTCAGATAAATGGAAGAGATTCTGTGCCTGGAACCAGGTTCACAACCTTGATCCTCTTGTCCCAAATATTCCTCAGATACTACAATACTTGACTGAGATGCTGGACAAGGGCCTCTCCTTTTCATCCATTAAGATCCATGCCTCTGCCATCTCTGCTAATTGCAACACAGATCCACCAATTTTTTCTCATCCTTTGGTAAAACAGTACCTCAGAGGGGCTAAAAACATAAGACCGCCCCGTAGAGCACCAACTCCAACTTGGGACCTCAGCTTTGTCTTGGAGAAATTAACTTTACCTCCTTTTGAGCCAGCTAACTCAGCAGACTTAAAATATGTCTCTTGGAAAACTGCTGTGCTCCTGGCAATAACCTCAGCACGAAGAATTTCAGAATTACAGGCACTAATGGCAGTGGAACTTTTCATCATATTCCACCAAGACAGGGTGTCTTTAAGAACAAACCCTACTTTCCTGCCAAAGGTGGTATCAAGTGTGGCTCTAAACCAAACTGTTCACTTGCCAACTTTTTATCCAAATCCACAGAATAAATGGGAAAGACTACTGCATTCCTTGGACATATACAGGCAGTTAACGCTTCTACCTGGACAAAACTAAAGCTTTCAGTAAAACTGAGCAATTGTTTGTATCATATGCTGCAGGAACACAGGGAAAAGCCATTTCAAAACAGACCATTTCAAAATGGATAGGCCATTGCATACGTTTCTGCTATACACATCGTGGGAAAACTGCACCTAACAACATTAGGTCTCATTCCACCAGGGCAACTGCCACTTCAAGTACCTACCAAGGACATTTTGGAAGCAGCAACTTGTTCTGTACATACCTTCACCAAGCATTACCATCTGCCTCTTTACTCTAAATCCAGAGCTGGCTTTGCCACTGCAGTTCTGCAGGGCCTTATAGCCACCCCTAATGCCTTATAGAACCAGCCACCATACCTCTGCTTTGGGATTCTACCCAAGTGTGATGTCTGCAGCAGTGTAACATGATGAACCTAGTACAGTTTTGTACCTACCATAAATGTAGATGTTCGAGTGTATACACTGCTGCAGTCCAGGTTACCCTCCCTCTTTCTTGCTGTTACTTACCCTGGTATTCTACCCTTTGCTGCCTATGGGACGTATTTGCTGGTAACATAAAGTTTTTGATTGCTTTTCCTATGTATGTTTTATTAGCAGTTTACATTGCCTACCTTTTTGGGGGCACCTGACATCTGGGGCAAGAAAAACTGAAGAAAATGGCGTCAGCTGCATCTTATATACCCCTGGCGCACTGACGTCAGGGAAGAAGCGACAGCAACCGACGCCGGACCAAGACTGGAACTTGGGCCGACTGCGGGACCGCCTGACGGCAGGATAACCCAAGTGTGATGACTGCAGCAGTGTATACACTCGAACATCTACATTTATGGTAGGTACAAAACTGTACTTTAGTGAAGAAGAATGAAAAGGACAAGATCAGATTTATAAGTTAAGTACTCACCATAACAAGGTATCTGTGTTGTCCATTTTCATTCTTCCTCACTAATGGGTTTGGGCCAATCCTCGGATCTGACTCTGCCTCATACTACAGACTTCGGATCCAACTCTCGAGCTCCTCCCTCTACTCATAATACCCCACTCAGTACATAGTGACAAAATACTGTTGTTTTCCCTTTTTTTGTACATTTTATGCAATTTGGATATTGTTTCAAACGTTTTCATAATTATTTTGAATATTTTTATCAATATGTCGCAGTTTTGGACATTTCGTTTAATAAAACAAGAAAACAAAAAATGCTTTAATGAGCGCTTTTGTCAGCAACTGCACTTCATCAGATTTGTCACAGTAAAGGCATCACTTCCTTTTAAAACCAGGCACCATCACATGACTACAATTAAGCGATTAAAACATCCATTTTAAAAACACAGTTGTCAAGTAAAAATAAAATGTCTTAACACAAAAACTGATTAGAAAAATTAAATGTTTGAACAAAAAATGGTGTGAAATGTATGTGTTTATGCACATCTCCCTTTTTTATATAAATAATGTTGGGCTAGAATAAGAATAGTCACATAAACAAACCAGATCACCACTACTACTTTTTAAAAAACAAAAACGAAGATAATGTCCTTCCTGAATACTCCTATTGGGTATACAAAATCTACTACAATAGTTCAAATTCTACGAGGTCAAAGGTAATATTCAGCTTTTAATTTTAAATAGCTCAAAAGGGAAATAACGTCATTCAGCCCTGATGGATTAGTGGCATTAACCCTTAACTCATTAAAACATTTTTGTTTTCTCCGGGTCTATGACATTTTCTTGTTTTATTTCTCAGTTTTGTTTGTGTTCTGGTTACATTTAGTTTATTAAGAAATTCGTTTTGAGCATTCTGAGTGCTTCGTTTTATATTTGTAGTGAAAGAAATCATTTAAGCGAGTTTTAGTACCTGAAATGTTTCTGACCTGTTTTGCGAATCATTTAAGCAGTAGGTGTGATCCACTCTGTATATTCCTCCAACTTCTAACCTGTTGCCTCATGGCTGTGACTCTGGATCCCATTCTGACAGCATTTCGTGTATATTATATGCATTAAGAAGGCAATGAAGCTTGGGTGTTCGTTTAAGTAGTTTATTGTAGACAAACACATTAGGATGAATAGCAGGAACACTAAAGTTAAACTGTCTAACTAACTTACTGCATACATGCATGCTGTCACTCTGGCTGCTCACTCAAAATGGCATACTTGCCTACACATGCTCAGTACTTATATGCACGTGCCCACTGATTGGAATGCTACTTAAAGGTATAGCACACACACTGATCTATACACTGTACAGTTTATTCTTCCCTTTTTAAAGAAAGATGACTAGATGTGCCCAATAGACCTTCCGGATGCGTATTAGCATATAAAAATGGACAAATGCTCCAGAAGGTTTCTGTTTCCAGCTGCGAGCCAGTCATTACCAATTCAGAGTACTGTTGGACTCAACACAGCCCCCAGGGTGTTCAAATGCGTGGCAGTAGTAGCAGCGCACATGAGACTGCATGGATTCAGTGTGTTTCCATACTTGGACGACTGGCTCATAACCACTGTGACCAAGCATCAATTAATAGCAGCCAGAGACTACACCCTCGATGCCTATGCCCTTCTGGAGATTACAGTTAATCTAGAAAAGCCACATTTAACTCTGACACAAAATTTAGAATATATAGGGCAGTACGGAATACTCAAAGATAGCATCTCTTCCCTCAGAACGACATCAAAGAATTGTGGTTCATGTTCGAAAGTTAATTCACAGGGAGAAGGTTCCAGCACGATTAGTGTTGCAAGCTCTCAGTTCCATAGCAGCTTCCACAACTCTAGTCAGGTTACATATGAGGGCTCTGCAATGGCTACTAGCTTCCCAGTGGTCTATCCCTCACCACCCAATGTCAAACCAAATCTTCATCACCAACTGCTGCAAAATGGACCTTCTTTGGCTGATGCATTCTGAGCAGATTCTTTATGGTCATCCCTTTGTTTTTCCAGAACCCACGACCATTGTGACCACAGATGCCTCCTAGATTGGGAAGGGGGACATTATCTGGGCAAGACGGATCAAGGCATTTGGTCCCCATTAGAGGCCAACTTGCATATCAATGTCCTGGAGATAAGAGCAGTGCTTCTTGCATTGCAGGCATTTCAGACAGCTCTTCCTCAGGGGACTGTTGCAGTTCAAACGAACAATATGCCAGTTGTTTGGTACATCAGCAAACAGGGAGAAACCAAGTCTTGTCACCTTTGTTGAGGAGCCCTCAGAGTGTGGCAGTGGGCGACCTAATCCAATCGTTTTCTAATAACAATGCACATTCCGGGGAGTTCCAGCGTGACTGCAGACAAGCTGAACAGATGTATCCTTTAGCGTCACAAGTGGTCTCTCAATCCAGAAGTGATGAAAATTATATTCCATCATTGGGGTCAACCTTGCTATGATCTTTTGGCATCTTCCCTAAACAACAAATACAGCAATTACTTTGCCCTGATTTCCCCCTCCGGGAAGGTCACCCAGGGATGCTATCCTCCATGATTAGCCCCCTGGTCTACTGTATGCCTTTCCTCTGGTACCTCTAATTCCCAAATTCTTACAGAAAACACTCTATTTAAAGAGTACAGTAATCCTCATTGCCCCCTTTTGACCTCAACAGATTTGGTTCCCCTTTCTTTAGCCTTACTTGATTTGTCAACCTTGGATTCTGGACCCACTGTCAGATCTCCTGTTCCCATCCAGATGGCCTTGTTCACACAAACATTTCGAACCTCAAGCTGACTATGTGGTTCCTCCAATTCCACTAGTTGCCAGGCATCCTAATATGTCCTCTCCAGTACATCACATTCTTTTATCAGCTCATAAATCTTCTACTAGAAAACTATATTTAAGTAAGCGGAAGAGATTTACAATTTGGGCCGATGAAAAATAAGTTGACCCTTCTCTGCTTCATTTGAGCATGTTTTTAGATTTCTTAGCATCTTTGTTCAGTGCTGGGGCTTCTCCATCCACCATCAAACTACAGTTGTCTGTGATTTCTAATTTTCACACTTGTTTAGAAGAATGTTCTGTAGCCTCTCACAGGCTTTGGAAATTGTTCTTAAGAGGCACTCTTTTGTTAAAACTCTCTGTATAAAGATCTGACTCCTGCTTGGGACTTGAATTTAGTACTTCAGGCAGTGATACATTCCCCTTTTGAACTCTCTGCAGAATGTGATCTGAGGTTTTTTGGAAGACGCCCTCTTTGGTAGCCATTTCTTTAACCAGAAAATTTTCAGAAATCCAGGCCTTATCTGAACCACCTTACCTAGTCTTCCATAAGGATAGTGTATCTTTATGAACAAATCCCTCCTTCCTGCCCCAAGGTAGTGTCAGAGGCTAATATCAGTCATACTATTAATTTACCAGTCTTCTTCCCTAATCATTCTAACAAAAGAGAATATGCTCTATATTTACTAGACCTCCATAGACAATTACATTTCTGTCTTCAGAGAACAAAAACGATAAGGCAATCAAGCCAACTGTTTATTTCTTTTACTTCTGCAAAGTTGGGCAAGGCAATCAGCATGATTATCCTCTCTACGTGGCTGAAAGGTTGTATTTCTTTCACTTATGATAAAAACAAGTTAACCTTGCCTAAACCTGTGAAAGCACATTCTACAAGGTCTGTAGCCATTTCAGTGGTCTTCCAATCTAGAGCTTCTATGGATGACATATGTGCAGCAGCTACTTGGGCTTATCCCCATACTTTTATTACTCATTACAGACTGGACCTAGTCTCTATGGGAAGATCATCCTTTAGCTCGATGGTGCTCAGGAATATCCTTCCATGAGTCCACTCAAGTTTTTTTTGTCAAGGATAAAATGAAGATTAACATCAAATAAAGAAGTTACATCTGTGTTATCGATCTTCATTTATCCATGACTCCCCCCACCCCGTCCATCCCCTGTCCTCAAAGGTTTTTGGTGGAATGGATCACATGCGCCTGAACTGTTATGCTACCTAAATACAATGTATAAGGCTTCCATCTGGCTTTCTTCCTGTATGTGTATATATAGATGTATATATGTTTTCATATTTCCTGCAAACTCGATCTTAGGTAATTGAGAGAGAGGGATTCTGGGTAGAGGTGAAGCTCAACAGTTTTTGGCTGGAGTGAGCTGTAGTAACAGTCGAGTCGGTAAAGAGATCGGAACCGAACCCATCTGCCATGACATGATCGACAGACCACAGTGCTTTGCCAGAGATGACCTGCACCTGTCTCCCTTGGGATTCCGGATACTGACTAAGGCTCTTACTACCCCTATAGTGCCTTTTTCAGGCAAGGTTCAAATGACAAATTCCCCACCTTAACAGGTACAAGCAAGGAAAATCTGAGGGTAATGCTACTCAGTGCTAGAAGTCCAAACCTCAAAATGCATTCACTCGAGGCAATCCTTAAAATGGAGAACATTGACATTTGTGCAGTGACAGAGACCTGGTTCAAGGCTCCAGAGAGCACCCCTGCATTACCAGGCTATAATTCATACCACACCTTTCGGCCACCTAACCTGGACCGAAACACTAAAGGTAGAGGCGTGTCCATATTCATTAAGGATATCCACACCTCCAGGCTAGTTGCTCAGCATAATGCATCCGATATTATCAAAGTGCAACTAAGTCTGGGCAAGACCACAGTCCAAATTGTAACATGCTACAGATCACCCACCATGCCCCAGGATTCCCACTCCTCATTTCTTGATACACTGGAAAATATTAGGGTACAACCCAACAACCTAATAATGGGTGATTTCAACTACCCCACCATTAACTGGGAAAACTACTCATGTACCAACTCTTTTGCTCAACGTTTTCTGGAATTCATAAATTCCAACGCCTTGGATCAACTTATCCACACCCCCACCAAGGGCAGCAGTATCCTAGACCTGGTCATTGCCAACATGGGCGACCGTTGTTTCACACCAGAGGTCAGTTCCTCGTTGGTCAGATCCGACCACAAGCTATTCACCCTAGACATCCACATCCTGCCCCCACCCCCATTAGGAAAACCACCGTAAAAAATTTCTCCAAAGCCAACTTCACACTTCTTAAGACAGAAGTGGGAAACTTTACGACACCCATGCAGACGGACAATAGAGGTACGATTGAATCCTACACAAATGCACTTTATAAGCACTTACATGAGTGCATGGATCATGCTATCCCTAACAGAAACAAGATGCTATCCTCCAAAAAAAAAAGAAGCCAATCTGGTGGTCCCCTGCCATAAACAAACTCTACAGCACAAGAAAGAAACTGTTGCAAAAAAAGAGTAAAATCCCATAATTGGAGGAACTCCCCGGTCAGCCTCAGTAAGAAGCGGTGATCCCTCATAAAATCCTCCAAAGCTAGTTATGAAAACAAAATCGCCACTGATTCTAAAGACATCCACAAAGCATTCTATAGCTATGTCAAGAATCTCAATGGCAACACTCAGATCTGCTCTGAGTTACAGCACAATGGCACTAAATATACAGAACCAACTGATATTGCCAACATCCTGGCAGATAGGTTCAGTGCTAACTTTACCCCCGTCTCACCCCCTAAAGGGATCATCTCTATACCGGAAGAATGCAAAGTTCCTGTAATCATGGCTGCACAGGTAAAAAACACACTCTTCAAAGCCAAAAACACAGCATTCATGGGAACTGACAACATCCCAGGCTGCGTTCTACACGAACTGTAGAATGAACTGGCACCCCCACCTAAGCACCATGTTCAATCATAGCCTCACCTCAGGCTTTGTGCCCACTGAATGGCGCACGACGATGGTTATCCCACTCCACAAATGGGGAGCCACCACGGACCCCTGGAACTACCACCCCATTAGCCTAATGAGCCTGGTCTGCAAGGCCATGGAACTCAAACTCTGGACCCCACCCAATTCGGCTTTGTAAAAGGCAGATCATGATCTGAAGTAGTTAACTTCATTTGATCAGCAGCCTGTGGGTTTTGGATCCGATACGGATCTGAGCTGGCAGCATACCAAGCAAAAAGATCCAAGCTCCTCCCCCTACCCATACTGCACTGCAACCTCCTTCCACAGATCTCATTTGCAGCGGCTTCACCAACACGGGATTCTTGAGCTCCAGGCAAGTGTCAGGGTTTTTCCTCTAAAACTTTGGTCTGTGTGTGCCCCTTTTGATAATTCTGAGTTAATTATTAGTTATCCATGATAATTATTGTTTTTTTCCCTTTCTTGAAAGTTGAAAACTTTTGGTTAGTGTAGGCCCCCCTTCCCCGCCTGGTGTGTGTGTGTGTTCACTAAGATGTCAGAAAGTGACTTTCTCTAAGTGCACAGAGTGTGGCCACAAGCTGTCACCAGCCGATGGTCACACACTGTGTGTAGTTTGCTTGGGGGTGGCCCATTTGTCTTCCGGCTGCAAGATGTGTGTGGCCTTCAACCCCCGAGCCCTGCGGGATTGCAGGAACAAGTTAATTCTGGCGAGTCTTCTACCCGCAGAATCAACTTCTGCCTCTTCTGCTGCTTCCTCACCAGCCACGGCTGTGGCAGACATGGATCGGATGATGCGAAGGTTTGTACAAACTCAACTGCAGATGGGAGGTACTGCTGGCCCCCCCCCCTTCCAGTGCGGGGAGTTCAGCTCCGTTTTTCGGCTCCGTTTTTCGCCCCGATAGCTCCTTCTCCGATCCACTATTGGATATCGGAGTCTATGGATCTGAAGAGCCCCAGAGTCAGGGGGTTGGCACCGATGATGCCTTCGGCCTTGACGCCAGCCATGCCCTTGAGTCTGTCGGATCCGATTTCGGATCCGAGCTCTCGGAGCCGAGAGTTGGGCGTCAGATCCGAGGGGATGAGTGTGTCGTCGGCTCTGTTGTGGTCAAGGCATACCACCCCTTCGGGTCTGGCCGTTCCAACTTCGTCGGATCCGAGGGTCTCGGCTACCAGTTTCAGGGAGGCCGGGTCTCCTTAGGCATTCGTCGTCGTGGAGAGGGTTCTCTCTGACGGATCAAGACACCTCACTCTGTCCTCAGGGTCCATCCCTGCTCCCTCGCAGCTCCCTCGCAGCTGGGTTTGTCTTCCGTCATCCAGTCCCCCCAGGGACAGCCTGTGTCTATTGCGCCACAGACAGTTCCCTTGGAGGAACATGAAACCATTTGTGAGCCCTCCCGGAGAGTCCACCCGAGGAGGTCCCTCACAAATGCCAGTGTAAAAGGAGGCACTTGGACTCCCCCGAGTCCCTCACTGAGGATACCGACTTGGAGGAAGGGGAAGGTGCCCCCAAATCACCCCCCGAAGACGTCTCCTTTGGCGACATTATGGAAATCCTTCGCCAGGAGGGGTGGGTGGTCCGCCCAAAAACCTTCCTCTGACAAGTCGGTATTTCTGGAGGCGTTCGACACAGGCCCATCTACCTCTTGGGTGTCCCCCCCCCCCCGGCCGACCCTCTGGTGGACCTTATCACCACCAGAGCTTGGAGGGGAACCGGACACGGTGGAGCCTATACCCAAAGGCCTGACAAAATATTGAGTCCACCGGCAGATAGAGCTTCTTGGAACAAAGGTTCCCCGGTTGATGCCATGGTGGTGGCGGTGGCCACAAAAAAGGAACTCACCCAAGAAAGTTCCTCGGTCCACCTCCCCCAGACAAGGAGTCCAGGGCTATGGACCATCTTGGAAAGCGGACTTTTGCTTCAGCCTCCTTTACTATAAAGGAGCTGAATTACTTGGCCCTTGTAATTCGACTGCAGTGGGACCACGTGAAAGAGTACGCTGAGTCTCCCCCAGAGTCCATGGCGGCCAAGGATAAACGAACCTTCTCTGCTTGTATGGCCACTCTCAAGTCTGTGTCCCCAGGCTTGTTAGTTGTTGCTGAAGCACCTACCAAGGGGAGAAAACGCTGAGAGGAGAAAGGAGCCACTTTTGAGATTTTAAGTATTTTCTTCTGCTTTTTTGTTAAGAATTACTGCTTTGCCGCCTACTTTTCAGCATTTTTCAGCTTGCTAAAGTTTATATCTGTATTAGAAACAGTATTTAGAACACATCTAGAGCCTGTTTACTGCATTTCCTGTATTGCATTTAATTTAAAATCGTTTTTTTCTCTTAAAACTGCATTTTACCTGACTTTGGTGTAGCACTCAAGTGTGGGGTCATTTATTGTACTGTTGTGATTATTTTGCTACTTGTGTATCTCTGCTACCTTTAAACTAAAACAAAAAAGAAAAAAATCTTGCTTTTTTCCCCACTTTCTGAAATTTAAGAAAGTTCAGTTAGAGATTTGCTGTTCTGAACTGTTTGTAAGTTTCTTGGAGGCCAGTGCTTGCTTGGACTAAAGGGAAGTCTCTGTGTTCACCAGTGGCAGTAGTTAACACTGAACAGCCAGCCTGTCCCTGTAGGAGTGGTTACTGCCTAGAAGCTGTAGTTTTATTGGCCATTTTGGGTCAATTCTAAACTCCTTGATCTCTATCTCTTAAAATCCTGCTCCCTCGTGGTTTTGGCATCTTTCCAGGCTTGTTAGTTGTTGCTGAAGCACCTACCAAAGGGAGAAAACGCTGAGAGGAGAAAGGAGCCACTTTTGAGATTTTAAGTATTTTCTTCTGCTTTTTTGTTAAGAATTACTGCTTTGCCGCCTACTTTCCAGCGTTTTCCAGCTTGCTAAAGTTTATATCTGTATTAAAACAGTATTTAGAACACATCTAGAGCCTGTTTACTGCAGTTCCTGTGTTGCACTTAATTTAAAATCGTTTTTTTCTCTTAAAACTGCATTTTACCTGACTTTGGCCTAGCACTCAAGTGTGGGGTCATTTATTGCACTGTTGTGATTATTTTGCTACCTGTGTATCTCTGCTACCTTTAAACTAAAACAAAAAAGAAAAAAAACAAAAAAATCTTGCTTTTTCCCACTGTCTGAAATTTAAGAAAGTTCAGTTACAGATTTGCTGTTCTGAACTGTTTGTAAGTTTCTTGGAGGCCAGTGCTTGCTTGGACTAAAGGGAAGTCTCTGTGTTCACCAGTGGCAGTGGTTAACACTGAACAGCCTGCCTGTCCCTGTAGGAGTGGTTACTGCCTAGAAGCTGTAGTTTTATTGGCCATTTTGGGTCAGTTCTAAACTCTTTGATCTTTATCTCTTAAAACCGTGCAACCCTCTTTTAGCACGGTCTTGCGCACAGAGCAGAGTCGAGCAGCTCCGCTTAAACAAGCTTAAACTATTCCCGGTTCCACAAAGTCTACGCTTCACTTTTTCCCTTAGAACTGCTCTAAATCTTAAATTAAGCACTCTATTTTCATTCTAAAGCCCTGCACTTGCTCGTATAAGTAATCTCATAGGTAAACACAAACTAAAGCACTACATCCTCTTATACTCCTTCAAAGCACTTGCTCCCTATTGGTTCTTTCTGATCAGTCAGTAAGTAGTTCCCTATATTATTCAGGCATGTCCAAAGGTCATTTTCGAGTTTATTCTCCAGTCCAGCTGGTGAATCTGGGAATCTTGAGGCAATGTTACAACTGCCTTATGTATACAGACCACCCTCTCCTCCTCCCAACAAGCTCAAATATATGTGAGAGATGCAACTATATAGCCAAACTGGAGGCTAAGCTTTCTCAACCCAGTACTAGCACAGCCTGTCAGGAGGAGAAGGTAAGGTAACCACACACACCACAAATCCAGTCTCACATAGACCTATCGCATCAGCAAACCAAATACATAAATACACAAAAACATACTCGGAGGCTCTAAATAAAAATCTGCCTAAGCAGCAGAGACCTCCAAAGCAGACATCCAAGCAACACCTACCACGAAACAATATCCACGTAGCACATAGCTCACAAAGTCAGTGTGCCACACAGTCACAGCCCTTAAGGCTAAACAACACACCTAATACACTTGTAATAGGTGACTCTTTTGTCAGACACACTGACGTCCCACTCACCATGCTGAACAAGGAGAAGGTCACTGTAAGCTGCCTGTCGGGTGCCAGGATCCGCCACATAACACAAGCACTCAGGTCACTCCAAAGCAAGTAGAAGTATGACTCCATCATTGTCCATGCTGGTGTGAATGACCTGAGACGTACCTCCCTGGACTACATGAAAAAAGACGTACAGGAGCTCTTTGATCATGTAGCCCAGGCCGGTATGACCCTGACCTTGAGTAGCATCTTACCCTCACCAAGAATGATGCCACAGTATAAAGACAAAATGATCAATTTTAACAATTGGCTAAAGTATCATTCAAAGGGGATCCAGTGTCTGTCAGCCTGGGATGACATGCTCGACAAGCCACGTTGCTTCGCTAGGGACGGCTTGCACCTGTCACCCCTGGGTTTTCGAATACTGGCTAAGGCTCTTGCCTCCCCCATAGTGCCTTTTTTAGGCAAGGCTCAAAAGACAAACCCACCCCCATAGACAACACAAAGAAAAAAAAACTAAGGGTAATCCTGCTCAACACCAGAAGTCTAAACCTCAAGATGCACGCACTCGAGACTTTCCTCAGTATGGAGAATATCGATATCTGTGCAGTAACAGAAACCTGGTTCAAGGCTCCCGAGAGCACCCCAGCACTACCAGGCTATACTTCATACCATGCTTTCCGGCCCCAAAACTCGGACCGAACCACAAAAGGAGGGGGAGTATCCATATTTATCAAAGATACCCACACCTCCAGGCTAGTGGCACTGCACGAAGCTTCGGAGACCATCCATGTGCAACTAACAGTGGGCAAAACGGCCTTTCAGTTTGTAGCCTGCTACAGACCCCCCTCCCAAACACAGGAATCTCACTTGGCTTTCCTGAGAACACTGGAGAATATGAAGGTCTCTCCCAACACTATTATATTGGGTAACTTCAACTACCCAAACATCGATTGGGAAAACTACTCAAGGCCAAACACCCTCGCCCAACGGTTCCTAGAATTTATAAACTCAAATGCTATGGAACAACTGGTCACCACTCCCACAAGACGGGAAAACATACTGGATCTGGTCATCACCAACATATGGGGTCTCTGTGCTCCACACCAGAGGTATACCCCTCATTGGTAAGATCAGACCATAAACAAATCTCACTGGACATCCATATTCCATCCCCACTCCTAGCCAAGGAAACCACGGTGAAGAACTTCTCAAAAGCAAACTTCACACCTCTCAAAACTGAGGTGGAATCCTTCAAAGCCCCCAGGCCAGTGGACAATACGGCCCAAAATGCAGAATGCTTTACAAAAGCATTCTATGGACACCTACAGGAATGCATGGAGCATGCTATCCCAAATAAAACCAAGACTCACTCCTCCAAAGGCAGGAAACCTGTCTGGTGGACCCCGGCCATAAATAAGCTATACAACAGAAGGAGAAAGCTACTACATGACAGAGCAAAATCCCAAAAAGGGAAGGTGTCACTGATCAGTACTAGCAAGAAACTACGATCCCTCATAAAATCTTCTAAGGCCAGCTTTGAAAGAAAAATTGCACAAGACACTAAAGATAATCACAAGGCCTTCTTTAGTTATGTCAGAAACCTGGGAAGCAACTCCCAGATATGCTCTGAGTTAGTGCAAAATGACAAAAAATTCACTGAACCCACAGACATTGCCAACATCCTGGCAGAAAGGTTCAGTGCAAACTTCTCCCCCCCCCCCAAAAGAGCAAATGTCTATCCCAACAGAGTGTAGCCTTCCTGAGATCACAGATGCACAGGTGAGAGCTGCCCTCTCCAAAGCTAAAAACACAGCATCAGTGGGACCAGACGGTGTCCCGGGCTGCGTCTTACATGAGCTCCAAGAAGAACTAAACCCTCATATAAAGTCACTGTTCAATCTCAGCCTTACTACAGGATATGTTCCCAAGGAATGGCATACAGCAACAGTGGTCCCACTCCACAAAGGTGGTGCCACAACAGACCCCGGAAACTATCGCCCTATAAGCCTGATCTGCAAAGCTATGGAACGTATCATCATGGAAATCATAAACAAAGACATTGGGAACCTCCAAACACTGGATCCTATCCAATTTGGCTTCGTTAAGGGCAGATCTTGCTGCTTGAACCTGGTCGACTTCTTTGAAACAGTTACCAAAGCCATAGATGAAGGGAAGGTAGTCCACACAGCCTACCTGGACCTCGCAAAGGCCTTTGACACAATACCCCACTCAGGCATCATAAATAAGCTCACCAGCTTAAATATCAACCCTTATGTCACAAGATGGGTTGCAAACTGGCTCAGGGATAAAACCTACATGGTCAGAATAGCAGGTGCCATGTCAGACTCTAAACCAGTTACAAGTGGTGTCCCACAAGGCTCAGTCCTAGGACCTCTCTTGTTCGGTATATATTTCTCTGAGGTACAGGCTAACACGGGTTGACTATGGCTGACCAAGTTCGCAGATGATTGCAAACTGGGTGCTATAAGCGACTCTCCGACTGACACAAGCATCCTCCAAAAGGGTCTTACAGAGATGGATAACTGGTGCCAGAGCCATGGCCTAAAGCTAAATGCCAAAAAGTGCATAGTCATCCCTTTGGAAAAAACAAAGTACCCACAAATTACCACATAGGTGGTAATCCATTAAGTACAGAAGAAGTAATTAGGGACTTGGGGACCCAAGTAGATAGCAATCTCTCCTTTGACAATCGCGTTGCCAGATTGGTTAGAAAGACCTTCTATATAGCCCACCTTATCATGAAAGGGTTCACATCTAGATCAGGAGAGGTCATTGTGCCCCTCTACTCATCTCTTATCAGGCCCATAATTGAGTACAGTGCCCCGTTTGGGATGTACCTTGCCCGACACCTTCAGCAACTGGAAAGACCCCAAAAGTATCTCACCAAGAGGATTAAGGGGCTCAAACAGATGCTCTATGCAGTTCGGCTAAAGAAACTCCAGCTCTACTCAGTTGCGTACTGCCTACTCAGAGACGATCTGTGTCTGACGTATAAAGCCATGTCCAAACCAGAATTAATGGACATGCTTCACCTCAGGAAATCTAAATCCCTTAGAGCTACACGCTCCAGGGACCTGAACCTCAGCACAGAAATAAATAGGACATGCTGGAGGGACAGGTTCATATCCCAGAGGCTCACCTCACTCTGGAACAAAATCCCAATTAATGTCAGGCAGAGCCCCTCACTGACCCTCTTCAAGAGAAATCTTGATGAATGGATGGGAGATCGTAAGTTTACCCCTGGGATCTCTTCTGTGTCGCTGCTTGACAGAGGTACAGTAAACGAACCTTAAAAGGGCTACCTTCTGTGACCTACTATACAGAGGCACAGTCAACTAATCTAAAAGGGTGGTGTAAGCCAAACATACTCTGGCTAGGCTTATAAATGCCCTAGTGCAGATAGCCTAGTATCAGCCTATGAACCAATACATCCATGCGTTTACTGTCTCATGCCACAGAGGGAGCCGCTAGGGCTAGCGGGTCCGGCATTGCCTTAAGGGGTCACGACTGGCTCCATCTTTGCGACTTCTCGGAACCTTTCAAGGCGTCCTTCGCTAACGCACCCTTTGACAGTTCCACCCTGTTCGGGAAGACTGTCCGTGATACGCTTGTCTAGAGCGAGAAAGATGGGAAGACGCTGTCAGCCTTCAGGATCCACTTCTCAAACCCTCAAAGGTCCTTTTCCAGGAACCAGCGAGGGCAAAATAAGCTGTGGTTCCAGAAAACTCAGCAGTCCCAGAACACTCAGGGCTCCTTCTCCCCCAGAGGCAAAGGTGGACAAGGTGGACGATGGCCCAGAGGCAAGGGGGGGGCCGAAGAACTTCGGGTCACGTGAACCCTTTTCAGAGCGACCCGCGCAGTAACCCTGAGGGGTTACCCGACTGCTCCTCTCTGGAGGCAGTCGGGGGGGGGGCGCTTTTCGATGCACCTAGCCCAATGGGAGTCCATCACGACAGATCGCTGGGTGCTTCGAATAATATCCAGAGGCTATTCTGTTCCCTTCATAAACAAGCCCCCTTACACAAGACGCCTCGCCTCCCAGACATCCCACCCACTCAGGGAGAGGCCGCGGCCTTGGAAATACAAAAGATACTAGAAAAAAGAGCCATCCAGCAGGTGCCCCCAGACCAGTCCGGATCAGGCATCTATTCCAGGTTCTTTTTGGTACCAAAAAAGACGGGGGAATTTAAGGCCGATTCACGACCTGTCAACAATGAACCTGTTCGTTGCCAAGGAAACGTTCCAGATGGTCACGCTTCAATCCATACTGCCCTTCTTGCAGGAGGAAGACTGGTTGTGCTCGATAGACCTCAAGGATGCGTATTACCATATTCTGATGGGACAGGTGATCCAGGAGGTTCCTCCGCTTTCGGCTAGGGGCCAGTCATTATCAATTCTGGATCCTACCCTTTGGTCTCACCACAGCCCCCACGGTGTTCACCAAGGTCATGGCAGTTGTAGCGGCCCACCTGAGACTTCAGGGCATTCAGGTGTTTCCGTACCTGGACGACTGGCTCCTCTCTGCCCCCAACAGGCATCTACTCTTACTAGCCAGAGATTTCTTTCTCCGGATATCACCTCGGCTAGGGATTACCATATATCCGAGGAAGTCTTCCCTTCAACCTGTTCAAGTGTTACACTTTATAGGGGCGAGAATAGATTCTCTTCAGGCCAGGGCATACTTAACCCCAGACAGACTACACAGCCTGACACTTCATGTGTTAGCGCTTCTGCAGTCCTCTGCACCCCCCTGCAGAATTAGTTCTGAAAGCCTTAGGGTCCATGGCAGCAGCTATCAACCTGATCCCTTGTGCTCGTCTGCATATCAGAATTTTACAGTGGACGTTGCAAGTTCAGTGGTCGGTTCTTCATCAACCTCTAGATTTTCCGATCCCTCTGTGTAGTGTGTGCAGAAATACTCTCACGTGGTGGCTCCAATCTCAGAATTTGCAGGAGGGACGTCCCTTTTTTGCATCCCAACCCCAAGCTACGGTGACCACTGACGCCTCCTGCCTAGGGTGGGGGGGGCATTGTTCGGGCAGGACTGTTCAAGGCACGTGGACTAAAAAAAGAGACCATTCTACGTATAAATGTTCTAGAGATGAGAGCGGTCCTTTTAGCGTTGCAGACCCTTCATGCTTATCTACTTCTGGGAACTATTGCGATCCAGTCAGACAATATGTCAGTGGTCTGTTATATCAACAAACGGGGGAACCAAGTCTTATCCCCTTTGTTGAGAAGCCATGAGAGTCTGGGAATGGGCGATCTCCACCAACCGCTTTCTGATAGCAATGCACATTCCGGGTCGGTCCAACATCTTGGCAGACAAATTGAGCAGAACTATCCTTTCTCCCTACGAGTGGTCTCTGAACCCTTGTGCAGTGGAACAGATCTTCCTCAAGTGGGGTCAGCCTTGCTGCGATCTCTTCGCATCACCTTCCAATGCAAAGTGCAGCGAGTTTTTCGCACTAATCCCCCCGACTGGGGAAAGCCCCAGAGACGCTCTTGTTCATGCTTGGCCACCCAGTCTTCTTTATGCATATTCCCCACTTCCGCTCATGATAATGTTCTTACAGAAAGCTCACCGGTTGCAGAGCAGTTTGATCCTCATAGCCTCTGGCCTCGTCAAGTCTGGTTCCCCTGCCTACAGTCTCCTCTCATAGCTCCACCTTGGATCTTGGATCCCATTCCAGATTTGATTCGTCATCCCTCAAGAATGCTTCCTCCAAATCTGGACAGCCTGAAGCTCACAGCTTGGCTGCTCCAGTTCCACTAGTTGCTAGGACTCCCGGTATCTCATCTCTTCTGTTAAATCTATCTTGGTTGCGGCACATAAATCCTCTACCAGGAAAATTTATTCTAGCAAATGGAGACGCTTCTCCATTTGGGCTTCACAGAGAAATCTAGATCCTTTTACCGCTTGGATCCCAGCGGTATTAGACTTTTTGTCTCGTATCTTCCAGCAAGGAGCCAGCTCCTCCACAGTAAAGGTCCAGCTGGTGGCTATTTCTCATTTCCATGTAGGGGACAATTTAGACTCTCTCGCTGCTGCCAGAATTTGTAAGACCTTTTTGAAAGGCACATTTCTTCTGCGACCTCCTATTAAGAATCCGTCCCCGCCGTGGGATCTGACTGCAGTTCTTCAGGCCTTAGTTGTGCCTCCTTTCGAGCCCTCGGCATCAGTTGACTTAAAATTTTTGTCATGGAAGACTGCTTTTCTGGTAGCTATAACTTCAGCAAGGAGAGTGTCGGAGCTGCAAGCTCTTTGTATGAAACCCCCATATCTTGCGTTTCATAAGGACAGGGTGTCTCTCAGGACTAATACATCCTTTCTTCCTAAAGTTGCTTCTGAGGCAAACATTAATCAATCTATTAATTTGCCAGTCTTTTTCTCTAATTTTCAGAACAAAGGGGAATACAAACTTCATTTGCTGGATGTTCACAGGCAGTTACGTTTTTATTTGCACAGGACGGCAGCCTTTCGTAAATCTGATCAACTTTTTGTTTCTTTTGCTAAGCCCTTTTTAGGAAAACCAGTTTCAAATGTGACTCTTGCTAGGTGGATTTCCCTTTGTATCCTACAAGCATACAGAGAGCTTGGTTTACCAGAACCAGTAGGAGTTCACGCCCATTCTGCACATTCAATGGCGATGTCTGCAGCATTCTGGTCTAGTTTCCCTGGATGACATTTGCTCAGCGGCTTCCTGGGTGTCTTCTCACACATTTATTAATCATTATAAACTGGATTTGGTGTCTAGAGGAAGGGCTTCTTTTGGCTCTGCAGTGCTCTGGAATATCCGTCCTTAAGGGCCTCCCAAGATTTCGGGTAGCTGGGAACTCTGAGGTTGCTGATCAAATGAAGTTAACTACTTCAGATAAAGAAGTCATGTACTCACCATAACATTCCATCTGAGTAGGTAAACTTCATTTGTCAGCAACCGCCCCTCCCTCCTTCCTCCTTACCTTGGTGTTTTTTGCTGAACTCTATGCCCGGAGTTCACGAGTTGGAGGTTTGTCCCTGGTTTAGGGGTCTCAGGTTAGTTTGTTGGTGTCATGTATGGAGTGGCAAACTCGATCTGAGGATTGGAAGGAGGTTGCAGTGCAGTATGGGTAGGGGAGAGGAGCTTGGAGCTCGGATCTTTTTGCTTGGTATGCTGCCAGCTCGGATCCGAAACCCACAGATTGCTGACAAATTAAGTTTACCTACTCAGATGGAACTTTATGGTGAGTACATAACTTCTTTTTTCCTAAACCTGATAGACTTCTTTGAAGCAGTCACCAAAGCCGTAGACTAGGGTAAGGTGGTTCACACAGCCTATCTAGATCACGCCAAGGCTTTTGACACCATCCCCCACTTTGGAATTATAGATAAACTCACTAAACTAGGTATAAATCCCTATGTCACAAGATGGGTTGCCAACTGGCTCACTGACAGAACCCACACTGTGAAAGTAGCAGACTCCAAATCCAACTCGGACCAGTGACAAGTGGAGTACCACAGGGTTCATTCCTGGGTCCTCTCCTGTTTACCTACTTTTCTGAAGTACAGGCTAACACAGAAGGTCTTTGGCTAATGAAGTTCACAGATGACGCAAACTAGGAGCCATAATCGAAACTCCTAACAATGTAGACATCCTACAAAAGGGCCTCATGGAGACAGATGTCTGGTGTCAAAGCCATGGCCTCAAGCTCAATGCCAAAAAATGCATTGTTATCCCCATTCGTAAAAACTCTGTACCCATGAGCTGCCACATAGGCGGTAGTCTACTTGGCACCAAAAGTGTGATAAGAGACCTTGGGACACTGGTGGACAGTAGTCTCTCCTTTGATAATCACATCGCCACAGTAGTCAGGAAATCCTTCTATGTGGCACACCTCATAACAAAAGGTTTCTCATCCAGGAAAAAAGAGGTCATTGTTCCCCTCTACTCATCACTCATTAGACCCATTATAAAGTACAGTGCCCCTTCTGGTATGTATCTCACAAGACATCTACAACAACTGGAAAGGCAGCAGAAATACTTCACAAAGAGGATTACCAGCCTCAAGCAGATGCCCTACGCAGACTGTCTCAAAAAACTCCAACTTTACTCCGTCGCATATCGCCTACTCAGAGGCGATCTCTGCCTAACATACAAAGCTATGTCAGACCCAGAGCTGTTGGACATGCTCCACTTAAAGAAATCCCAATCCCTCCGAGCTACATGCTCTAGGGACCTAAACCTTGTCACCACAATAAACAGAACATGCTAGAGGGATAGATTCCTGTCCCAGAGACTTCCCATACTCTGGAACAAACTACGTATGTATATCAAACAAAGCTCCTCATTAGCACTCTTCAAGAAAAATCTTGATTGGATGGGAAATAGGAAATTCACCCCGGGAATCACCTCTGTGGATCTGGTCGACAGGGGCACAGGAAAATATTTTTCTTGGGTGGCGAAAGCGAGGGTACCTTTTTGGCTAGGCTTATATAGGCCATAGAGCCAGTATCCTAGTACCTACCTATGACCTGTAAGGATAAATGAAGATTGACAACACAGATGAATGTTATGGAGAGTACATAACTTCTTTTTTAGGAGTATGGATTGAGAATGATTCCAAATTCACCCCGGGAATCACCTCTGTGGATCTGGTCGACAGGGGCACAGGAAAATATTTTTCTTGGGTGGCGAAAGCGAGGGTACCTTTTTGGCTAGGCTTATATAGGCCATAGAGCCAGTATCCTAGTACCTACCTATGACCTGTAAGGATAAATGAAGATTGACAACACAGATGAATGTTATGGAGAGTACATAACTTCTTTTTTAGGAGTATGGATTGAGAATGATTCCAGTGTAGCAGCTCTGGATATGTGAGATGAGACTAAACAAAAGTTAATGGGGCGGTGCAGTGGTTAACATTGTCGCCTCACAGCAAGAGGTTCTCCGGTTTGATTCTCGGCTGGGGTGCCTTCTGTGTGGAGTTTGCAGGTTCTCCCTGTGTTCGCGTGGGTTTCCTCCTGGTACTCCGGTTTCCTCCCACATTCCAAAGACATGCATCTGGAGCATTTCTCCCTGGGCCTCCGCTGAAAACAGGCTCTGTGGAACCTAGTCAGACTTTCCCGGTCAACAGATGATAAATAAATAAAAAAAAATTAAAAAAAAATAATTCGAAAACTGAAGATCTGTTATGTGGATATCGGTAGTAAGATACAAGCAGTTAAAATGTTTTTAGTCCCTTTAGTCTTATACACTGGTCAGGCATATTTTTATCAACCAGAGGATAAGTTGTGGATAGCAGTTAATAAAGAGCTGAAGGATTGTATTGGGGGGGGGGGGGGGGAGTCAGGTAGGGATAAGCCTTTTCTTCCAGTAGAACAGGGCAGATGTTCTTCATGTTTCACTGTTGCAGTCGTCACATTTGGGTTATCTGCCTGCAGGTAGCCCTCAGCCGGCCTGAATACCAGAGTCTTGGATTCCTGCATCAGATGCTGTCTCCTCTTCCATGACGTCAGGTTGTTAGGGGTATAAAACATGCAGCCGACGGCATTACATCAGTCTTTCTTGCCGTGCAGTGCCCGAAGCAGAAGCAGTTCGCAAGTGCTGGTCGTCCGACTCCTGAAATTTTCGTTTTCGTGTTTCAGAACTGAAGTCTTCATAAAAAGATAAATACCCCCATTGGGGATTTTTTTTCTTGCTCCAACCAATGTCAGTAATAGTTAATAATTGTCTTAACTGTGGAAAGCAAATACCTCATAGATTTTCATTCGTACTGCATTCCTTGCTTAGGCCCAGACCAGTACGCTGTCAGTTTTGTGCCTTGTTCAATCCCTGAACTATTTCTCGTTGGGCTACTTTTGCAGCAAATTATTTTGGTACTCGTTATCTGTACTCCAAAATGGCTTCGTTAAGCCATCCGACTACCGATCTTCTGAAAAAATGTAAATATAAAGACAGAGACATACTGCATAGGTCCAAAACTGCTAACAATGCTTCTGTTAAGCTAGTCACCAGTCCACCGGTACTCAGTGAGGTGCTTTCGCAGCCCCTGATACCCGCCACTTCAGATTTGCAGGCCTCTACTGAGACCCATTCGGAGTCTGGTATGCCGCGAGATGCTTCTTCGACTATGGAACCTGCGAATGTCTCTACCTTAGATGGGTCCGGAGCTTCTGAAGGTGTATTCAGGCCTACAGATTTGCTTTTTAAACCGATGCCATCTTCTTCATCTAGGCCTACAACTCGCTCCACGCCTAGAAAACCGACGTCCAAACTGTATGCTCAGGCCCATATGCCTAAAAAACAAATGCTAGAATGACTGAAGACCTTATTACTTTAGTTAGGGGAAGCCACCCTTCCCCCTCTATGAGACCTAGAACTGATTTTCCTTCTAATTCTTCTGATCAGGAATCTGATTTTTCTGTTCCTTCTGATTATCAGGATTTGTCCTTACCTACCTATGAGGACTCTGATGTGGAGGATTCCATTCTCTCTGCTTCTCCTCCAGATTTTTCTTTTGGTGAAACCTTGCACACTCTTAGGGAGCATTTCCGCTGGGAAAGCCAGGATTACTCTGATTCCAAAAAGAGGCTTAGGGAATTCTTCCTCCTTTCTCAACACAGGCCTTTAGCTATCCCTCCTGTTCTGGACATTTTGTTTCTTGGAATCTAGCCTTTCCCCAGACACACTACCTCCAACTCCCAGAAAACCTGACAGGTATTACAGAGTACCTGACTCTCACAAATTCCTCTTCAAGAATCCTACTGCTGATCCAGAGACCATTTCCCAAGGACCAAAAGGTATTAAGGCTACTGCTGCCAAAAAACGTACCCCTTCTGATAGAGATTCTAGAGCTTGGACAGATGGGGTAAGAAAGTAGACACTTCTGCCACTTTGGCCATTAGGGCTTTAAATTGCCAGTTTCATATGTTAAAGTACCAGCAGCATATTATGGGACTACTTAAACAGAAAATTATGTTGATTCCTGAGTGTGCTGAACACAAAGAATTACAGGATTTAATGCATTCTGCTGAACAAGTTGGTAAACATACTTTGCAATGTGGGTTTGACTCTTTAGAAGCATCTTGCAGGGCTGCTGCCACTGGGCCTGTACTTAGAAGGCATGCTTGGCAAAAGGAACAAAACTTGCCAGATCATGTTAAAGCTAAATTACTGGATGCTCCCTTAAACCAAGACCGCCTGTTTGGCAACAAAGCAGAAGAAGTTCTCAAAAGGATGGAGGAAAAAGTTAAATCTATGCAAACTGTTAAAGATTTCCTACAAGTACAGCCTCCCAGATTTAGTAGACATTGGCCTTCTAAGAACTGGTCCTTTCCAGTCTCTTCCAGGCCCTCTCAGTCCAAACCCAGGAACAGCAGACCACATAGGTTACAGTCTTAGACTGCGCACAGGTCTAAGCAGTGGGGGGGGCTCCCACTTCCAAAGCAGGGAGCAGTAAACCACCCCCTATGGAAAAATGGCACAATGACTTAACCTTAACCCTCCCAAGTCCTGCTCAACTGCCTCCT
Source organism: Protopterus annectens (assembly GCF_019279795.1). Classification (NCBI taxonomy): domain Eukaryota; kingdom Metazoa; phylum Chordata; order Ceratodontiformes; family Protopteridae; genus Protopterus; species Protopterus annectens. Next base: position 959,321,347 of record NC_056726.1, read on the forward strand.
CCCCTTAGGAGAAAAGCTTGCCTTGCATGCAAAAAACTGGGAACTCATTACCCAGGACAAATGGGTTTTAAATATAGTTTCCCAGGGATACAGATTCCACTTCCACTCCCTACCAACCCCAAACAGTTGGCCAGATCTACCCCCAAATCCGTGGGCGGAGGCCCAACAGCAGGTTCTCTATCTTCTAAGTATCAGGGCTACTCAGCCTGCCCCAGCAGAACAAAGGGGACAAGGTTTTTATTCAAGACTTTTCCTGGTACCCAGAAAAGACGGCTTCTGGCGTCCTATCCTGGACCTCTTTATTCTGAACACCTTTCTGGTAATCCCAAAATTCAAAATGCTAACACTTCAACAGGTGCTTCCTATGCTAGACTAAGATGCCTGGCTGGCAACCTTAGACTTAAAGGAAGCTTACCTGCACATCCCAATAAGGGAATCTTGCAGGAAATACCTACACTTCAGGGCAGGCTCCATGCACTATCAGTTCTCTGCACTTCCCTTTGGCTTATCTACTGCGCCTAGGGTATTCACAAAGTGTCTAGCTCCAGCCATTGCATTTTGCAGGCAGAGAAATATTCAAATATACCCATACTTGGATGATTGTCTGATTCAGGCAGAAAGCCAGGACTTGCTATCACAACATCTGGCATTTGTAAAGAAACTTATAACCTCTCTGGGGTACACCATAAACGAAAAGAAATCTCACTTGGTACCCAGCCAACAGATTGTATTCCTTGGGAGCAAGCTTGAGCACAACTTCTCAGATGGCTTTCCTCACGCCAGAGAAACAAGTTTATCTGACAACCTACTTCAAACTATTGGCCACAAAGACCCAGTTATCTGCAAGGAAAATTCTGCAAGCCCTGGGGTTCATGGCCTCTTGCATACTACTAATTCCATATGCCAGACTGCATATGAGGAAACTGCAATGGTATCTAAAAAGCCTATGGTGTCAACATTCTCAGGAACTGGAATCAGTTATTCCTATCATTCCTTGTATAAAGACAGAGTTCATTTGGTGGGCAGAGGCCTGCTACCACAACAGATGTCTACCCCCTGCCGCCCTAACCCTAACAACAGACACATCAGACTATGCATGGGGGGCTCACTTGGCAGGGCAGTGCATTCAGGGCAAATGGAACCCAAGACAGATGCACCTGCATATCAGCCAAAAAGAAATGTTAGCTGTACAGAATTACTTGACAGCCTTCAAAGATCGCATTCTTCCAGGACAACTATTGGTAAAGACTGACAACACCACAGTTATGTTGTACATAAACAAGCAGGGGGGGGACCCACTCGTACCCTCTCTGCAGACTAGCTATGGCTCTGTGGAACACAGCCTTTAGCTTTCAAGTGCACCTACAAGCTCAATTCCTGCCAGACGAGCTAAATTCACTGGCAGACTTAAGCAGAAATCTGATGGACCCACACGAATGAAAACTGGAACCAAAAATATTCAACCTCTTGAGGAGCAAATGGGGGACTCCAGAGATAGACCTCTTTGCCTCCCCTCAAAACTACCAAGTGGACAAATTCTGCACAAGGACTCCCCACACTCAAGCTTGGAAAGTGGATGCCCTGTCCTTTACCTGGGAAAGCCTCTCGGTTTATGCCTTTCCCCCTCTGCCTCTCCTCTTGAAAGTTCTGCTAAAGCTCAAACAGGACAAGCCAAGGACAATACTAATTGCACCACACTGGCCACGCCAGCACTGGTACCCCCTCCTGCGCAGTATGACACTGCTGGAACCATGGCACCTGACACAGACCCCTTCCCTGCTGTCCCAGCAGGAGGGCCAGGTTCTGCACCCTCAGCTTCAAACCATGAACCTTGCAGCCTGGCTAATTCCTTGAGCTCCCCAATAGCATCCCTCAGTAAGCAGGTGCTAGATGTCATTCTGGAGACCAAGAGGCCTAGTACTAGACAATCCTATGCTGAAAAGTGGAAAAGATACTGGTCCTGGAGCCAGGCTCAGGGGATGGGCACAACGGTGCCCAGCTTACCTCATATTCTTCAGTACTTAACAGAAATGCTCCAGAAAGGCCTACCCTTCTCATCAATTAAAATGTATGCCTCTGCCATTTCAGCTCATTATAATACTGAGCCACCCCTCTTCTCTCACCCTCTGCTAAAACAATTCCTTAGAGGGGCCAAAAATTTAAGACCCCCCAGGAGAGCCCCTACTCCAGCCTGGGACCTTAACTTTGTATTGGAAAAGCTCACTCTCCCTCTTTTTGAGCCAGCTGCAACAGCAGAGTTGAAATTCCTTTCTTGGAAAACAGCATTCCTTCTAGCCATCACTTCAGCAAGAAGAGTGTCTGAATTACAGGCCCTCATGGCAGTGGGAACCCTTCATTATCTTCCATGCATGCAGGGTTTCCCTCAGGACCAATCCTTCCTTTATGCCGAAGGTGGTGTCTAGCATGGCCCTTAATCAGTCCATTCACTTGCCTACTTTCTTCCCTAATCCACAAAACAAAGGAGAACAAATACTGCACTCTCTGGACGTGCACAGACAACTTAGATTCTGTTTGGACAGGACTAAGCCTCTCAGAAAATCTGAACAGCTGCTAGTTGGCTTTGCTGCCGGGGCAGAGAGGAAGGCCATTTCAAAGCAAACCATTTCCAAATGGATAGCCCATTGCATTTATTTCTGCTACAAGCACCATGGAAAACCAACCCCACAGGGGATAAGATTACATTCCACCAGGGCTGCATCTACCTCTGTAGCTTTTCTCCGAGGAGTCCGTACCAGGGATATCCTAGAAACTGCTACCTGGAGCTCAGTACGTACCTTCACCAAGCATTACCAGATGCCTCTTTTTTTCTAAATCCAAAGCTGGGTTTGCCACTGCAGTTTTGCAGGGCTTAATAGCTGGCCCTAATGCTCTCTAACTTCCTCCTACCTTACTTAGCTTTGGGAATCAATCCAAATGTGATGACTGCATCAGTGAAACGGGAAGAACATAGTACAGTTGTGTACACTTACCATAAATGTAGATGTTCGATTGTATTCACTGTTGCAGTCCTGGTTACCCTCCCACCAGCCCCCTGCCTTCTCTTAGCTCTACCTTTCCTTCTTGTTTGGTATATTTAAGCTTTCTGGTGTATTTGCTTTTTGTTGGAGGTGTACCATAGCTTATAATTGCTTCCCATTGTGGGGGCACCTGACATCTGGGGCAAGAAAAACTGATGTAATGGCGTCGGCTGCATGTTTTATACCCCTGATGTCATGGAAGAGGAGACAGCATCAGACGCAGGAATCCAAGACTCTGGTATTCAGGCCGGCTGAGGGCTACCTGCAGGCAGATAACCCAAATGTGATGACTGCAACAGTGAATACACTCGAACATCTACATTTATGGTAAGTGTACACAACTGTACTATTGGGATTACCCAATTTGAAGGGGAATTTCAGAGCAGCACAGTTAACGCTCCTATACATAGCACAAGCAGAAAACTGTAATTCAAAGTGGAAAGTAATGATGATGAAACAAGGGGGAAGCTCAAGAAACAGTGAGAGACTGGGATTTTGGATGCAGATCTTTAAGGAGAATAACAATAATTATACAGAATATTATATTCATAAAGTAGCAGACAGTATTCTAAGAACTAAGTCAAGTGGAGAAAGGCAATTCTTTCAATAGGGGTGACTGCAGTTAGGAATACAGACAATATGTAAGAGCGGGCTGGAATTTATTGAAGAAAACTGGCAAAGGAATCAGACATTGGGAGCAAATTACTAGCGAGGGAAAGATAATAAAATAGGAAGACGCCAGTAACTTATTTGGACTGCAGGTTAGAGTTTGCTTTCTCTTTCAATAGAGTATAGGCAAAGAGAAAGAAATAGGAGGTCCTAAGTGAAGGACCAGCACTGATAGAGCTTTTAGTAGAATCTAGATCAGAAGTTGCCATTAAGAAAGGAATAATTAGTAGAGCATAAAAAATATTGCATGATAACTATAAGAATCAATGAGAGGAGGTTAGAAGGGATTGGAAAGAGAGATTGGATAATCAATTTACAAAGAAACAATGGGGCAATACATATATGTCTCCCAAATATGCAACAAAGTCTAGAGTATTTAGGATGTTTGCTTGAAAGTGTTAAATAGATACTTTTATATCCAAGTAGACTCCAAATAATTTTTCCTCAGGTAGACAGCAAATGTTGGAGGTACGATGAGGAAGAAAGAGGTAAATGGGAACATATTTTCTGGGAATGTAATGAGTTGGCAGATTTTAAAGATTCCCTGCAGACTGCTCTGTCAGAGATGCTGTGTGAGCAAATTCATTTAACTTTGGAAATTATGTTTTGAGCTGTGATACAGAATCGGAATTGCCTAGGCATACTAAGGCCTTGTTCAGTCTAATTATGATGGCTGTCAAACAAGCAATTACTAGAAAATGGAAATTAAAGTCTAAACCAACTTTACTAGAAGTGGTGAAGATTGTATTGGAACTGGGATCTTTAGAAAAGGGTAGGAGCAAATCAAAATTATGGGATCAGTAGATGCAGACGAGGAACAAGGTTTTAAACAAGGCAGGATTTGAATGAGCTTTGTAATGGCTGACTCACAATGACTGAATATATATAAGTGATGTATAATGATGGATGGTGCAGTGGTGCAGCAGTAGCGTTGTCACCTCACAGCAAGAGGTTCTCCGGTTCGATTCTCGGCTGGGGTGCCTTCTGTGCGGAGTCTGCATGTCCTTCCTGCGTTCATGTGAGTTTTCTCCGGATACTTCAGTTTCCTCTCGTGTTACAAAGACATGCATCTGGAGGGTTTCTCTCTGGGCTTCTGCTGAAAATTGGCTTCGTTCCAAGTCGGACTTTCCAGGTTAAGAAATTTTAAATAAATAAATAAATGTTTGCAGCTACAGTTGTGTCGCCATGGTTTGTAATGTATAATGTTTGCAACTGAGGTTGTGTTGGTATAGTTTATTTTCATTTATATAAATGTAAGCTTGTTTGTCATACATAATTTAATAAAGATAAAAGACAAACTTGTTTAAAAACAAAAAAGAATTACCTGTATAACACTTGGCTTCACCAAGGCCTTTGACTCTGCCCTGCAGGTGTCTTCTAGTCAAACTATATTGGCTGGAGTTACAACCTTTAAAGGATGTTCACTCCAGTAGAGTTTTCACGGCACATGAAATATGTTCTTATGAACATCCAGACCGCACAAGGAATACCACAGAAAAACACACGCGCGTGCGAGCAAACTCTCAGTCTATATTTCCTACTAATAAAGCTGTAGATTAATAGTGCTTTCCTCTCTCATCAAGAAATGTTTTGCACACTGATTCAATACTCAGCATGCCAAGCTTCTTCTTCACATGTTTAGAAATGGAAGGGTAGAAGCTTTCTTCTTAAGGTAGTCTGCCATTTGGTTTCTGGTAGGTGACCATAGTCTAACGTAAATTCTGTGTGTTTGAGCAATTTAGGAACCACATGTGCATTGTGTTTCACCCCTAAACACCAGTAACCAAAAAATAAATAAATAAATACTCTCCAGGGGAATGTAACATGCATCTCTCATGTAAAATAACCACAGGGCCAAAACTGCTGCAGTCTATACTTTAATGAAAAACACACAAAATAAACTCACTGCTAAGCACTTTCATCCCTTTTATGAAACAGGACTTCTTTAAAACAGTTACTCATCTTCTAAGGCCTCTTTTTATAACCTTAGTTTAACCATGTGATCTGTTACATCTCCTGAAATAAAGAGTAACAATATTTAAAGTGCCAGGGCCTTTTAAAGGCTAGCGCACAAAAGCAACACACACAGCATTGTAGCCAGAACGTGGTGTAAATACACAGTCTATACTTTAATGAAAAACACACAAAATAAACTCACTGCTAAGCACTTTCATCCCTTTTATGAAACAGGACTTCTTTAAAACAGTTACTCATCTTCTAAGGCCTCTTTTTATAACCTTAGTTTAACCATGTGATCTGTTACATCTCCTGAAATAAAGAGTAACAATATTTAAAGTGCCAGGGCCTTTTAAAGGCTAGCGCACAAAAGCAACACACACAGCATTGTAGCCAGAACGTGGTGTAAATACTGTTCTGAAGAAATCCTGTTTCATGTAAGAGATGAAAATGTGAGTTTATTTTGTGTTTTTCATTAAATTAAGTGTAGAGTGGAGCAGTCTTGGCCCTGTGTTTATTTTATGTGACAGTTGCATGTTACAGTCCCCTGGAGCATTTTTTTATTTGTTTACCATGGTTTGAGCAATTTCTTTTATGCAGTTGAGTTCTAGGCAAAGCATTTTCTCTGACAGGGTTTGCACATCTATTTGTTTCAAGTAAAGAATGCTATCAGTGACACAGGTCATGTGAATGGGTGTTATGCCTTGATTCATCTTTTTGGTATTTACAATAGAACATAGTTAGAGTGCATTGTTGTGTCCGTCTAACAGCGCGAGTGTCTCCTGTGATAGTAGTACATACCACTTCTCTAATTATTGTTTACTGCCAGCACATGTTGGTGAATCTCTTAAATTTTATTTTCTACAAAGCTCTTCTAACCCTCTAGGAGTTATAATCCCCTGGTGGAATTTCATTTTTGCCAACATTGTCAATTGCATCAAAATACATTAATATTTTTCCACCTTTGCCCCCTCCAACACCCTTGCTCACTTATATATACCGTCTCTGAGGTCACATCACAGGGATATGGAAGATCTTGGTCAACCTTCACGAAAAAGCACAGCAGTCGCACACAAGTGGTCACATCGCTGTCTGTCACTAGTGATTCCCCAACAAACTTTACTCCCACACAGAACGTTCTGTGCGTGCAGTTTCAGCTGGATATAAAATTAAGTTATATCAGTTCCCATTTCTTGTAGCTTTATTAGCCTGCCCTAAGATTTCAGCTATTTTTTACATGCACCCATGTTTTTCTCTGTTTGCAAGTCTTCTGATTTGACCTTTTTTGAAACTGAGGCTACTGCCATGTAGCACATATGGCTACTTTATACCATGTATTAGATTGTGCCTGCTACACTTTGTAATTTTCCCTTTCGTCATCATTTCCATTTTCTGAGTTCAGTAATTTCATTTCCAGAATTTCATTTTCAGCAAGTCTTTCTCTTTAGCATTGTCATTTTTTATTGACATTACGGTCTTCCAGTTCTATCTTGACTTTATACAGTCTGGAATTCTACACCCATACATGAATGCCAACATGCCTTAAAGATACAACAAAGCCATCCTGGCCTTTGAAAACGCTGGATTCTTTACAGTTTGAATAATCAACCCTTATGTAGTATACCATCTCTCTAATTTCAAACCATTTGCTTATTGTACAAAGACATTTCCCATAGTGCTCCCCAAGTTGTCTCAGCATTCAGCCTTAACAAATGCTATCCATGATGCATGTAATACTAAAATATGTTCTGCCACTGCCGTGCTTCTTGTGATCCTTTCTAGAGCAGGCAAGCTGCCACTTGAGTTCAGACCATGACATTGTAGACGTTCTGCATGTATTTTTTGTCACTGGACCATAATCTAATGCTATTTCCCCGTCGCATTCTGTTGCTAACTTTTATGATGAACATTATTTCTTTTGTTATTTGGTTGTGTCTTTCTAGGAACATATTGCTCCAAGGAGCATATGCCACTGTGGTTACAATTTCAGTAATGAAGTCTCTGTTTGCATAGTTATTAAATTCTCCACCGCTGACATTGAATAACTTCTGAGGTGGACTGTGTTTGCTTATCCAACAATAAATGCATTTCTTTTTGATTTCTGACTGTCTATTCATAATTCTTCAAGCATGAAAACTTGTAAATTAATTGATTGATGCAAAGGCACTAAGTACCAGGTTCAAATTCATAAGTTCATATGTTTATACTAGGCTAATAACTACCAGGGTCTTTATAAGCCTAGGCGTGCAACCCAGCCCAGTTTTGTTCAGAAGTATCTTGGATGCCTGTGTGGTGGGGTATGTTAGTAAGGAGGTAGCTAAGGGTTATGAGGGGAGGAGGGTATGTTAGTTGGGGATTAATTTATTTACTGTTGACCTGTGTCCATCAAAGACATGGTGGCCAGACCAGGGGTGTAAGTCTTTCTCTTCAGCATTGCCATTTTTATTGACATTTTGGTCTCCCAAAATGATCAGGATTTTGTTGAAATAGGGTCAGGGATGAACTCTGATCCTTTGAGACACAAAGCAGTATCTCCAGTATGTTCTATTTATGTTGCAGACAAAGTTCAGGTCCTTGGATCTAGTACTGGTACTATAACTTCCTTAGACCTGGATGTGCTACCCCCTTGCGTATGAGTTGGCTGGCAGAATGATTTTCTTACTCTCTTTGCTATGTGCTAGTTGAAGGCCAGTTTACTGTCTACATATGTTCCCAGATCAGTAACTACTAGGTCAGTTCTTAAGGATGGTTTATCAGTGGAGTAAGTAGCTTGGGGGCATTATTTCCCAAAGGATGCTATAATGCATTTCTTTGTGTTGAGTTTGTCTGTGGCTTTGGCACCAGTCATTTGTATTAGACCGTCTTTAGGATGCTGGTTTATTGGGGGGGATCTATAGTTCCCAGTTTACAATCATCTGTGGACTGTGCGTCTCAGATGCCTTTGACATTATTATTTAGTTTCTAGAAGCAGATGCTAAACAAGAGCAGACCCACACAATAATGCTGTACTCCACTGGTGACCATCCTCCTGTAGAGGGGGTCTTACTGATCTTAACTTCTTGGGTCCTATCAGTGAGCCAGCCAGCAATCCAGCAAGTTATGTAGGGATTTATGCCTAGTTCTTAGAGTTTGTCAATAATACCTGAGCGGAGTATTGTATAAAATGTATTGACTAGGCCAAAGTAGGTGCTGTGTACCATTTTCCCCTCATCCATTGCCTTGTTGACCCTCATGAAGAAGTCTGTGAAGTTGAGTAGGCAAGACCTTAACGTAACCAAGCCAGACTGGGATGGGTCCAGTGTCTGTAGGTTGCCAGTTTTATTGGTGATCATTTCCCTGATCATTTGTTTCTTGGCTTTGCATGTTAGACTTGTCAGACTGATGGGTCTGTAGTTTCCAGGGTCATTTGATGGTACACCCTTATGAAGAGGGATAAACGTTGTGGCCTTCTGTTTATCTAGCATGTAACCTGTTTTGAGGCTGTTGTTGGAATGCCTCAAGTGGCCCTGCTAGGTCATGTTTTAGGCTATTTAGGAGGCAACCAGGGATATTGTCTGGGCTGATTGAAACAGTGTTTTTGGCTTTGGTGAGTGCTGCCAGAACCTGCTCTGTACTGATAGTTTGGGATATGCTAGAAAGGATTTCACAGAGGGTAGTGGGTGAATTGGAGTGTCAGCCAGTCGAGTTAGTAATTCACTGTGATTAGTAAAGGTTGTACCATTTATAACCAGTTCTGTACACTGCTGAGTGTTACCTGAAGGTTCCTCACATAGCTGAAGAAAACCTTGTGATTATCCTTAACCTGGAAAGCTATCCTGACCTTGTAATTGGCCTTGTTGGACTTTATTAGACTTTAGATGTGAAGTTGTTTTATCTTGCTGTTCATTCTTACAGATGGGTTTGGAGCCGATCCTCGGCTCTGAGTTGCCCAACTACAAAGCTTGAGGTCTTCAGACAGCTCGAGGCCAAGGCCCGATCCCATGATACTCCTTGAGTTACCTCAGATCTAGTTTGCTGCTGCGACAGTTTGGAGGTTTCCTCACAGCTCAGGCCAGTATTGAAAAATGTATCATTATTTTTTCTTGCAATTTATAACCTTAAATATTTGTATTAGTATGTAGTTTAACTTTGTATAGTGCCTTTTATAGCCTTGTTGACCTTTGTTTATTAGGCCTTTGTTATTCCCTTCCCTTCTTTTGGTGTGCCTTAGCAGAGTGTTAGTAGTTTAGACTGTGTTTTAACACACGTTTATAGCCTTTTAGAGTGTATTTCTTCAGCTTTAGCATTTAAACTCTAGTTAGTATTAATCTAGGTCAAACACAGCACCATGCCTCACAAAAGATACCAAATCTAAAATCAAATCTAGAAACAGAGCCTGGGCTATCTGGAAAACAACTAAAGCCCCACTTGACCATCTAAAATATAGTCAACTCAGGAATGATACAAAAAAATCTATTTTACTAGATAAAAAAAGCTTCTACCAAAATCTCCTACAAAAACACCAAACCATCCCTCAAAAGTTCTGGGCAGGCTTAAATCAACTACTTCATCCAGGTCATTCTACCACCCCAACCCTGGCTAACCACACCCATAGTTCTTCAGAGACCATAGCTGGCGCGTATAATAACTTTTTCACTGAAACAATCCAATCCCTAGCAAATCAGCTAACCCCCACAAACTTAAACCACACCCCTAATCTACCCACTAATCGCCCCTAATTTAGCTTCCAACCAATATCCACTAGTTTTATCAAAACACTTATAAAAAAACTAAAACCTACCACCCTCACTGCTGATCTCCTCCCTGCAGAGTACCTACAAATAGATGCAGATGCCATTGCACATCCCATATCTATCCTTAACAGAATCTTATCTGAAAGCGCTATCCCCTCCCTCTGGAAAATATCCCACTTCATCCCACTCCATAAAGGTGGTAGTTCTACAGACAAATCCAACTGTAGACCCATTGCCATTCTTTCCCCACTAGCCAGAATAATGGAGAAATGTGTACACAAGCAACTAATGCAGTACCTTACACAGAATAACTTAGTATCCAGCTCCCAGCATGGTTTCAGGCCATACCACAGCACCACGTCAGTCCTCCTTTCCTTTACTAATGCCATAAACCAAAACAGGAATGGCAATAGGCTATCCTCCACCCTCTTTCTTGACCTATCAAAAACCTTTGACATGGTCAAACAAGAACTTCTCATTCTTTCTCTAAAATCTGTTTCCCTCAATAAGCACGCAATCCAGTGGTTCCAGTCCTACCTGACTGGTAGACAACAGGCAGTACTATGGCAGGCAAACTCTCCAGCCAGCTACCTCTCACACTTGGTGTCCCTCAAGGCTCCATACTAGATCCACCACTCTTTATTTTTATCAACAACCTTCACACTGCTATCCCTAAAGCTACCTGTATTCAATATGCAGATGATTCCACTGTGATCTGCTCGGCCATCTCCCCATCCGAACTGCAAATCCTAACCCAAAATACATTTAACACTATTGAGAACTGGCTCACCAACCAACGCCTACTGCTGACCCCAATAAAACTAAGCTTCTACTCTTCACCCCCACTTGTAGATCTGCCACACTTTCATTGTCTGTTACGTCTAACAATGGTATCACTATCTCCCCAAGTCAGCACACTAAACTTCTAGGGGTCATCATAGACAATAATCTCAAATTTGACCTACAGGTCAACAAAACCATACAGACCATCAATAAGAAGCTTGGATCACTGTATAGAAACAAGACATTTTAACCCCACTGGCTAGGACTGCAATCACCTGGTCATACCTACTGTCTACTCTTTTATATGCCTCGCCTGTACTCTCAAACCTCAACAAATCCGAACTAGGTAAGCTGTCCCATAGCTACAACCATATTACCAGATTCGCCACTGGCTCGACCTATAGAACCCACCACTGCCAGTACCTGAAACAACTAGAGTGACTAGAACTGCCCAGCTTAATTCATTTCAATCAGCTCCTAATAGCGCACAAAATTCTGTACCACTCTGAGGATACCCCCTCACTTATAAATATTATTAAGCCATATAGCAACCTGAGATCCCTACGGTCAGCCAACAAACTACTGGTCCAAACCCACAAAGCTAATAACTGTGCTGGTGAATCCCTGTTTGCCAACTTTGTTGGCAAAAGTTATTCGTTGCCAAACTGTATACCCCTACAATCCTCCAAAAGTTTCTTAAAAAAAACCTCAAACAGCATCTCAAAGTGAACTGGCTTTGCCCATGTACCAACCCTGATTAAGTTATAAACTGAAAGCATAATCTGTAAATGTCATAGCATGCAGCTACGTCACCATGCTCTATATCCAATCTGATGTCTCTTGCTTTTAATTGTGCCTGTCCATGAGAATTGTGAGTCCCTACTAGGGAACACTGCTAAGCCATTGTACGTAATCACTTTGTTTTATATTTTATATTTTCTAATGTTATCCAACTTCTTGTGTAATCTATGTAATTTTGTCTATTTGGAGCTTTTCTCCCCGGGCCTCCGCTGAAAATGGACATGTATCCAGTCGGACTATCCTGGTAAGCAACTGTAAAATAAATATTATAGAGCCCATTTGTTTTTATTTAAGGGCTGTATTAATAACGGTGTTTAGTGGATTGAAGTGTGTTTTCTAGGTAGTTAGTAGTTTATAACCTATAAGAGTGTGTTTTAGCTATTAATAATTAGATTCTAGTTAGTGGTTAGTGTCTTAGAGGCAGTTGTTTTAAGAGCTGCCTATATCTTAAACTTTTTGTGTTTTCTTGGACTTGTTATACACTTGTCTGTGGGACTTTATATCTTGTTTTTGGTGTACCTTTAGAAGCAAACTGGTTATTATGGCTGATCAGGAAAAAACACACAAGTCTGGTTTTAAAAAATGATCAGAATGGGGACAAAAGATGTCGGTGACTGATAGTCATGTCAGTTGTGTCTACTGTTTGGGTGCCCTGCACTTACAAGAGAATTGTTCCATCTGCCATTCTTTTAGTAGCAGGGTTCTGCATGAGAGAAAAAGAAAACTGATTGATAGAGGGCTATTGAAATCATCTTTTCAGGAAGCTTTGTGCGACCACGATAAAGCTAGCAAATCCCCGAAATCTACGAAGTCCTCTAAGCCTTCTTCATTGGATCCGACAGCGTCTAAAAAGACTCCACAGCCTTCGGAGCCGAGTGTCTTAGCTTTTCAGAGCCGGTTCCCAGTCCTGGAACCGGTCTCTGAAGTACTTAAGTCACCTAACCTACAATCAGTGGCACCCTCAATCCACTCTTCGCGGTCCTCAATAAGCCTATCTGATTTGGATGTGGATCATCTGATACAGAAGTTGTTACAGGCACCGGCGTTTGCAAAATTTTTATCGGCTCCGACCCAAGTGGTTTCAGAAGTGAAAACTGTTCCTCCATCTTCTTCTTTTCCTCCTCCAAGCCATACCAGTCCTTTAGAGCCAGAGGAGTTGGAGTTGATTATTGTGGAGCCTTCAGAATCGATGTCTGCTCCAGTGCCATCAGTTCCAATTACTCTGACCTCCTCAGAGCCCATTGAGGAGTCTAGGAGCCGTCACGTGCTGGTCGGGTCTGGGGAGGATAGTCGCACCAATCTTTCGGTCCCGACTTCACGTCTCGGGGCCTCTGCTCGGATGAGTTCAGCTCCTACCGCTGGATCGGAGCCCGCTGTTCTGGTACCTAGGGAATCATCTGATCTGAAGTAGTTAACTTCATTTGATCAACAACCTGTGGGTTACGGATCCGATACGGCAGCATACCAAGCTAAAGATCCAAGCTCCACCCCCTTACCCATACTACCCTGCAACGTCCTTCCAATCCCCAGATCTCGTTTGCCGCGGCTTTGCCAAGCATGGGATTTTTCAAGCTCCAGGTGAGTGTAACTAATTCTTGTAATTTTCTTAAAATATTTTCTTAAAATATTTGGGTAGATAGTGGTTAGCAGTGTGTGTGTGGTATTTTCTATATTTCTTATATATTAGTTCTATTCGTAACTAATCTGTCCGCCTCGTATCCTTAGTAAATCTCTATCCCCTAGTAGACCTTTCTTTTCCCTTTAGGTGTGTGTGTGTGTGTGTGTGTGTGTGTGTGTGTGTGTGTGTGTGTGTGTGTGTGTGTGAGACGGGTATGGCTGAAAGCCAGAAAACTACTTTTTCTAAGTGTACTGAGTGTGGCCATAAGCTGTCACCAGCAGATGGTCACACTCAGTGCGTTCTTTGCTTGGGGATTTCTCACCTTTCCTCAGGCTGCCAGATTTGTGCAGCCTTTAACCCCCGGGCCTTGCGAGATAGGAAGAACAAGCTGATTTTGGCGGGTCTTCTACCCACGAAATCAGCTTCTTCTTCGTTTCTACCTCTGTAGCGACAACCGTGGCTGCGGTTGCCCAACCATCTGGCCCTCCTCCCCTGTCTGGGACTCACCCTCCCACCTCATCCCAGGGAGAGCGAGAGGCAAAAAAGGACAGAAAAGAGAGAGAGAAAAAGAGAAAGAGAGAGAGAAGCCACAAACGGCGGGCCGAATTGGACCCCTCGGCCCCTCCAGCTAAGATTCTCTCCTCTCCATTAAAGATTACCATGCCTCCTTCCCCACGGCTCCGTTCCCCACGCTTCTCTCCGGAGCCAGAGGAGGAGGCCCGACCATCTTCGAGGTCATCACATCGGCCCTCCCGGCTGGCTTCGGCGGCCTCTTCCAGATCTACTCGTAGCCTCTTGGAGGCAGATATGGACCAGATGATGCGTCGCTTCCTGCAAACTCAGCTGCAGATGGGAGCGTTGCTGCTCCCCCCCCCTTCTCCGGGGAGGGGAGTTCAGCTCCACTGTTTGTTCCGATAGCTCCTTCTCCGATCCACTACCCGCTTTCAGAGTCTTTGCAGTCGGTGCCCATGGTTATTGCTACCTCGACGCCGGCCATGCCCTTGAGCTTATCGGATCCCTTTTCGGATCCGAGCTCTCGGAGCCAAGAGCCGGGCATCGGATTCGAGGGGTCGAGTGTGTCTTTGGCTCCTTTGCGGTCGGAGCACACTGTCCTCTCGGATCCAAGCGCTTCAGCTCCAAAACCGATCCCTTCATCGGATCCGAAGGTGCAGGCAACCTGTCTTAGAGAGGCCGGTGCCCCATCGGCATTCAACGTTTTGGAGACAGTCCTCTCTAGAGGATCAAGATCCCTCACTCTTTCCTTGGGATCCGCCCCCGCTCCTTCACAGCTCGGTTTGTCCTCCGTCATCCAGTCCCAGGGACAGCCTGTGTCGTTGACGCCCCAGCCAGTTCCCCTGGAGGAACATGAATCCATTGGTGAGCCTCCCGAGGAGATTCCTCACAAACACCTGTGCAAAAGGAGGCACTTGGACTCCCCTGAGTCCCTCACTGAGGATACCGATTTGGAGGAAGGGGAAGGTTCTCCCAAGTCACCCCCCGACGACATCTCCTTCAGAGACATTATGGAAGTGCTCTGCCAAAAGGGGGGGGGGGTGATCTGCCAAAAAACCTTCATCGGATGAGTCTGTATTCCTGGAGGCGTTCGACACAGGCCCATCTACCTCTTGGGTGCCCCCCCTGGCCGACCCCCTGGTCAATTTGATTACCACCAGGGCGTGGAAGGAACCGGACACTGTAGAGCCGATCCCCAGGAGGCCCGACAAGATTCTGAGCCCCCCTGCAGACAAAGCTTCATGGAGCAACGGTTCCCCTGTAGATGCCATGGTGGTGGTGGCGGCGGCAGCCACCAAAAAGGAACTAGCTCAGGACAGTTTTTCTGTCCATCCCCCTGACAAGGGGTCTCGGGCAATGGATCTTATTGAAAATCGGATGTTTGCTTCAGCTACCTTCTCTATTAGGGCACTGAATTACTTGGCCCATGTAATCAGACTGCAGCGGGACCTGGTTAAAGAGTACGCTGAGTCTCCCCCAGAGTCCATGTCGGCCGAGGATAAATGGACTTTCTCTGCTCATATGGCCACTCTCAAATCAGTGTCTAATACGTCTGTGCAGCTACTCTCCCATGCCACTGAAGGAGCTGCTAGAGCTAGCGGGTCCGGTATCGCCTTAAGGTGTCATGCTTCGGCTTTGCAATTTCTCGGAACCTTTCAAGGCGTCCTTCGCGAATGCACCCTTTGACGGGTCTACCCTGTTCGGGAAGACCATCCGCGAGACGCTGGTCCAGAGCGAGAAAGATGGGAAAATGCTTTCAGCCGTCAGAATCCGCTTCTCTACCCATCAAAGGTCCTTGTCCAGGAACGATCTAGGGCAGAAGAAGATGTGGTTCCGGAAATCTCAGCAGGCCCGGAACGCTCAGGACTCCTCCTCCCCCAGAGGCAGAGGGGGACAAGATGGACGTCGGCCCAGAGGCAGAGGGGGTCCGAAGAACTTCGGGTCACGGGAACCTTTTCCAACCGACCCATGCAGCAGTCGGGGGGCGTTTTTTGAGGCACCTGGCAAAATGGGAGTCCATCACGACAGATCACTGGGTGCTTCAGATAATATCCAGAGGCTATTTAGTCCCCTTCATAAACAAGCCCCCTTACTCAAGGTGCCTCCCAGATGTTCCACCCACTCAAAGGGAGGTCGCGGCTTTGGAAATAGAAAAGCTGTTAGAAAAAAGAGCCATCCAGCATGTGCCCTCAGACCAGTCCGGATCAGGCATCTACTCCAGGTTCTTTCTGGTGCCAAAACAGACAGGGGACTTAAGGCCGATTCTCGACCTGTCAACAATGAACCTTTTTGTTGCCAAGGAGAAAGTCTGGATGGTCACACTCCAATCCATCCTGCCCCTCTTGCAGGAGGAGGCCTGGATGTGCTCCATAGACCTCAAGGATGCGTACTACCATATTCTCATGGACAGACGGTCCAGGAGGTTTCTCCGCTTTTGGCTAGGGGCCAGTCATTACCAGTTCAGGGTCCTACCCTTCGGCCTCACCACAGCCCCCAGGGTGTTCACCAAGGTCATGGCAGTTGTAGCGGCTCACCTGAGGCTCCAGGGCATTCAGATCTTCCTGTACCTAGACGACTGGCTCCTCACCGCCCCCACCAGGCATCTACTCTCTCTAGCCAGGGACTTCTTCCTCCATTTATCATCCCAGTTGGGGATCACTATAAATGTCAAGAAGTTGTTCCTCCAACCTGTTCAGGTTATAGACTTTATAGGGGCCAGGATAGATTCCCTTCAGGTCAATGCTTTCCTAACACCAGACAGACTTCACAGCATGACTCTACATGTAGTATCTCTTCTTCAGTCTCCTGCTTCCCCAGCAGAGTTAGTCCTGAGAAGTTTGGGGTCCATGGCGGCAGCAATCAGTTTGATCCCGTACGCTCATCTGCACATGAGGGTTTTACAGTGGACTTTGCAAGTCCAGTGGTCCATTCTACACCATCCGCTAAACTTGCCGATTCCCCTCAGCAGGGTTTGCAGGAACCCCCTCATGTGGTGGCTCCAATCCCGAGCCCTTCGAGAAGGACGACATTTTGTTATGCCCCTATCCCAGGCCACAGTGACCACGGACGCCTCCCGCCTAGGGTGGGGGGGGGGCATTGTGTGGGCAGGACTGTTCAAGGCACGTGGACTCAGACAGAGACCGCTCTGCATATAAATGTACCGGAGATGAGGGTGGTCCTTTTAGCTTTGCAGGCCCTTCATGCCTTCCTTCCTCCAGGGACTATTGCGATCCAGTCAGACAATATGTCGGTGGTCTGGTATATCAACAAACAGGGGGGAACCAGGTCTTACCTTCTTTGCCAAGAAGCCATGAGAGTTTGGGAATGGGCGATCTACACCAACTGCTTCCTGTTAGCGACGCACATTCCAGGTCGGTCCAACATTCTGGCGGACAAATTGAACAGAACTATTCTGTCCCCTTACGAGTGGTCTCTGAATTCTTCCGTAGCGGAACAGATCTTCCTCAAGTGGGGTCAGTCTTGCTGCGATTTCTTCGCATCGCCTTCCAATGTGAAGTGCAGCGAGTTTTTCGCTCTAATTCCTCCTTTAGGGGAAGCCCCCAGAGACTCTCTAGTCCATGCTTGGCCGTCCGGTCTTCTTTATGCGTATCCACCACCTCCACAGATGCCAAAATTTTTGCAGAAAGCTCGTCGGTTGGGGAGCAAGATTATCCTCATAGCCCCATTCTGGCCTTGTCAAGTCTGGTTTCCCTGCCAACGGTCTCATCTCATAGCTCTTCTCTGGATCTTGGATCCCATTCCAGATCTGATCTCTCACTCCTCGGGAATGGCCCCTCCGAACCTGGACGAGCTCAAGCTCTCAGCTTGGCTGATCCAGTTCCATTAGTTGCCAGGACTCCCAGTATCTCTTCCCTAGTCAAGTCCATTCTGGTGGTGGCACATAAACCCTCTGCCAGGAAGATTTGAAATAGTAAATGGAAACGTTTTTCCATTTGGGCTTCACATAAGAACTTGGATCCTTTTACCGCTCCTATTCCAGTGGTTCTAGAATTCTTGTCTCATATTTTTCAGCAGGGGGCCAGTTCATTTACTGTAAAGGTTCAGCTGGCTGCTATTTCCCATTTCCATATTGGGAACAACTTTGGTTCTCTCGCTGCTACCAGAATTTGTAAGGCCTTTCTAAAAGGTACCTTTCTTTTGAGACCTCCTATTAGAAATTCATCCCCACCGTGGGACCTGACCTTGGTTCTTCAGGCGTTAGTTGCACCTCCATTTGAACCCGCAGCTTCCATTGATCTGAAGTTTTTGTCATGGAAGACGGCCTTTTTGGTAGCCATTACCTCAGCCAGGAGAGTGTCGGAGCTTCAGGCTCTTTCTATCAAACCTCCATACCTTGTATTTCACAAGGATAGGGTATCTCTCAGGACTAAATCCCTCTTTTCTTCCCAAAGTTGCTTCCGAGATGAACATTAATCAATCCATTAATTTGCCATTTTTTTTCCCCCAATTACCAAAACAAAGGGGAGTATAAACTTCATTTACTGGATGTTCACAGACAGTTAAGTTTTTATTTACACAGGACGGCTGTCTTTTGTAAATCTGACCAACTTTTCATCTCCTTTGCAAAATCTTTTCTAGGGATTTTGAGTTGTATCCTCTTAGCATATAGAGAATCTGGCTTGCCAGAACCAATGGGAGTTCATGCTCATTCTACGCGTTCTATGGCAAAGTCTGCTGCATTCTGGTCTAGAGTTTCCCTGGATGACATTTGTTCAGCGGCTACCTGGGCGTCCTCTCACACCTTTATTTCTCATTATAAGCTAGATTTGGTGTCTAGAGGAAGGACTGCTTTTGGCTCTGCAGTGCTCCGGATTATTCTTCCTTGAGGGCCTCCCAAGATTTCAGGTAGCTGGGGACTCTGTCCCACAGGTTGCTGATCAAATGAAGTTAACTCCTTCAGATAAAGAAGTTATGTATTCACAATAACGTTCCATCTGAGTAGGTAACTTCATTTGTCAGCAACCGTCCCTTCCTCCTTCCCCCTAACCTGAATAGTTATTTAGCTGAACTCGAGGTTTGGATGCTTGAGTTTTGTTTGTTTCTGAGTCAGGTTTTCTCATGTTAGTTTGTTTTGTTGTTTGTGCAGGTGTCAAACGCGATCTGAGGATTGGAAGGAGGTTGCAGGGTAGTATGGGTAAGGGGGTGGAGCTTGGAGCTCGGATCTTTAGCTTGGTATGCTGCCGGCTTAGATCTGTATCGGATCCGTAACCCACAGGTAGCTGACAAATGAAGTTACCTACTCAGATGGAACGTTATGGCGAGTACATAACTTCTTTTTTCTTCGGATCCAGGAACTCCTTCCCACTGGAGCAGAGGTGCCTTTGAAGCCATGAGGAGAGTAATGTCCCCCAGGACATCCACAACTTCAGGGTCGACTACCTCTTCCCCAAAAGTGCCTGTGTCTACTTCTCCCTCACAGATCCTTTTTGAAGCATAGAGACCCTGAGCCTCAGGAAGCCCCATTGGGTGGTCCCTGTTCTTCTGAGACCTCACCAGAAGCTCCCACTGATGGGGTTCCCAGGAAGAGAATTTGCAGGAGGAAGCATCTAGACTCCCCACAGGGGTCTGTCACATCTGACTTGGAGGAATCAGAAGGGTCCCCATGGTCCACCTCTGAAGATCTCATTTGCAGATGTCTTGGAAATTTTAAAGCAGAGGGGTGGCTGGAAGCCACCAACCCTACTGAGGATGAGTCGGTCCTCCTGAAAGCTCTTGGGTCTCAGCCCTCCACCTCTTGGGTGTTTTTGCCCTTTGATGAGCTTATAGAGCTGGTCTCATGAAGGGCGTGGGAGTCTCCGGACACAATGGAGCCTGTCACTAGGAGGCCCAATAAATTTATTTCTGCCCCTCACGATAAGTCTTCTTACAAAGGGAGTGCCTGTTGTTGCCATGGTGGTGGCGGCAGCCACCAAAAAGGAGATGTCGGAAACTTCTTCCTCTGTCCATCCTCCTAACAGAGACTCAAGGTTCATGGATAGATATGGATAGTGCATGTTTAGTTCAGCGACTTTTTGCCATGCATTCACTGAACTACCTCACACATTTTACAAGACTGCAAAGAGACCTCCTTAAAGAGCTTGGAGATGCTCTACAGGGTACGGTAGTTGAGGGAGCTACAGACAAGGTTGCATGCTATCATGCTACCCTTAATTCCATAGTGAACTCGTCTATGTGTCTGATTTCATATGCAGCTGATGGAACGAGTAGGGCAACGGGTACAGGAATTGCTCTTAGGAGACACTCCTGGATGCGCTTATGTCCCTTTGCTGAGCTTAAGTCATCCGTTGTCAACACCCATTTTGATGGCTCATCCCTTTTCAGGCCCAAAGTTAAGGAAATTCTCACCAGGTGTGAACAGGAAAGAAAGACTCTGTCTGCTGTCAGAGTCCGTTTTTCCACCCCTACTAGACCCTACCCCAAGGGTCAAAAGGGAGGAAAGATGTGGTTCCGAAAAGCTCAAGAAGCCTTTCTGGACACATGGCAAACCCCCCTCCAGGGGCAGAGGAGGGGGTAATAATGGAAGACGCTGCCCTCGTGGCAGAAGGGGTCTGCAAAATCAGGGCAACAAGAGATCAGTTCTTTGGGAAGCCCTGCCAACGCTCCTGAAAGGAGGCCCGACTGTCCTGCTCTGGAGGCAGTCAGGGGTCACTTATCTTTGTATCCAGACACCTGGCTCAAAATAACAAACGACAACTGGGTACAAAGCATAATTTCCAGAGGATATTCTATTCCCCTTGCCAGTCCTCCCCCCTTGATAACAAAAATCCCAGATGTTCCACCCAGTTCCAGGGAACAAGCAACAGTAGAGGTCCAAAGGTTGATGGACAAAAGTCATCCAACCAGTCCTAGCAGACCAGATAGGATCCGGAACTTACTCAAGATTCTTTTTAGTTCCAAAAAAGACAGGGGACTGGAGACTTATTTTGGACCTCAGCAGACTGAACAGATCTGTCAAGAAAGAGAAGTTCCGGATGGTCACGCTACAGTCAATACTTCCCTTCTTAGGGAAAGACAGTTGGATGTGCTTGATGGATCTCCAGGATGCATACTACCACATAAAAATGGCCAGACCATCCAGGGATCATCTGTGCTTCCGGCTGGGAGCCAATCATTACCAGTTTCGAGCCCTGCCCTTTGGTCTCACTACATCCCCCAGAGTGTTCACCAAATGTATGGCAGTTGTCACGGCTCACCTGAGGCGTTTGGGATTCCAGGTGTTTCCGTACCTAGACAATTGGCTCCTCTCCCCCACCACCAGGCATCAGCTTATACAAAGCCAGGGACACCACACTTACTCTTTGCAATCAACTTGGGATTACCATAAACTCAGAAAAATCTGCCTTGTCGCCATCACAACATATCATTTTTATCGGAGCAGATTTGGACACCACCACCACTTCAAAAATTCCCTTAGAAAGGATATCAGTACTTTGTCAGCACATTATGAATGTCATTTCCAGAGATAAGGTGCCAGCTTCAGAAGTGCTAAAATTGTTGGGTATGATGGCAGCTGCAATAACAGCAATTCCATTGGGTTGTATGCACATGCAAATTCTTCAGTGGCTTCTGTTCACACAATGGTCTTATCAAGGTCTCCCAATGTCACATCTCATTATTCTAACAAACACATACAAAAAGGATCTTCGGTGGTTGTTGACCTCTGTCCAAGTCACGAAAGGTCATCCTTTTTTTTTTTTTTATCCCACCCTCACCGTTGGCCACAGTGACCATGGACACTTCTCTGATTGGGTGGGGCCGGGACATTTTCAGGGAAGAACAGCCCAAGGCACATGGACAGAACAAGAGACACATCTGCATATCAATGTCCTGGAGATGAGAGCAGTACTCTTGGTGTTGCAGTACTTTCAGGACTCTCTTCCTCTGGGGACAATTGCGATTCAAACGGACAACGTGTTAGTGGTCTAGTACTTAAACAAGAAGGAACCAGGTCCTATCCCCTTTGTCGAGAGGCCTTGAGTGTGGCAATGGGCTACATCCACCCAGCGCTTTACTGATAGCAACGCACATCCCAGGGAAATCCAACGTGATTGCAGACAAACTGAGCAGGACAATTTTGTTACCTCACGAGTGGCCCCTCAAAAAAGAAATACCAGAAAGAATATTCCGCAAATAGGGCCAGCCTTGCTTCAATCTTTTTGCATCCCCCATGAACACAAAATGCAGAAGCTACTTTGCAGATTCCCCCTCCGGGAGATTCCCCAAGGGTCGCACTCGTACACGATTGGCCTCCAAGTCTCCTTTATGCATTTTCACCAATCCCCCTGATACCCAAAGTATTACAGAAAGCCAAAGCCCTGGGAAGGACCATCATTCTAATATCCCCTCATTGGCCTCGTCAGATTTGGTTCTCCTTCCTTCTACCTCATCTGTTGGAGGAGCCTTGGATTCTGGACCCAGTTTCAGACCTTCTGATGCACTCATTGGGGGCTCTTCATCTCTCCCTTCAGACCCTAAAATTGACATCTTGGCTGCTCCAATTCTTAGCATAGCCAGGTTCCATAACTTATCAAACGAAACGCAACATATCTTAATATCTTCTCATAAATCCTCTACTAGGAAGTTGTACCTCAGCAAATGGAAGATATTTTCCATATGGGCTTCTCCGAATAACATTGGCCCTTACCAAGCCTCTATTTCCTCCATTTTGACTATGCTTTTTAACAAAGGAGCGACGGCGGCTACAATCCGTGTGCAGCTTAGACCACCATTTAAATCCCCTTCTACCCCCTGGAACATAAATTTTATGCTCTCATGCATTTTGAGCCAGCTTCTTCATGCGATTTAAAATTTTTGTCTTGGAAGACTATCTTTTTAGTGGCCATCACGTCTGCTCGAAGAGTTTCAGAACTACAAGGCTTGTCCATAAAACCTCCGTATTTGGTTTTTCATGCTGACAGAGTTTCACTGCGAGCAAATCCTTCATTCTTACCTAAAGTTTGCACTGAAGCTAACCTTAACCAAATTATAGATTTACCAGTGTTCTTCCCAAAACACACCAACAATTTGGAGTATATGCTGCACAAACTCGATGTTCACAGACAGCTCAGATTTTACCTAGATAGAACCAAAGAATTCAGATGATCCGAACAACTTTGTTTAGTATTCAGATTCCAAAAAAGGTATGCCTGTGGCAAAAACAACCCTGTCAAAATGGTTATCTGATTGCATCACTTTCACTTACTCAGCTCCCAATTTACCTCTACAACAAAAAAATTAAGGCTCATTCTACCAGAGCTGTGTCCACATCTTCTGCTGTTTCAGCAAGGCTACCATTAGACAATATTTGTGCAGCAGCCACTTGGTCAAAGCCTCATACCTTTATCACTCAGTATAAAGTCGATAGGGCCTTCAGGGGCAGGGCCTCCTTTAGTTCTACTCTCCTGAGAAACTTGCTCCCGTGAGCCACCCAAGGAAGATGGTGCTTGGGACGCTACCTATCTGTAAGAATGAACGGCGAGATAGAACAACTTCACATAAAGAAGTTATGTTCTCACCATAACGTTCCATGTGAGTTGTTCATCTCGCCTTCATTCTTACTTCCCACCCGCCACCCCCCTCCAAGTTTTTCCAAGGATCTGAGATTCATTTTTTATCATGGTTGCTTTGTCTTTACTATGATATTTATCTTATAAAGTGACAGAATGGCATATGATATTACTAGAGGCAGCAAACAAGATCTGAGGTGACTCACAGTGCATCATGGGATAGGGACTTAGCCTCAAGCTGTCTGAAGACCTCGAGCTTTGTAGTTGGCTGACTCGGAGCCGACGACGGGCTCCGTACCCATCTGTAAGAATGAAGGCGAGATGAACAACTCACATGGAACGTTATGGCGAGTCCACAACTTTTTTTCTTGCTAGTTGAAGATCCCATGGCGCCTATCAAAAAGAGTAAGGGAAATTCCTTGATGCAGTGGCCACATTTTCCCTAATAGCATAAGCACCACCTTGGGTCTCCCTTGAAAAGAGGCTACTAGCCTAGTAGAAGTAACCCTGTCAGCAAAGGGTGGGTAGGTAGGTAGATAGGTAAATAAATCAGAGAGCTGTTGTCTCTATGAAAGTTGCTCATTCTGATACAGACTACTGAGGGGCAATCTCTGCCTTGCATATAAGACAATCTCTGACCCTGCTTTATTGAAAGTGCTGCATCTCCACAAGTCAAATGGTACACTGGTTACGCGCACTAAAGATCTTGATCTGGCATATAACATTAATAGAACCTGCTGGTGGGACAGATTTGTCTCCCGGAGGTTGCCGCACCTTTGGAACAGACTCCCACTTCATGTCAAACGGAGCAGCTCACTGGCCCTCTTCAGACACAGTCTGGACAATTGGATGGGTAACCGTAAATTATCCCCGGGGGTTCCACCTGTGTCCCTCTTGGACATGTGCATTAGGTGCTGATCGTGGAAATAAGGGTAGAACTTGGCTAGGCTTGTAAGGGGTCTAGGGCCATTAGCCTAGTAACTTCCTATGATTTTGGCCATAAGTTTTCTTTCTTTTGTTATATACCCTGTTAAAGTAAAGATTCCACCAGTGAGGTTTTTTGTTGTCAGATTTTGGCTTGTTTCTGGTAGGTACACCAGACTCAATGCAGCAAGTTTCATGTTTGTATTGGTTTCTATGAATAATTCTGCATAGGTAGCTGCGTTCTTGGGATTTTGGGGAGCTGCAAATTTTGACAAACTATTGCTTAATAGGATGTAGTTCACTTTAGAATAGTTCCTTACTGTAGTAGGTTTAATTGGGTTTTCCGGGTTGATTTTCAAAGGAAACCACTTTGTGGTCTAACCTCACAAATGAGAATGTAACACAGGAGCGGGTGCATTGCTCTCCCTTGTTGGTGAGCACTACATTCAGTATGTTTGATGCTTTGGTTAGAATGTGTGCTATCTGGTCCAGGGTATCCATGTCGATAAAGTCCAGGAAACATTGTGCCTGTGAACTAGAGGTAGTTATGTTTCCTAGTCTATAGTGGGGGTATAGTCTCCCATGAATTTGGTGTTTCCTTGGATGATGAATGCCTCTAAAAGGTCTAGGTAAGATTGCAAGCTTCCTCAGTCATAGAGGGTAACCTGTAGCTGGCCAGGACATGGTAAGAAACCTTATCTATGGAGACATGGACATAGATGAATTCTAGGGTATTATCCTGTTTAACCGAGATAGAGTTTTATTTGTTGCCAATGTAGATCGAGACACCATGACCTTTAGCCCTTATCTGTGCTGCTGTTGGTCTAAGTGTATGGAAGACACTGTAGACTTGCACTGCCAGAGTGCTTTCTGCGAATTTAAACCAAGTCTCAGTAACAGCACAGATGTCCACATGCTCCAGAGTGAGGAAAGCTTGTAGGGCGTGGAGTTTCTTGTTTAGACTCCTAACATTAAACAGTAACACTTTAGGTTTGCTTTGATTTTTTTTTTTTTTTTTTTGGGCTTGTCATTATGACATTGCCTAAAAAAGGCTTTAAGGGGTAGATAGAGTTTTAGCCAATATCCTATTGATTTAGCCTTCCCTTTCCTATTGAAAGCTACCGGATTTGGGCATTCTCTCTTGGTTTGTTGGCTGTCTCAGTTCTTTGACCCTGGTTAGCCTTTGTTGACAGATTGTTTCCTTCCCACGGAGTACTGTAGCTGCTTTTTTGCAGGTGGATGAATACATGAGGAGACTGTCTTTGATAACCATTTGAAAGAGTAAGAACATTAATTGTGTCCCATAACTGTGAAAAAAAGTCAAGTCTGAGTTTCTTTACCTTGAAATAATCACTTTGCCCAAAAGTACAGTGATCTTTGAGTGTGTGTGTGTGTGTGTGTGTGTGTGTGTGTGTGTGTGTGTGTGTGTGTGTGTGTGTGTGTGTTCGTGAGAGATGTGTTACACACTCCCAGACACACACAGCAGGAGTGTGAAGGTAAAGCTACTTTAAATGACAGAAGAAGTTTCTACCTTTATTGCTTTACATGGGAATCGTAATTTATGGTTTGAAATTTTGGGACTCAACATATGGATCTTGTATTTTGCACCTCCCTTTGGTCTGCCCTACCTACATTTAATACTCTTGATGTTAGGCTTAGGAGTTGATGCTGCAGTTCACTGTTTCCAGGGAACTTGGAGCGAGTCTTTCTGCAACAGTTCCTGCACCCTTTCCCATTGGAGAGTTGCATCCTTTGTAGAGATGACGCTGTTTGGGTGAGCCTCCTGACCTTGTTGTGGGCCTTATGGGTCATTCTGTTTGCTTGATTTGTATCTGTTTCTGAACTTTCCGGGAGGTGCAAGGGTCTCAAATCTCCTCTACCAGGGAGATTGTGGCTTTCATATAGATATTACATACATAAATGGAATGCTGTGGCCAGCTTCTATTCCCTGACTTGTAAGGAAGAGGCAGCTTCCAGGTAAACACCACAGGACTGAGTAATGTATGTGGCACCCTAGAGGCAAAGTTTTTAAATTTCTGAGGTCTGGTTGTAAACTTCCTGTCTTCATGCTGGGTAAGAAAGACTTGGGAAAGGTTGGGGTTTGCATCTGTCCTTTGGAGGAATCCAGTTTTGGCTTTCATTCCACTTTTTTCTTCAGGGGCATACCTTGAGTGGTGGTTGGGAGGGTTTGAATCATTCCTGGCCTACATGAATGTGGTCCTTCTTATGGGCCTGCTCAGAGTTAACGTCTACAGTTGTGAGGTGCCTGAGCTTTTTTATTTTTTTACTGAAGCCTTTATCATCCGGATTCCATCAGGCTTTTGCTTGAGTTCAGCAGGAGGGTACAGAAACTCTTTGAGAATTCTTCTCAGATCAAGTGAGCATGATTTTCCAGTGGAATAGTGGTAACTTGTACCTTCCATTTGCCTTACTGCAAGTATCTAAGTTGTTAAGGATGTATTTTGCTGAATTTCTTCTCCACATGAGGGAGAGGTCGTGGGATTCATTTAGATTTGGGGTGCAGAAATGGGAACTTGGCAAGAACTGGTAGGGAAGTTCCCTTGTTGAAGACTCTTCCCCCATTAATTTGTGAAGATCCTACCCCCTTGGAAGTCTTGAACTTCCTTCTTGTCAGGCATGCCTGTTTGCTGTAGAGTCCTTTGACCCTATGATGTCAGTGTTT
The DNA here is from genome assembly GCF_019279795.1 of Protopterus annectens. Taxonomy (NCBI): domain Eukaryota; kingdom Metazoa; phylum Chordata; order Ceratodontiformes; family Protopteridae; genus Protopterus; species Protopterus annectens. Next base: position 959,348,592 of record NC_056726.1, read on the forward strand.
AGTTGCAGGTAATGTTTACTGTTTATGGCTGCCTCACTTCTGGTACCATAGTTCTTCAAAATCTGCAAGAGTAGGGGTTGGTACCCTCTCTACCTTTTTGGAAGGCCCTTTTACAGTTGCACTTAATTCCCATCTCTGGACAGGTCAATCTTCTCCTAGGTCCTTGTAGAGGTTGGGGAAATATCAAGTATAAAAGGGCCATCACTCCCAGGAGTATGACATACTTTGTTGGGGAGGGGCTTCACTAGAAGTAGGTCACTATCTGATTTGGGTTGGGTTTGTATGTCCCTTCCTGATGCCTTGTTTGAAGGGAAATCAGTCGCTCTTTGCTTCTGGGCCTTCTGCCATTTGTACTACACTGTAATGTTGTCTCTCATTTAGAATAGCTGCTTTCAGAGCTTACTTGATCTGCGTTGATAAGCTTTGTCACTGCAGCCCTTGACCTTATGACAGTTGCTTCCCAACAGCCTTCCCTGTCTTGGGTCATGGAGTCAGGCCTTCTGATTAGGGTTTATTAGAATTAATTTGTGCTGGTCCTACTGTGATGCTTAATGTCATTCTGCTTTGGTAGATTTACTGCTTGGAACTCAGGACAACCATAGGACCAAGAAGGTTACTCTTATTGTAAGTTGTGTGCTCTTTTCCTCTGAGAGTGGCAGTTTTTTTTTTTTTTCAGCCAGCTTTGACTTTTGAATTCCCTTAAGTCAGGCAGGTTCATTTTGTATATACCATATCAACAGTGAGGTATTGAGACTTCATTGTTCTGAATTTGTAGGATGGTGTTCCTGGTAGGAATTTGCTGAACTTGGAGGACTGTGGTGATAAATGCAGTTATTGAATCCACTTGTATTGCCACTGCATACATTGTCACAAACACATGTCCATCCTTGAGTGTGAGAACTTCCAAGAAATAATGGAAAATACTGATTGTTGGAGAGGACCAACCCATCCCAACCATCACTGACAAGATTCATCTGATACACTAAGAATGTATGTTATTTTCTTGTTATGGATTAAAAGTCTGAGGAGAGCCTAATCCCTGAGTTAGTAATGCTGAGTTGAAGTGTAACGTCTTGTCTGGAAAATATCTTGTTTGAGTTAAAAAACATCATAATATTAATATTCATTTTTGTTTGTAGGAGTATACCATGGAACAAGCTAAGGATAAGGGCTCAGTGGAGACGTTCATTGTATCCTAGACTTAACAAGAAGGGTCTCTGAAAGTTCAGTAACCAGTTTTGATGTGCAACTTTTGCCTCTCTCATAGAATGAGAATAATTAGTAATGCAAAGAGAAGCAGGGAATGTTCTTAGTGAAATTTGTGGTAGCCAGTATCAAATGCTTTGAATTAGACCCATGTAGACTAAACACACTAGATATATTTCTATGCAGTCTGGGTATTTACATAATGCTGTTGTAGTGCTGTGAATTTTTCAGTAGTCTGTATGTTGAAATACTTAAAAACCTGCTTAGTTTTAAGTGGCAGTGATAAGAGTTGTGGAGAAGGACAAGCGAAAGCTGGACCAATAACTTTTGTGAACATTACTGTCCTCTCTTAGTGGTAGCATTGTTGCCTCACAGTAAGAGGTTCCCCCGTTCGATTCTCGGCTGGAACGCCTTCTGTGTGTAGTCTGCATGTCCTCCCCGTGGTCGAGTGGCGTTCGAAAGACATGCGTAGAATTGGAGTGCCTTCGTTGAAGGTTGGGCGTCGAGCTGGCAACTCGGCACCCGTAAAAAATCTACTGCCAATCATTAGAGGAGTGGAGTTCCGCTGTGGCGACCCCTAACTGGGAAAAGCCAAAAGAAGAACAAACAAACTGTCCTTTCTTGTACAGGTAATAAAACTACTGTCTTGAGTTCACTGAAAGACTGTCTGAAGAGTGGCGGGTTTAATATTATAGCTGATAGAGAAATGGCTGTGATGACTTTTAACAGTTTAGGAGAATTACAACAGTACCTGGGTTTTATTAAGCATACTTGATTTTTAAGTATATCGACCCCTCCAAAGTAGTGTTTAAGCTTGCAACAAAGTGTATTTTTTAACACATTTACCCACTTAAGTGAACTGATCCTTTGCAGGCCCCTTTCAGCAATAAGACGTCAAGAGAAAGAATAAATACAAGATGTGTTGATAGTTTTTAATAGTAGATAATCATTTGGCATGTTTTTTGTGAGTCTGGAGGAAACCGGATTAGCAAAAAATAAACCTACTCTTACACAGGGGAGAACATATATATTCCACACAGACAATAATCTGAGATTATGAATGAACCATGGAAATTGTTAGCGGTAAGGCAACAACTTTTAACTACTGAGTCACAGTGATAAATGTTCATTAACAACATTTGCCATCATGCTTTCCTGCAAACAATATGATATTGAGATGCTAAAGTCAGTGCTGAGTGTGGTCATTTCTTAGATGGCTTTACCATTTGTCTCCAGCACGGTTGACACTGCTTGGTTTGCAAGTGAGTGCTGTAAAATTACCTAAACCTTTTCCCAGTGCTACAGGATTACTTAATGCTGTCTTAAATAGGTGTTTAATTATATTGCATACAATGGTGTTGCAACATGTTGCTTCTGTAGAACTGAAAAATATTTATTTATTGGCATTTGTTTACCAGGAAAGTCCACTGGGCCAAGAACAACACATATTCAGTGGAGGCCTGGGGAGAAAAGCTCTACAAAATACAGTTAGTATAATATTACGTATTATTGGAACAGTTTGTATTAACAAGGAGCATAGTTATAACAGTATAGATACTAAAAAATGCATTATGAAAATGTAGGTGGTACAGAAAGATAATATAGAAACGCAAGGCATTGAAGTAAATCTAAGGTACATGTTCTAGTACATTCAAACATAAGTATATACACTAGAGAACACTCTTATGAGTGTAGACATTGAGTAATATAGGAAGAATTAGAATAACTGTTTAAAGGTGTATGTATTAGAAGTAAGGAGAGGTTGGTGCTAGGAGTGACGACCGTGTAGAAGTAGTAGGAGTCAAGGTTTTGGAAGATGAAGTAGAGAAAAAGGTGATATGATGTAAGGAAGAGAAGTCCTAGTAGTGCCTGCTGTAGAATATATGGTACAGATTATGCCTAATAAGTTGAGATGTCCCATGTATACCTTATAACTTTATTCTCTGCTTTTTTTGTTTTTGGGGGGGGGGGGGGTGCTAAAAGATTTGTTCAACTGTCTCATCAAAGGATTTGCATACTTGCTTTTTATTCTGTGCCTATGAAAAGGATAAGCAGTTATTTTAAGATGGTGGAAGTTACTTGCTTAAGATGCGTGCCCGATGGTTTGAGTGGGAGCTGTCTTTCACTACAGTACTTGGCTGAAAAATAATTTAAGTTGAGAAAGAATAGAGCCAACAGACAGTACCACTCATAGAGCTATTAGTGCTGCTGATTTTGTAATACTGTCTGTTGGTCACATTTTATCATGTACGCTTTAACTGGTAAACGCATTGGAAGTGCTTGCTTTTTTTCAGGAGTGACTTGAAGGCATTGGTGTGGTTAAGTAACCTAATGAGTTACAAAGCACAAAAGTAGACTGTGTGAGATATGAACCCAGCACTACAAGATTAAATTTATTAGCAGTATATAACCTCAGCCATCTTTGATTTATTGCCACACAGGGCGATTAGCTGGGTGACATGGATGACTGTTTAGCCCTTTAAAAGGTCCACTTTTGTTTGCATCCATTTAATACCAACATATGTAGGAGTACTCTAACTAGTGTCTTACAGTAATAATTTTAATGTGATTGATGCCACACAGTATAACTAAAAATGTGCTCTTGCTAACTTTGTAGACAGTCACTAAAAGTGGCATTTGCCTGTTTGTTTTCCATGTAGAGAGATATGGAAGAGTGAAAAGCCACTGTTTTACTCCCTCAGAGAGAAACCACTCGCACTTAAAAGACGGCGTAAGTAAAATAAAAACATGTTTAATTTATGTACAAGCATTTCCACGCCTGTCTTTTGCAACCTTATTTCTGTATTCTTTTCTTTTTTTCTCAAGTTGATAAACAGGTCCTTTAATATGGACTTGCTAGAACTCTTGTTTTTGGAGTACGTGTCATATACTGTTAAGCAATATAGCCCATGACTGGGTGTAGGTTAATCCTGTGATACCCACACCCAGTCATGGGTTATTGATGTTATACAATGACAAAAGAAATTGCTTACCTTTATTAAATGTCTGTGTATAATGGAGCTGTAGGGTTCTTCTGTGTTTGCTGATGTACAGCGCACCTATATGGGGGTTACCTTCCCAGGGTTGACCAGTACATCAATACAGTGCAGGAGAAACAACGGAGAAAAGAGAATCTCCATTACTGCTGTTGCATTCTGTAACAAAAAAAATGAATTGGACCAAACTGAACATAATGGGGGGGGGGGGGGGGGCAAAGGTCCAAAACTAGGGACAAATTTTAAATATTGCTGTTATAAACATAGAAAGTTTCTTAGAAAGCAAAAATCTGTACAGTTGAGAGGTATGAAAGTCTGCCAAGATTACAGGAAGCACAGCACAGAAATACAAGGAAAATCAGATACATTTCTGTTTAGTTTTGCAGCACATATCTGATTTTTCTTGTATTTTGCTCTGTCCTGTAAGTATATCCCAGTAGGAAAGTATGACTACTCAATGGTACTTCAGTGGCTGGACTTTTTTTTATTGGTATACGCTTGATTTACAACAGGTAAGCTAGTGTAGCTGACCATTCAACATGCACATTTTTGAATGGCAGTGAGCAGTTATTGTATAACTGCTGTTAAATCATTCTTTTAAATGTTGTTTTTTCTCTTAAATTGGTTATCCTTGCGTGTTTAACCAAGAAGTGGAGCAGGTTATGTCGTCAGAGCTGTGATTTGGTTGCTAATGAGAATCCTGCTAAACTCAGAACAAATATATATTTTATAATAAAATATGTCTAATAAACATTCATTAAGAATGCTTCTGTTGTATTTCCCACTTTCTCTTAAAAGTCAGTCTTAGTGCTTCATAAGTGAGGCAGGAGAAATCCTGTTTCCTCATTAGTTGATACCAGCTGGTAATCAGACATATATAAGTAATATAATACCCCCACAATGTTTGCATCTTGCCACCTGAAGAGGAGTTCGAACAGCTTTGGACAGGGTAAACAGCAGTTTTTATCTTTGATATATTACGACTTCATTTCTATTTGTCTTAGCTGTCCCATTTCTGCCTTTCTTGTGGGACAAACTCTAGAAAAACTGGCAGGCCTTCCTGAGTCTATGGTGAAGGAGGCTCAGGAATAAATTCACATATTGGTTTCTGTACTGGATTTTAATATGGCAAGCTGTAATTTTGCGTGAGATGACAGTGTGGTCAAGGCCATAGGCTAAAGTACATATCTGCTATCAGTATGGCAAGGCTTAGACAGTCCTTCCCTAATGCTGAGCTGAAACAGAACACTGTGTTTTTTTTTTTTTTTAAGCCCCAGGCAGAGTGAAGGGGCGTGGTCTTGCTCACCTCTTTTGGGGCCCCTGGAGATGGAGAGGAGTGCCCATACTCTGGGGCACATTGCGTGATATGCTGCCCCTGATGGTGACTGGAACCTGTGTTGTAGGAGGAAGGGCAGGTCCTGTTTGTACAGAACACCCCCTTGCTGATTTGAGAGAATGTTCTCTGCTGTCAGCCTGTTGCTGGGTCATCACGGGACTTGCAGCATAAAATAAGAAACTGTTAAAATGTCCATGATGACTGTCTGAAGCTGTCCCCAGTCAACTCTTGCCCTAGTAATAGGGTATGAGTAGGCTGATTTGTCCAGGAGGAGGCTAAGAAACCCTGTTGATTCATTCCCCATCCTCCAGGGCAATAACAGGCCATTTTCTCCCATCTCTAGGGCAAGAACCCTGTAGCCTGTTCCTTTCACAACCAAGGTGAGAGCTCTATGACCTTACCTGTTTCTTTTCTGAAGTGAGATGGTGGCGTGAGGTAGACCATCATTTACGTGGTGGGATATCCCTCCCCATCTGATGACTTCCCCACAATGGCTGTTATTTCTCTGGTCACTACTTTCAAAGGAGACATGGCCAGTATCTGTGGCTAATATGCACTACAGCCATCTCCTGACCCATATTGCTATATGTTAGACCCCAACACTCCTAGCATTGTCAGCATTGCCACAGGTCAGACTTCCTTCCAACTCTGAGGATGGGTGAGCCTGCTTCAGCCACTCACTCCAACTCTTCCTACCTGGTTCTTCCAGCACACAAATACTAATCAACTTTAGCTGTATTTGTTTTGAGTCATAGTGAGTCGTAGGGCTTTACCCTTCCAAAGCATGGAGCTGGGCTGAGACAGGCCATTCTTTTTGCTTTTTTGAAAATCCTATGATGACCATCAGCTCTCAGTTGACCCATTCTTTCCACTTTGGCCACTTGGGATGAAAGTCTTCTTTCCATGGAGAGACCATCATACTGCAGGTGGTAGCTGTTAAACCCCACTCCCTCATTGTTAGATCCAGGCTCATTTCACTGGATATGGACCTGTGCATCAAATGTCTCACCTCTGTGGTGACATGGCTGTCTTAAAGGCATACAGTGAGAAATCTGAGGTTAAGCCCACACTTTGCAGTAGCCTATCTCCTCATCAGCATCCCCACTGTCTTGCTTACCTGATATATAGACTGCTGTGCTCACTGGTAACATGGGTAACATTGCAAGTACACATCTCCCTTGCACACATCCCAGAAGATGGCACTAATTTCACTCCTCTCTATCCACTCATTGCATCCAACAGTTCTGGGGACACTGATTGAACCCCAGTCACCTAGGCTGTAGTTAGTGATCTTCCCTTCTTGATGTCCTTATTAAAGTTGTCTTTAGGCAGGCTTCTCATGACTTGAGGAAATGGATGTGGGCCACATTTAACAATGCCTCCTAAAGTCGTGCTTTTCTTCTAGTCCTATTTAATTTTCTTAGAGGAAAAGAATAGTGTTGCGTCCTTTAATCCTACTTGATAATTGCTTAGATGGATAACTCTTTTGACACAACAGTCAAGTCCTGATTACCTCTTAGGAGTACTCATATGAGGTTGTCTTTGTTTGTTTCAATTTGCAGAGTTGTCACAATGCATCAGCATGTTCTAAACTTAGTCACAAAAGCCCATAACTTAGAACTTTTATATTTGCGTCGTACCCAGAATCTACTCTACAAAGATGGCTTAAAATGTTTTCTTCCTTCCTTCCTTCCGAGAAAGAAACAACATTGTACTGCCACCTTTTCTTTCTTCAAAAGAGACTGGAGCACTGCTGCCCCACCTGCACTTTGGCAGCTTCAGTAAGTACATCTGATACATTAAGTTCCAAGTGACGAATCAACAAGGTCACCGTGCCTCTTCTGTAGCGCTACACTTTGATGTCTTTGGTGGACACAGTGAATGTATTTTTGCACATCAGTGGCTGGGGTCCATGCAGGAGTCTTTACTGGTTTACTTTGGTTGGGTGTCAATTGCAGTAACCATTTTTTTCCATCTGGGATTCCTCTGGCACCCAGGATTTTTACCTAGCTGTTGACTGTTATGACTGAAGCCTTGCAGGAGAAGATCTGGATGACTGATTTCTGGTAGCTGTGTCCAGGGGTTCCTGTAAAAACCCCATGAATGACCCCTTCTGTAGTCCTTGGGGATCACCTTAAATTAGAATAAATTCTCTCTCTCCCCTGCTTAGAATGTTTATCTAGGGGTCTGGATATCAAAAACTTTGTTTCTTGGGTGAGGATATAATGCAATATTCAGGTGCAGATTTTGCAGTACATGTTACGCCTGATGACAGCTACATTCTTTGTGGTGTCATTCTTGCTCCTGAGGATGTGGATACTGCAGTGGACTGTCAGTTTTCTAGTAGGTTCAGAACCACCATTTACTCCTGGTGTCAGAACCTTGTTGCTACCACCATGGAGTAGTTAAGAGTTCCAATCAATCTTTTGGTGGGCATTTCCCTCTTGTAGTTAAGCCTTTTACAGATCTTGATAAATGATAGTTCACTCATGAGTTGGGAAGAAAATATAGGCTTCCACAGAGAGCAGAGGGTGTCAGCAGTGTTCTTGGCTCTAAAAACATTGAGAGAGCCAGCTGTTTCCATGGCCTCTCTTATCCAGTCAGATTCTCAGTTTATCTTGTGGTATCTAAACAAAGAGGTTAGGTACAGATTCATGCACCTTCTGCATTAAAGCAGTACTTATCTAGCACTAGGCCATAGACTGAGGCTTCCTCTCAGCAATTCATGTAACAAAGGAGGTGAACAAGCTGTTGGATGCTTTGAATTGGGTCTTCAGTCCTGTCCTAGAACACACAATTCAGAAACTCTCTGGTTGCAGTGTTCTGGTGATAGGACAATTTGGAGATAGAACATCTTAACAGTTATGCTATTTGTCAGAATATCATCCTTCCCCTCATCTGCTAGATTCCATGAGGCAAGGGGGAGGTAGTTGCAGATGTCTTCTCTCTTCTTTAGCACAAGATACTTTTATGCCTTTCCACCATTCCTGCTGATTCCATGCCTTGTCATAGTGTTCAGGAAAGGAAGACTATATTGTGGTCCTAAATGATTGATGGAAGAAATCATACAGTTTCCATTTTAAAGGGTGATAGGCATCAGGTTTCAAGCTATAGACCAATAAGCTTGACTTCAGTCATTGGTAAAAGTTTTGAGAGATCCTTATTACAACTTTTAATCAGAGAAAATATGGCATAGAAAATGGATAACTGTTTGGACTTATCAAAGGTAGATGCACATTAATAAATCAATTGAATTCCTATGAGAAAATCATTTTTTTGAGAGACTAAGGGCAGAATTGTTTGGTGATTTACATGGAAGTCTCCAAAGCATTTGACTCCTTACATCATGATCAGATGTTCTTCATGTTTCACTGTTGCAGTCATTACATTTGGGTAATCTGCTGGCAGGTTGCCCTCAGTCGGCCTGAATTCCAAAGTCTTGGGTCCTGCGTCGGTTGCTGTCTTCTCTTCCATGACGTCAGGTCGTCAGGGGTATAAAACATGCAGCCGACGCCATTTTCTTTAGTCTTTCTTGCCGCGCAGTGCCCAAAGCAGAAACATTTCGCAAGTGCCGGTCGGCCGACTACTGAAATATTCGCATTTGAGTTTCAGAACCGAAGTCTTCAATAAAGCTAAGTACCCCGTTGGGGAAACTTTTTTCTTGCTTTTTACCGATGTCAGAAAAAGTTAATAATTGTATTACTTGTGGGAAGCAAATACCTCATAAGGATTTCCATTTATACTGCATTCCTTGCCTAGGCCCTGACCACAACGTGCCTGGCTGTCGTTTTTGTGCTAGATTTAACCAACGCACTATTAAGTGTCGGTATATTTTTGCATCTAAGTATTTTGGAAACAGATTTAACTACCCAGAGATGTCGTCAGATAACAATCTGACTGCTGGAGTACATAAAAAACGCAAAGAAAAGGACAGAGAAAGGCAGTCGAGATCCAAAGCCGACGACAAAGCTTCTCCTAAGCCGGTTCGCCGGTACTCAGTGAGGCGCTTTCGCAGCCCCTGATACTTGCTACCTTCAAATCCCAGGCCTCTACTGACACCCATGTGGAGTCAGGCATGCTGCAAGTTACTCAAGGTATTGGACCGACGGATGTATCTCCCTCAGATGGGTCCGGAGCCGCTGAGCAGACACCGGCTTCTGAGGGTGTATTCAGACCTCAACATTTTTACATCAAACCGACGAAAGCTGCAAAACCAAAGGCAAAGACACCTTCTAAAACTAAAAAAACGATGCCTGAGCCACGTGCACAGGCCCCTATGCCTAAAAAACAGATGATCAAAATGACTGAAGACCTTATTACCTTGATCAGGGGTACCCATCCCCCTCCAGATAAGAGGCCTAGGCAAGACACTGACTATGAATCTTCAGATCAGGTTTCTGTTTCTTCTGATTCCTCTTCTGATCAGGAATTATCTTTACCTCCCTATGAGGATTCTGATGCTGAGGAGTCTATTCCATCTGCATCTCCTACTGAGGATTATTCATTTGGAGAAACCTTGCATACTTTGAGGGAGCATTTTCAGTTGGAGAGTCAAGACTTCTCAGAATCTAAAAAGAGGCTCAGGGATTGGACCTTCTCCCTCAGCACAAGACTTTAGCCATTCCCCCTGTGTTAGACATTGTGGATGATGTTTTTTTCGGAGTCAAGCCTGACCCCTGACTCTTTACCTCCTGCTCCCAGTAAGCCTGACGGGTATTACAGGGTCCCTGACTCTCATAAATTTTTATTTAGAAACCCTGCTGCTGATCCTGAAACTGTTTCATAGGGACTTAAGGGAGTTAAGGCCTCAACAGCAAAAAACCCTACCCTATCCGACAGAGATTCCAGGGTGTTGGACAGATGGGGAAAAAAGGTTTATACATCTGCAACCTTGGCAATCAGGGCCTTAAACTGTCAATTTCTTATGCTTAAGTACCAACAACATGTTATGGGATTGCTGAAACAGAAAATGATGTTGATTTCAGAATGTGCAGAAAATAAGGAATTGCAGGAATTATTGCATGCAGCTGAACAGGTTGGAAAGCATACTTTGCAGTGTGGTTTTGATTCTTTAGCGGCCTCCTGCAGGGCCGCAGTTACTGGATCTGTGATTAGGAGGCATGCCTGGTTAAAGGAACAAAATTTGCCTGATCATGTTAAAGCAAAATTACTAGATGCACCTTTACAGCATGATTCTCTGTTTGGAATTAAGGCAGAAGAGGTTTTTAAAGAAAATGGAAGACAAAGCTAAGTCTATGCAAACTGTTAAAGATTTCTTGTAAATGCAGCCACCTAGATTCAGTAGACACTGGCCTACAAAAATTGGTCCTTTCCTGTGTCAGACAGAGCTCAAAGGGGCAAATCCAGACGCCCCAAGGGTTCCAGGTACCAGGCTCAAGACTCATACAGGTCAAAGCAATGGGGCGCATCCACCTCCAAATCTGGAGGAGATAAAGTGCAAACCTACAGAAAGCAATCCCAATGACTTCCCTCTGCCTACACCAAGCACTTATCTTTTGGCAGCACCCATAGTGGGAAAATTAGCACTTTTTGCTCAAAATTGGCAGTTCATAACCCAGGACAAGTGGGTACTGAACATCGTATCACAGGGATACAGATTCCATTTCCACACACTACCCATGACAAATGGTTGGCCAGACCTGCCAAAAAAACAATTGGCAGAGGCACAGAAACAGGTGACGTCCCCCATGGATATGGGGGCCATTCAGATGGTACCAGAGCAGGAAAAAGAACAAGGTTTTTACTCAAGACTGTTCTTGGTACCCAGAAAGGCCAAGGCCTGGCGGCCAATACTGGATTTATCAATTTTGAACACACATCTGGACATTCCAAAATTCAAAATGCTCACCTTGCAACAGCTTCTCCCCATGCTGGGCAAGAATGCTTGGCTGGTGACTTTAGACGCATACCTGCATGTCCCAATTAGACAGTCATGCAGAAGATACCTCAGGTTCAAGGCTGGCTTACTGCATTACCAATTCTTTGCACTGCCCTTTGGCTTATCTACTGCACCCAGGTTCTTTACAGCGTGCCTGGCACCAGTAATTGCATTTTGCAGACAAAGAAGTATTCAAATATATCCTTACTTGGACGACTGTCTCATTCAAACAGAGAACAAGGACACTCTTCTACGACACCTGGCATTTGTGAAAAGGTTTGTAGCATGCCTAGGGTACACAATAAACAAAAAGAAATCACAACTGGTACCCTCTCAAAAGATAACATTCCTGGGTGCAAGCTTGCATACAACTGCCCAGAAGGCTTACCCCATGCCAGACTAACAAAGGCAGCTGACTACTTACTTCAAACTGATGGCAACAAAAACCCAGTCTTCTGCAAGACAAATTCTGCAGGCTCTGGGCTTCATGGCATCCTGCATTCTACTAATTCCATATGCAAGACTGCATATGAGGAAACTTCAGTGGTACCTAAAATGTTTATGGAGTCAGCATTCCCACAGTCTGGAAACAATGATTCCTCTCATCCCCTGCCTGCAACAAGAGTTTTTATGGTGGGCAAAGGCCTGTCACCAAAACATGGAATGGCCCTTCACTCTACCCCCTGCCAGCCAAACCTTAACAACAGACGCATAAGATTATGCCTGGGGTGCCTACATGGCAGGAAGATGCATTCAGGGCATATGGGCACCAAACCAAATGCATCTACATATCAACCAGAAAGAGATGCTAGTCATTCAAAATGCCCGAACAGCATTCAAGGACTTACTTTAATCCAGGACAGCTACTGATAAAGACTGACAACACCACAGTCATGTGGTATATAAACAAGCAAGGGGGCACGCACTCGTACCCTCTTTGCAGATTAGCCATGGCACTGTGGGACACAGCTTTGACCTTCAAGCTCAATTCCTGCCAGGAAAACAGAACACTCTGGCAGACGATTTAAGCAGAAACCTTATGGATCCTCACGAGTGGAAACTAAATCCACAAGTATTCAGCATGATAACAGAAAAATGGGGGAGCCCAGACATAGATCTATTTGCCTCTCCTCAAAATTATCAACTGAAAATATTCTGCACAAGGACTTATCACAGACAAGCATGGAAAGTGGACGCCCTATCTTTCAGTTGGAAAAACCTGTCAGTTTGCACCTTTCCTCCTCTGCCTCTTCTACCCAAGGTCCTCCTAAAAGTCAGACAAGAGAAGCCAAAGATGATATTAATTACCCCAAACTGGCCCCGCCAATACTGGTACCCAATCCTAAGGAACTTGCCTCAATACCCAGCTTGGACCTTGCCTCAAAGACCATAACTACTGTCCCAGCAAAACAATCAGATCCTGCACAATTAACTACAGACTCTGAACCTGGCAGCATGGCTAATCATGTAATCTTACCATGACATCTCTCAGTAAAACTGCGATGGATGTCATTTTGGAATCCAGAAGGCCTAGTACTAGAAAATCTTATGCTGACAAATGGAAGAGATTTTGTGCTTGGAATCGACCACAAGGAACTGATACAGAACCACATATTCCTCAGATATTACAATACTTAACTGAGATGCTTGACAAAGGCCTATCTTTCTCATCAATCAAAATCCATGCCTCTGCCATTTCAGCTCATTACAATACAGAGCCACCAATCTTTTCTCATCCCTTACTAAAACAGTATCTTAGAGGAGCCAAAAACCTAAGGCCTCCTAGAAGATCACCTTTACCTGCATGGGACCTCAATTATGTGATGGAAAAGCTCACCCTGCCTCCATTTGAACCAGCCGCTACCGCTGATATAAAGTTCTTATCATGGAAGACAGCCCTGCTACTAGCAATTACTTCAGCAAGAAGGGTTTCAGAGCTACAGGCCCTCATGTCTGTAGAGCCTTTTATCATATTTTACCCAGACAGGGTGTCTCTGAGGACAAATCCTACTTTTATGCCTAAGGTGGTTTCCAGTGTGGCTCTTAACCAAACAATCCATCTGCCAACTTTTTATCCAAATCCGCAGAAGAAAGGGGAGAGAATTCTGCATTCTTTGGATGTACACAGACAGCTAAGATTCTACTTGAGCAGGACAAAAATTCTAAGAAATACTGAGAAATCACTAGTGTCATATGCTGCAGGATCAGAAGGAAAGGCTGTCGCAAAGCAAACAATTTCAAAGTAGATATGCCACTGCATCCGTTTCTGCTACTCACACCATGGTAAACGTGTGCCCAAGGGCATTAGGTCTCATTCCACCAGAGCTGCAGCTACTTCGGCAGCCTTTCTCAGAGGGGTACCAACCAAAGACATATTCTAGAGGCTGCTACTTGGAGTTCTGTTCACACCTTTACAAAGCATTACCATTTGCCTCTCTACCCTATGTCAAGGGCAGGCTTTGCCACTGCAGTGCTGCAGGGCCTTATAGCCGTACCTAATGCTGTTTAGCTCCAGCCTCCCAACCATAACTTTGAGATTCTGCCCAAATGTAATGACTGCAACAGTGAAACACGAAGAACATAGTACAGTTGTGTACACTTACCATAAATGTAGATGTTCAAGTGTGTTCACTGTTGCAGTCCAGGTTACCCTCCCGCCATCCCCCTTTCATTCTACAGTTTATCTTTCCTTCTCTATCTTCTACAACCTATGTGGTGTATTTGCTTGTAGATGAAGGTAAAGTTTATATTGATGCATGTATATATATATATATATATATATATATATATATATATATATATATATGTATATATATATGTATATATATATATATATATATATATATATATATATATATATATATGTATTGCTACCTTTTTGGGGGCACCTGACATCGGGAGCAAGAAAAACTAAAGAAAATGGCATTGGCTGCATGTTTTATACCCCTGACGACCTGACGTCATGGAAGAGAAGACAGCAACTGACACAGGACCCAAGACTTTGGAATTCAGGCCGACTGAGGGCAACCTTCCAGCAGATTACCCAAATGTAATAACTGCAACAGTGAATACACTCGAACATCTACATTTATGGTAAGTGTACACAACTGTACTTTGAGTATATACTACGATTAAATGTAAATACATATTTCTTGAATCGAATAATAAACTGATTAACAGAATGGGAACAACGTGTTAAACCTAAAGGTAAAATTTCTAGGAGGTTACCTATTAAAAAGGGGGGTCCTGCAAGGGTCAGTTCTGGGGCCTGTATTGTTTAATGTAATGTTTGCTTGCTTGCCTGTGCCTAACAAATTTTGGGTCTGTAAATATGCAGACTATTGTAAGGTTGGAGCTGAGATCAGAAATCATGAGAGTGTCAATGATTTAAATATGTGTTTAAATAAATTTCTTTTAATTGCAACCAGAATAGGTCTCGGGTTTGATTATAAAAATGTAAGGTTTTGCATGTGGGTCACTGCAAGAAATTGAAGTTAGAAATGTGTGGTCAGGAGCATGAAGTGATAAAACAGATAGGATTCTTGGAACAATTATCGGTAATGATCTTTTTAAGTTCCATCTGCATGACATTAAAGTTAGGGCCATGAGAAAGATTGGATTCATCTTTGGTGCAATGGATTCAAGGGACCCAAAGGTCTTAAAGGCAGTATTTATAACATTAATAAGACCAGTGTAATCTAGCATTTATCACTTTATCCATGGCAAATATTGTAACTGTCAAATCAGTACAAAGAAGAGTTACTAAATAATTACATTTATGAAGAATTTAAAGTATGAAAAAGATTAAAACATCTAATTTTTTTGCATAATTTATAAACAAGTTCTTCTTCTTCTTTTGGCTTTTCCCAGTTAGGGGTCGCCACAGCGGAACTCCGGTCCGCTAATGATTGGCAGTAGAATTTTACAGTGCCAAGGTGTCAGCTCGATGCCCAACCTTCAACGAAGGCACACCCATTTATGCATGTCTTTCGAACACCACTCGACCGCGGGGAGGACATGCAGACTCCACACAGAAGGTGCTCCAGCTGAGAATCAAACGGGAGAACCTCTTGCTGTGAGGCGACAACGCTACCGCTGCACCACCATGGTTTATCCTCATCATTTATAGACAAGTAAGAGGTTAAATTATGCCTAGCATTTGGAGCATCTAAAGAAATGTCAAGAGAAGAGAAGGTGTTTACTAGGCTGAAGACCACAAGGCTTTTTTTAAGCCTAGCCATGCATCCCAAATCTCTGACAAGTTCTGATACCTTTGATAAGTGTAAGCATGGGCCTGGGAGATGAACCATTTTACAGGTTACCTTTGCCCATTAGAGACATAGGTGCCAAACCAGGGATGGATTTCCGGTTTTCCATCCAATTGTCCAAGTTGCACTTAAATTGGGTTATGGAGGAACTCTGCTTCACATGGATGGGAGCCTGTTCCATAGATGGGGTAGTTTTTGGGATACATACCTATCTCTCCAGCAGGTCCTATTTATATCACAGACAAGGTTTAAGTCTTTAGAATGGGTAATTCTGGTGCTGTTTGTTTTGTGGATATGCAGGAGATCCATTAGAGTGTGGTCCGAAAATGCCCTGTATGCCAGGCATAGATCTCCCCTCAAAAGCCTGTAGGAGACAGAGTACTGGGCCTTGAGGCGGTCTGCACAGGACATATTTATGCTCTGTATTTGGTCTGCACAGGACATATTTATGCTGTGTATTCTTTTAGTGAGAAACCTTTGTGGACGATCCAATTGTTAGATATGCCTGGTTAAGTACATACCAAAGAGGGCATTGTACTCAGTGATGGGTCTGATGAATGCCAAATACAGTGAAAGAATGACTTCCTTAGACTTAGATGCCACACCTTTGTTTATAAGTTGCACAACATACAATGATTTCTTCACCACTGTAGACACGTGATGATTAAAGGCTAGATTACTATCTATGTGTGTCCCTATGTCCCTGACTACTGGGTCATTTCTAAGGGGTGTGTTGTCAATATGGTAGTTACCAGGGATGGATGACTTCCAAAGGATACCATTCTGCATTTCTTGGCATTTAGTTTTAGTCCATGGCTCTGACACCAGTTGTTTGTCCGTGTCGGCCCCCCCTAGAGAGCATTTGTGTCCATGTGAGATTCAGTGACAACTCCTAATTTGCAATCATCTGCAAATTTAGTCAGCCGGAGACCACTGACATTGGCCTTGACTTCTGAGAAGTAAATGCTAAAAAGGAGCGGTCCAAGGACTGATACCTGAGGGACTCTACTTGTAGCTAACCTCTTTGTAGAGGTGGACTTCCCAATTCTAACTTCCTGGGTCCTGTCTGTGAGCAAGTTGTCTATCTTCCTGGTGACATATGGGTTTGCACCTAACCTCTTTAGTTTGTCAACAATGCCCGAGTGGGGTATTGTATCAAATGCCTTGGCCAGGTCAAGGTAGGTAGTGTGAATGACTTTGCCCTCATCCATTGCTTTGGTGACCTTCTCGAAGTCCACTAGGTTGAATAGGCATGATCTGCCTTTAATGAAACCAAACTGAGTTGGGTCCAGTGTCTGGAGGTTTACTGTATCTCTAGTAATCATCTCCATGATAATTCTTTTCATGGCTTTACATATAAGACTTCTGAGACTTATGGGTCTGTAGTTTCCAGGGTCTGTAGATGGTCCACCTTTGAGCAGAGGAATGATTGTTGGCTTTCTCTATTCATGAGCCACAAAGCTTATTTGGAGGCCACAATTAAATAGTAATTCCAGAGGCCCTGATAGGGCATGTTTCGTGCTATTTAGAAGGCATTCTGGAATATTGTCTGGGCCCATTGATGCAGTGTTGTTGGTCTTAGAGCATTAAGGACCTGTTCCCTAGTGATAGTAGGGGGAGTTGTATTTGATGATATTTCCTGAGGGAAGGTTGAGGGGGAGAGAGGGCTAAAGTTGGAGCTGAATTTATCAGCCAGGAGGTTTTGCTATATCTTCTGGCTCAGTGTATGTGGCTCCATTTACAATGAGCTCTGCAGACAACTGTGTATTGCCTTTGAGGTTGTGAGCATAGCTAAAAAATACTTTGTGGTTGCACTTGGCCCGGGAGGCCAAACTTACCTCAAATTTGGCTTTGGTAAACTTCATTTGTCCTCTGAGATGTTTGTTTAGTTTGAGAGTGCTTTTATTCTGCTGGGTGCTGCACCTTATAATTTCTTGTCATGATTTTCTTCCTCGTGTTATACATCCGATTGATTTTGTGATTCTACCAGGGTGGTTGGTTTTTTGAGTTAGTTCTGTACTTCTTAATGGTGGGTACAGTTGCCTCTATGCAGCTAATTCACATGCTTTCACCTGGCTTCTGTGAATGGTTCTGTGTATGCAGAAATGTTCTCAGAGTTTATGAGGGCTTGAAATTTTGCCAGGTTCTCACTTAATAGCAGGAGGTTAGCCTTAGAATAGTTCCTGAATATTTCAGCTTTAGCTGGGGGTCCAGGTTTTATTTTCACTTCAAAGGAGACCATTTTGTGGTCTGACCTTACCAAGGAAGGCATTACAGTAGGGGGTGTGCAGCAGTCTCCCATATTAGTGAGGACCAGATCCAGTATGGGTGCACCCCTGGTTGGTTATCGACTGTCTGGTCCAGGGAGTTTGTGTTTACAAAATCTAGGAATCTCTGTGCACGTACATTTGGTGTTGTATAGGATTCCCAGTTAATAGTGGGGTAAGTCACCCATGAGTATGGTATTGGGTCGGATGGTTAGTTTTTCAAATAAGTTTAATACATGGTATGGATTTCCTGGATCATAGAGGGGGACCTATAGCTTGCAAGGAAGTGGTGTTGGATTTTACCTATGGTGATTTGAACAAGGATCAGCTCATTGTCCTGTTTGACCAGCCTAAAACTGAATAACTGTAAAAACCTTTGTATCATAGTCATATACATCCCCCCCAGGCAACAATATTCCTATACTTGAAGACATTCTTGCCTGGTCATCTAAAAACATTACAAATGAAACCTAGGGGATGTTAACATTAACTGGCTGGATATTTCTACACGACTCTTCTACCAGTATTAACCTATATAACTACACATAACTCATAACTGATATAACCAGGCCTAACAATAAAGCAGGTTGTGGCTCAGTTCTAGACTAGATACTCATCTCTGATCCAAACAAAATCTCTGCCTCCGGTATGCTACCTGACAGCATAAGTGACCACTTACCAGCCTTTATAATTCGTAAGACCACCTCAGTCATAAGCACACACCATTTTAAGCAAACCAGAGATTTATTTCACTTCTCCCCCAACACCTTTAATGAATTTTTACTGAGTATCATTTGGACCCCCTCAAGTATCTCCCTTTTAATGATGCTGTTGAATTCTTTAACTCAACATTTCTTAAAATTTTAAACAGCTTAGCCCCACCTCGCCTAAAAAAAGAGTAAAAGCTAAACCGGCAACTTGGCTTACCAAACACACAAACACATTATGCCTGCTAGGGACAAAGCTTGGAAAACTTGACAAAAAAATCAAAATCCTAATGACCTTATTCGTTACAAACAGTTATGCAACCAGGCAAAATGACTAGTGATTAAAAATAAAGAACACTTCCATAGTAATCAACACCAGCACAAGTGGAACCCAAAGAAGTTTTGGAGCACAATCAACTCCTTACTTAATCCAGGCACAAACAACAATCCTTGCCCAAATCCAGATAAAACCCCAAATGAGATAGCCTTGCTTTTTAATTCATACTTTATTGACGCCATAGCTAAACTCACAACTACCTTCCCACCAATAGACACCTCCCCACCTGAACCCCCAGTTTACGCTCCTCAACTACTACTCTTTTCTCATTTTCATCTATACCTACTTCCACTATAAAAAACTCCTACATAAACTCAAATCTTGTACTAAAGCCCCAGACAATTTACTTGCTGAATTTCTACAACTGTTTGCAAACTTCATAGCCTGTCCAATCAGCATACTCGTTAATAGATCTATTCAGGAGTCCAGAATACCACACATATAGTAGAAAGCATTTGATGTTCTTCCTGTTTCACTATTGCAGTCATCACATTTGGGTTATCTGCCTGCAGGTAGCACTCAGTCGGCCTGAATACCAGAGCCTTGGGATTTCTGCATCGGATGCTGTCGCTTCTTCCATGATGTCAGGGGTATAAAACATGCAGCCGACACCATTACATCAGCTTTTCTTGTCGTGCAGTGTCCGAAGCAGAAGCAGTTCACAAGTGCTGGTCGGCCGCCTCCTGAAATTTTCGTTTTTCGAGTTTCAGACCTGAAGTCTTCTAAAAGATAAGTACCCCATTGGGGATCCTTTTTTCTTGCTCTAACCGATGTCAGAAAAAATTAATAATTGTCTTACCCGTGGAAAGCAAATACCTCACAGAGATTTTCATTCTTACTGCATCACCTGTTTAGGCCCAGACCACAACATTCCTCACTGTCGGTTTTGTGCCTTGTTCAACGCCTGAACTATTGGTCATCGGGCTATTTGTGTTGCTAAATTCTTTCGCTCTTGTTCTCCGTATTCCGAAATGGCTTTCATAAGCCATCCGACTACCGATCTTCCAAAAAATGGAAGGGTAAAGACAGGGAGAGACCGCATAAGTACTCAGTGAGGCACTTTTGCAGCCCCTGATACCTGATTCTACAGATTCACAGGCTTCTACTAAGACCCATTCGGAGTCCGGTATGCTGCGAGATGCTTCTTCAACTATGGAACCTGTGGATGTCTCTGGGTCCGGAGCCACTGTGCAGGCACCAGCTTCTGAGGGTGTATTCAGGCCTTCCGATGTTCATATTAAACAGACGACTTCATTTCAAACAAAAAATACAGAATTTCTCAGGCCCAGAGTTCGCACTGCGCCTATGAAGCAGACCACAAAAGCACATTCTCAGGCCCACATGCCATAGAAACAATTACTTAGAATGGCTGAAGACCTTATTACTTTAATTAGGGGAAGCCAGCTTTCCCTGTCTAAAAGACCTAGAACTGATTTTACTTCTGATACTTCAGTTCATGAGTCTGATGACTCTGACCCTTCTGATTACTAGGACATACCTTTATCTACCTATGAGTATTCTGATGTAGAGGATTCCATTCCCTCTGCTTCTCCTCCAGAGGATTTTTCTTTTGGTGAAACCCTGCATAACTCTTAGAGAGCATTTCTGCGAGAAGTGCCAGGATTACCCACAGTCCAAAAAGAGACTCAGGGAATTTTTAAACTTGCCTCAGCACAGGCCTCTAGCTATCCCTCCTCCTCTGGAAATTGTAGATGATGTCTTCATGGAATCCAGCCTTACCCCTGATACTTTGCCTCTAGCTCCCAGGAAATCTGACGGGTACTACAGAGTACCTGACTCCCACAAATTCCTCTTTAAGAATCCTGCTGCAGATCCAGAGACCATTTCCCAGGGACTTAAAGGCATTTACGCTACAACAGCCAAAAACCCTACCCCTTCGGACAGGGATTCTAGGGCTTTAGACAGATAGGGTAAGAAGGTATACACCTCTGCTACCCTTGCCATCAGGGCTTTAAATTGCTAGTTTCATATGTTAAAGTATCAGCAACATGTTATGGAGCTAATTATCAGAAAATTATGTTGATCCCTGATTGTGCAGAACATAGATTTACAAGAGTTAATGCATTCTGCTAACCAAATTGGAAAGCATACTTTGCAATGTGGTTTTGATGCCTTGGAAGCATCTTGCAGGGCCGTTGTCACTGGGTCTGTTCTTAGAAAGCATTCTTGGCTTAAGGAACAAATCTTGCCAGACCATGTCAAAGCAAAATTACTAGATGCTCCCTTAAACCAAGAGCGTCTGGCACTAAAGCAGAAGTAGTCCTCAAAAAGATGGAGGAAAAAGCTAAATCTATACAAACTGTTAAAGACTTCCTACTGGTACAGCCACCTAGATTCAGTAGGCATTGGCCTTCTAAAAAATGGTCTTTGACCATCCCTCCCAGACTTTCTCAGTCCAAACCCAGGGGCAGCAGACCACCAAGACTACAGTCTCAGGGTATGCACAGATCTAAACAATGGAGTTCTCCCATCTCAAAAACAGGGAGTAGTAAGCCACCATCCTATGGTGAAATTTCACAATGACTTATCCTTAATTCTTTTAAGCCTTGCCCAAGTACTTGCACCCTTAGGAGGAAAACTATCCCTGCATGCAAAAAACTGGGAGTACATTACCCAGGACACATGGGTCTTGAACATTGTATCCCAGGGATACAGATTCTACTTCCACTTACTGCCCACCCCAAGCGGATGGCCAGATCTCCCCCCAAACCAGTGGGCAGAGGCCCAAAAGCAAGTACTTTCTCTTCTCAGTATCAAGGCTATCCAACCTATCCCAGCAGAGCAAAGGGGACAAGGTTTTTACTCCAGACTGTTTCTGGTACCCAGAAAAGAAAACTATCCCTGTCCTGGATTTGTCTATTTTCAACACCTTCCTGGTGGTTCCAAGATTCAAAATGCTTACTCTCCAACAGCTGGTTCCTATACTAGCCAATGATTCCTGGCTAGCCACCCTAGACTTAAAAGTAGCTTATCTGCACATCCCCATAAGGGAATCTTGCAGGAAATATCTACGTTTCAGAGCAGGCACTATGCACTTCCCTTTGGCTTATCTACTGCACCCAGGGTATTCACAAAATGCCTAGCTCCAGCCATTGCGCATTGCAGGCAGAGAAAAATTCAAATTTACCCATACTTGGACGATTACCTGATTCAGGCAAACAGTCAGGAATTGCTACTCCAGCACCTGACATTTGTAAAGAGACTTCTAACTTCACTTGGGTATACAATCATAGAAAAAAATCATATCTGGTACCCAGCCAAAAGATTGTATTCCTGGGAGCAAGCTTGAACACAACTTTCCCAGATGGCATTCTTCACTCCTGAAAAACAAATTTATTTGACAAGTTACTTCAATCTACTGGCCACACAAACCCAGCTACCTGCAAGAAAAATACTGCAAGCCCTAGGGTTCATGGCCTCCGGCATTCTACTAATTCCATATGCAAGACTGCGTATGAGAACACTTCACCGGTACTTAAAAAAGTCTCTGGTGTCAACATTCTCAGGACCTGGAAACAATGATTCCTATCATTCCTTGCCTAAAGGCAGAGTTCCTTTGATGGGTAGAGGCTTGCTACCACAACAAAGGACTCCCTTTCACTCAACCCCCTGCTGCCCAACCCTAACAACAGATGCATCAGACTCTGCATGGGGGGCTCACATGGCAGGACAGTGTATTCAAGGCAAATGGAACCCAAAGCAAATGCACCTGCATATCAATCAAAAAGAAATGTTAGCTGTACAGAATGTTCTGACAGCCTTCAAACGCCTTATTCTTCCAGGGCAACTATTGATAAAGACAGACTACACCAGAATTATATGGTACATAAACAAGCAGGGGGGAACCCATTCCTACCCACTCTGCAGGTTAGCCATGGCTCTGTCTAACACAGCCTTGAGCAATCAAGTACACCTGCAAGCGCAATTCCTGCCAGGCAAACTAAATTCACTGGCAGACGACTTAAGCAGAAATCTAATGGACCCACATGAGTGGAAACTGGAACCCAAATCATTTAAGCTTCTGATCCACAGGTGGGGGGGCACTGGAGGTAGACCTCTTTGCTTCCCTCAGAACTTTCAATTGAGCAAATATTGCACCAGGACCCCCTACAACCAAGCATGGAAAGTGAATGCTCTGTCCTTTACAAGGGAAAACCTCTCAATCTATGCCTTTCCCCCTCTGCCCTTCCTCTCGAAGGTTCTACTAAAGATCAAACAGGACAAGCCAAGGACAATCTTGATTTCACCAGACTGGCCACACCAACACTGGTACACACTTTTTGCGCAGCCTGACAGCACTGCCACCATGGCACCTGCCTCAGACCCCCCTCCCTGCTGTCCCAGGAGGAGGGTCAGATTTTGCATCCTCTACTACAAACCCTGAACCTAGCAGCTTGGCTCATCACCTGAACTCATCACCAGCAACCCTCAGTAAACAGGTGCTGGATGTCATCCTTGAGGCAAGGGGGCCTAGTACTGGAAAATCCTGTTCAGAAAAGTGGAAAATATATTGTTCTTGGAGCCAGTCTCAAGGAATGGACACAACTGTGCCCAGCTTACCTCATATACTAGATTACTTAACAGAAATGCTCCACAAACAGTCTGGAGTAAAAATCTTCAATTAAGATTCATGCCTCTGCCATCTCAGCTCATTATAATATTCTTCTCTCATCCTCTGGTCAAACAGTTCCTGAGAGGAGTCAAAAATGTAAGACCCCCCCCCCCCAGGAGAGCTCCCTCTCCAGCCTGGGACCTTAACTTTGTATTGGAAAAACTCACGCTTTCACCCTTTGAACCTGCTGCTTCAGCAGAGTTAAAATTCCTCTCCTGGAAAACAGCTTTACTTCTAGCCATCACTTCAGCAAGAAGAGTGTTGGAATTGCAGGGCCTTATGGCCGTGGAACCCTTCATTATCTTCCTTGTGGACAGGGTTTCCCTCAGGACTAACTCATCATTTATGCCCAAGGTGGTATCTAGTGTGGCTTTAAACCAATCCATTCATTTGCTAACCTTTTTCCATAATCCTCAGAATAAAGGGGAAAGGATCTTGCACTCCCTGGACGTGCACAGGCAGCTTAGGTTCTATCTGGACAGGACTAAACCTTTCAGAAAATCTGACCAGCTGCAAGTCAGCTTTGCTACAGGGGCAGAGGGCAAGGCCATTTCAAAGCAAACCATTTCTAAGTGGATAGCACACTGCATCCATTTCTGCTACAAACACCATGGCAAACCTACTCCACAGGTGATAAGAACACATTCCACTAGGGCTACATCTACCTCTACAGAATTTCTCAGGGGAGTCCCTACCAGGGACAATCCTGGAAGCTGCAACCTGGAGCTCTGTACACACCTTCACCATGCATTACCACTTACCTATCTTTTCTAAATCCAGAGCAGGATTTGCCACAGCAGTCTTACAGGGCCTGCTTGGTAGCCCTAATGCTTCTTGACTGCCTCCACCCATCCTTAGCTTTGGGAATCAACCCAAATCTGATGACTGCAACAGTGAAACACGAAGAACATAATACAGTTGTGTACACTTACCATAAATGTAGATGTTCGAGTGTATTCACTGTTGCAGTCCTGGTTACACTCTTTCCAGCCCCCTGACTTCTCTCTATACTTATACCTCTTCTTTTTTGTTTGGCCATATCTTATAACATTGGTATTTAGTTTCTACTGGGGGGGGGTTCCACACCATGTAATTGCTTCCTATTGTGGGGGCTCCTGACATCTGGGGCAAGAAAAAGTAATGTAATGGCATCAACTTCATGTTTTATACCCCTGACGTCATGGAAGAAGCAACAGCATCCGATGCAGAAATCCCAAGAATCTGGTATTCAGGCTGACTGAGTGTTACCTGCAGGCAGATAACCCAAATGTGATGCCTGCAACAGTGAATACACTTGAACATCTACATTTATGGTAAGTGTACACAACTGTACTTTCTTCCACTCCATAAAGGCGGCAAAAAATCAGACATCTCTAATTTCTGGCCTATCACTAACCTCTCTCCCAGCTCTAAAATATTAGAAAAAATGTGTTCACACTCAACTGCTTAACCATCTTGTTCAAAACCAGGTACTCCCCACACAACACGGTTTCAGGCCAGGTCATAGTATTTGCACTGCTCTCATATCCTTTATGGGCACAGTAAACAGGGCTTGTGATGCTGGTCACACAGTCTCCTCGCTATTCCTTATTTATTTATTTATTTATTATTTATTTGAGGTTTGTTTGCCAGGATAGTCCATTGGGCCAGAAGAGCCCATTTTCACTGGAGTCCTGGGGAGAAAAGCTCCACAGTATACAATGAATAAAATAATATTTCATTAATATAGAATAACAATAGTACAGATAAAAATGCTATCTGAAGGTACAATTTAGTAAGATGCAAAAACAGAATTAACGGATCTCTAAGTGAATATTTACAATATTTACAAATATGTAATTTTTATGATTGCAGATACAGACGTTACATCTAATACAACTATAAGAAGATATTTACAGAATGAGTATTTCTGCTCAGGAAAATATGAAGGAGGAGGAAGAGACAGAATTAGGTATATGGGGTAGGGAGAGATGAGTTTAGGGAAGAAGGGGAGTAAGGAAGGAAGTGGGAAGAAAGTATAGAGAAAGGATGGGGAAGAAGATAGAGAGTGGAGGTATGAAATAGGTGTGTTACTTTGATGCCTTGATCTCTCAAAGACATTTGACATGGTTTCACATCCCCTTCTGCTTACAAAACTCACCAACTTATGTCTCTCGCCTACTACCTTAAGCTGGTTCTCTGACTGTCTCACCAATAGGCAACAATCCACCAAATGGCTGCACTCCTCCTCACCTTTCTTCAACACAACTACAGGTGTACCTCAAGGATCTATATTAGGTCCCCTCCTATTCAGCATATTCATTAACAATTTCCACACTACCTTTACTCTCGGCACAGTTGTCCAATATGCAGATGATTCTACAATCATCTGCACTGCCAAATCCATGTCTGAGTTGCTACATCTTACCCAAAATGCTTTCACTTCAACCGAAACTTGGATGTCAAACAAGCATCTCACTCTAAATCCCAATAAAACTAAACTTCTATTATTCCCCCCCAAAAAAATCTACCACTCTGAACAAGAAAGATTTTTCTGTCCAATCCCACAATAATATTTTCATTGAAGTCATTCCAAGTACTAAACTACTAGGGGTCGTCATTGAAGAAAATGTATAATTTGATCTCCATTTCTATAGCAATATCAAAACAACACATAAAAAATTAGGCACCCGCTATAGACACAAGCACCACCTTAATTTCACTGCTAAAAAAGCTTTAGTCTCATCCTTTCTGCTACCATCTCTACTATACAGTGCCCCAATCCTCACCAATGTTCAGTCCTTCCTGAAAACCAGACTGAACTTAATTACAGTAAGATTGCCAAATTTGCAACAAATTCAAAAAATCAATACATCACTGCCTATCTCTACATCAACTGAACTGGCTCGAACTCCCACACTACCTCACTTATTCACAGTTAACCACTGTGCATAAACTCATATACAAACCTTCATCTTGCCCCTCCCTCTCCTCCTTACTGACTGTACACCACCCTAACAAGCCACTAAGATCCAAAAATACAATAATGCTGAAAGTTGAAAAACCAAACCTTGCAGTTGGTCATATGCAATACTCTCTTACAGTCTCAAAACTATGTAATGCCCTTCCACCTTCTATTAGAACAATCAGTAATCCTGCTCTCTTTAAGAAGTCTTTCAGAGAACACCTCTCTTCTTTCTGGCAATGTACTTGTGCCAAAACAGCACCTCCTAAAACCTGATTCACTTCTGTAATCCTCTACAATATCACTGTTATCTGAGCTTTCTCTGACCTTTTCAATGTAACTGCCTATGCCTACAAAACTCCAACATTTAACATTCTAACTATTCCTACATGACTAAGTCCATCTCCAATGATCCAATTGTACATAATGATGGTGTGTAATATTTGTGAACAACTTGTACTGTTATATTTATTTTATTCTATTTTCTTGTACTGGGATTGTATATTCACTGTATATTGTGTTATTTCTTGTATGTATCATTATTGTTTGTGGAGATTTTCTCCCGGGCCTCTACTGAAAATGGGCTCACCTAGGCCCAGTAGACTTTCCCAGTTAACAAATGTAATAAATAAATATTTTTGATGTAAATAGAGACACCTCAACCTTTAGTCCCCTATGTCTTTCAGTAAAAGATTAACCTGTAGGAATGAAAACAATTGAATTTTGTTCAGAACAAAGATTAACAGAACTAAAAAAGGAACAATTTTAATACAAAAAGTATAGAGATTATGGAACATTTTCCTCTAAGGATTAGGGAATCAGAAACTGAAAATGTTTTAAAGTCAGTTTGACAGTTATATTAGAGAGAATCCTAACTCTTTCCCTTCACCATTTAGACTAAGACAGCAGATGCCCAGTGTAAGCCACCACTTGACTGGTTAGAAGAACGTATCAGGCATTCTGGTGCTTAACCTTTTGTGATGTCTTAAGTCCAGCATAGGGCCTTGAGATCACTGGACCATTCCTCCTTTTGCCAGGAAAGGAATCTCACACTTTGGGCATGTGTGGCACAAGAGTCTGCTTTACTGCTACTTTGGGTTTAGCATCAACAACACTTCATGTCAGAGGTTCATAGGCACTTACTAGGCTATTGACCCACAAGGATTTTTAGAAGCCTAGCTATGCACGTTTCATTTCCAGTCCAACCTAGTGAGAAATTTTTAGGCAAACGTGAAGACTGCCTTGAGTCTGGGCTTATAGAGGATCTTTGTGAAACTCTGACTTGGAATTTGTTTACCTGTGTTGTTTCTTAGCTATATATTGGGTTAACGGCCTCCAGTGCCTTTAAAATCTACCCAATTGTGACCTTGTAAATGGGCATTTATTAGGTGGGGCTATGTTGGTTAGGAAATTTCTAGAAGTTATAGGGAGGTGTTAGTTTGTAGAAGGAGATCCACATCAGCCCTCTGGGAATGTGTTTTCTAGCCCTAAAATTCTTGGTAATGAAACTGTCAGAGTTCTTATTCATTCAGGCATCCAGTTTGTCAAACAATACTTATGCGAGGGGATCAGGATTAACAAAGCCTTTGATGGGGGAATACGTCTGTCAGCAGTGCATATTCATGTGGGTAGGGTGAACAGACTGGAGAATGCCATGAGCTTCTTCAGTCCTTCTCTGGATCTGCAGATTCAGAGGTCTAGTCTGGTGAGGGTAGGAAGTTGGTCATTTGGAGACCGTCCTGTTTATCACACAGGGTAATGCATTTCTCCTCTTTTTCTGCTTTATTCAGCTTGACAATGGCTGGTGTAAGTGAACTAGTTCATTGTGCTGTGATAACAAGAGGGTTCTGTACACATTTTCATACTTCAGGGAAGAAAAAAAACAAGACTCTTTCTTATTGCCCATTGGTAGCCGAGATGGATGTGATTTCAAACTCTGAATTCAGTAAATTCTTATTCTTCTGTCCTTGGCCAGAGATATAGATCACAGCCTGCTGTATCTCAATACACTGCTGCTGGTGTTGGTCCCTTGATCCTGCCAGATTTGGCAGCTTAGTGGCAATTGATGCTACTAGGAAGACTTCCACTCCTCAAGCTTTTGCTTTCAAGTGGACACAGTTCTGTCTTGGTGGGAGTGTACCTCAAGCTTTCCACACTGTTGTTTTGTAAGTAATCTTGAAGTATGTCAGATATTTGTATTCAGCAGGTTTCAGTTATTTTCTGGTCAAGGTCCATGAGTCTGATATTTCTGCTCATTGGAAACTTGTGGAAGCTAGGGCTGTGGCTCAACACCAGCTGATAACATTTTTTAAGACACTGGCTTAAGCATCTCTGTTGGCTTTGAGCTTCATAGTTGGGAGGTTAGCTTATTTACTGTTGAAGCATGCTAAAGGAGAGCTAAATCTGGTCTTCAGTTAGGATTGGTTGCCCCTCAAGATGAGTGTACATCATGGTTTTGGAGGTGTCCTCTGAACTAGTGTGTCAGTTCCCCAGTTTCTTTATAATGGTGGAGACCCATTAAAGGGCAGTCTTAACACATTGGACATGCACTACTAACTCAGATGCTTCTTGAACCATGAGTGGGAGTTTAGGAAGATGAACCAGTGTTTATCTGCTTCAGATGCTACAATCCATGAAACAGAGGACTTGTTTGTGACACTTACAAATTTTTCAGAGGAATTCCAGCTGCATTTGTTTCTATTAGAAGACTAATTGCCACTTGAGAGGTTACAGTAGGTTTTAAGAAACAAAATTCAATTTGAGTACCTACACATTTGTTTAGCTGTTTGCAGGACAGAAAGATGTGCATCTGTCAAACTCAGTCTTACAGGAAAGCATGAGTAATACTAGGCAAGTGCTGCTAGAGTGAGGCAAAGGGGGTAGCCTCCGTGGGCACAGGATGTTAGGGGGCATGATCGAGAGTTGCTGATCATGTAGTGCAGTACTTGCATTCATTTCTTCACTGGCATTTCTGAATACCGGTACAGAAATGCACTTCAGCACTTTGTGTAGCAGTATAATAAGTTTTAACCAGTGGTTTGATACAGACTTTAAATGCTGAAAAGTCTTTCCTTTCCTTTTTTCCCTTACACGTTAGAGCTGAGGAATACAGGTATGGAAGGAAGAACAGACCTGGCGCTTAGAGTACGAGATTGGGGTAACAAGTTTTTTTTGCTTTACAGCTTAGAAGTGAGGGGTACAGGTTTAGAAGAGTAGGCCCTGGCTCGAAGTGCCAGATTGAATCAATCCTTTTTTTATTCCTTGACTTACAGTTGAGGGCCGCCAAATGTGGAATGGCAGTGGATGCTGGATGAACCAGTTACAGCTCTGACAGGAACCGTAAGATGCATAGCCAGTGTACAATGTAAAACAGAGACACTTAAATGTTCTTGTCACCATTTACAAAGATTTACTAGTGCTCACCTCCGAAATCAAACTGGGCCATGCATGGTCCTGGTGTTACATTGTGCCCTCTTATCCAGTCATCAAACTACTCTTAAAGGTAGACAGAAGTAGTGCTTTGCTTGACCTTTAGGATAACTTATTCCATAAGCTGGGAATATGTTAAAAATCTGTCCCTCCAGCAAGTCTCGTTTATTTGTTGGGGGTAGATTTAGATCTTCAAGAGCAGTCAAGGATTTTTATTTTATTTTACATTTTTTGACCGGGAGTGTCCGGCTGAGCTGTTGCCCTTTTTCAGTGGAGGCCTGGGGAGAAAAGCTCCAAAGATATAAAATGCAATAATAAATAGCAATACAGATCTATTTCAATACTCCTATAAACCCACATTATGACTGAAAAAGGTCCCAAAACATCTACCTCAGAGAGAGCATAAGAATACTTGTTCCAGTGGGTACACATTGTATAGTGTAGCTATGAATTACTCATTTCACAAAACTTCCTTGTTTTATTAGCTTGCAAGCTTGACCTTTTTTTCCCATGTGACTTAAAAAATAATAAAGGAAGAAAAAAACAATTAAAATGGTAGGGAAACTTAGAATAAGTAAGGGAAACAGGAGCCCCATGCAAGTGTGCATCTTGACATTTAAAGCAGCTGATAAAATAACACCAGGCAAAGCAATGAATGCTGGGGGTCTATATCACATTGTTGAATGTTGACAATGTTGAACAGCTAAAATGTCAAAAGTGCCATTCATCAAAAAGTTTTTTGTGGGATCGCGGTACAGTGAGGATCAGAAAATTTGCCCTTTCCTCACTGTGGTGCAATCTCAGAGTTGGTGTATATAATTAGCGGGTGGTGTGGGGGGCACAGCCCCCCACAAGAACAGCTTCGATGAACGGACTTTCGACATTTTAGCCATTCGACATTGTCAACATTCGACAGTGTGATATAGACCCAATACTGGCATTCCAAAACATACAGATAGAACCATCCCTGTTGGAATACCACAGAATGTTTCTACAAAGCTTAAATATTTTCTGAGTACGCTAAGTCTTCCCTGTAACATGACTACCATTGTTGT
The DNA here is from genome assembly GCF_019279795.1 of Protopterus annectens. Classification (NCBI taxonomy): domain Eukaryota; kingdom Metazoa; phylum Chordata; order Ceratodontiformes; family Protopteridae; genus Protopterus; species Protopterus annectens. The sequence goes on from NC_056726.1 coordinate 959,379,669, forward strand.
CCCAGAATCCCATGGTAGTTTTCCTAAGATAGTATTTTTCTGGTAAATGCACCACTGTTCAAGACTAGATTGTGAGAATTGCTTCCAGTTCCATATCATGCATTTGCAAACAATGGTAAGAACTCCCAAAAATATGGAAGTTTTGTTAAAGGTATTTGCAGTGGAAGGGGAATCCTGTATACATTGCATTTGTCAGAAAGTCTGCATGTATAAATATACAGAGAGTCTCCCAAAGAAGATTGGCAAGTTGATTTGATTTCATCTTTAGGGGACCCAGTTTTGAAGTATTTACAGATGTATATTGCAAGCACTGCTGTATACAACAGTAGCCAACCGAGGCAGTTGCCTAGGGCCTGTGTTCGCTGAGGGTGCCGTGTGCTGGCGTGGGGGCGGATAAGTAAAATTATCATCTCTGAAAAACAAGTCTGAAGACATCTGTAAACATAGAAGGGCATTAGGGCCTCACTGTAGAAGAACAGCAAGACCCAGTAATCTCAGCATTAGGGAAACGTCCTAACGTAACTGCGGGAGGTTTAATTTATAGCTAAAGCCAGCAAGCAAAACAGATAGATACAGGACTGCCAACAAAACACTGAGTATTTTTCAGATCCCAGACTGCTGCCAGTGTGTGCGTGTATGTGTGTGTGTGTGTGTAAAATCCACCCCAGTTAGGTGGGCTGTCTTGTTCAGTGACTTTGCTCAGAGCTAAACCTTGATAATTGGCAAGTGCCTTAAACCCTCATACCAACTACCAAGTATATGTATACGCATGTGTGTGTGTGTGTGTGTGTGTGTGTGTGTGTGTGTGTGTGTGTGTGTATATATATATATATATATATATGTGTGTGTGTGTGTGTGTGTGGGTCCCCTATGAAATACCAAATGCTCAGAATCCCAACGCCCAAATTACTGAGACCAGAAGCCCGATACCCCACATTACCGAAAGACCAGAAGTGTGAAATTCAAAATCCCGATGTTAAGGGATATTTAGTTAGCGCTTCTGGTGTTGCGGTTCAGGTAAGTATGTTTTTGTCAGTGTGTTTTGTGACTGTGTTGTGACTGTGTGTGTGTGTGAGGGACTGTAATGTGTGAGTGTGAGTTTGCCTTGTGTGTGTTTGTGTGATCTCGAAGTTAGAATATTAAAGTAGGGGGGTGTGGGGGGCACAGGGGGGCTTGCCCCCCAGCTTAACTATAGTGTAGTATTATTTGTTTGGGTTTGGGGGGGACACTATGTGTGCACTGTATGTGTGTTGATCGTTCGCAAATTTTGAATTTCGTGCTTGTGATCCATCGGTCTTCTCGTCTTTCGGGTATTTGGTCTCTGGATGGTCTTGTGGGTTTTCGGTCTTTCGTAGTGAACCCATATATATATATATATATATATATATATATATATATATATATATATATCCCTATCATATGCTAGAAACCTCATTTGACTGAAACCATAATGTGGAATTATTCAGATAACTTTTACTTCTGCAGAAGTTGTAATGACAGCAGTTTGAGTTGCCTTTTATGACTGAATGATGTTCCTCGTGTTTCACTGTTGCAGTCATCACACTTGGGTCATCTTGCTGAGGGTAGCCCTCAGTCAGCCTGAATACCAGAGGCTTAGAATTTCTGTCTCGGTTGCTGTTGCTTTAGGACTGACGTCAGGTTGTCAGTGGTATAAAAACAGGCAGCCGACGCCATTACATCAGTCTTTCTTGCTGAGGAGCCCGAAGCAGAAGCAGGTCGGCCACTACCTGAGTTTTCATTTCCGAAATTGAAGTTGAAGTCTTCTAAAGCTATGTACCCCATTGGGGATCCTTTTTTCTTGCTCTAACTGATGTCAGAAAAAGTTAACAATTGTCTCGCCTGTGGAAAGCAAATACCACACCGAGATTTCCATTCTTACTGTGTCACCTGTTTAGGCCCAGACCACAATGTACCTCGCTGCCAGTTTTGTGCTTTGTTCAACACCCGAACTATCATCGTCGGGCTCGTATTGTAGCTAAATACTTTTGTTCTCGATCTTGGTATTTTAAAATGGCTTCGGTAAGCCATCCGACTACCGATCTTCCGAAAAAACGTAAGGGTAAAGACAGTGACAGACTGCATAGGTCGAAAACTGCTGGCGACACTTCCGTTAAACTAGTCGCCAGTTCTCCAGTGCTCAGTGAGGCGCTTTCGCAGCCCCTGATGCCCGCTTCGATGGATTCGCAGGCTGCTACCAATACCCGTTCGGAGTCCGGTATGCCGCAAGACTCTTGATGTCTCTACCTTGGATGGGTCCGGAGCTGCTGTGCAGGCACCGGCTTCTGAGGAAGATGTTCATCGTGTTTCACTGTTGCAGTCATTACACTTGGGTTATCCTGCTGGCAGGCTACCTGCAGTCGGCCTGAATTCCAAAGTCCTGGTCCGGTGTTGGTTGCTGTCGCCTCTTCCTTGATGTCAGTGCACCAGGGGTATAAAAGATGCAGCCGAAGCCATTTTCTTCAGTCTTTCTTGTCGCGCGGTGCCCGAAGCAAAAGCAGTTCGCAAGTGCCGGTCATCCGACTCCTGAGATTTTCAAAATTGAATTTCAGAACCGAAGTCTTCAATAAAGCTAAGTACCCCGTTGGGGAAACTTTTTCTTGCTCCAGACCGATGTCAGTAAAAGTTAACAATTGTATTTCTTGTGGGAAGCAAATACCTCATAAGGATTTTCATTCTTACTGTATTCCTTGCCTAGGCCCCGACCACAATGTTGCTAGTTGTCGGTTTTGTGCTAGATTCAACCAACGCACTATTAAGCATCGGTATGATTTTGCTTTACATTACTTTGGCCGAAGATTTAATTATATAATGCCGTCGGAACAACCGACCGGAATTCATAAAAAAACGCAAGGACAAAGAAAAGGGCAGGCATCCGAGGTCAAAAACCGACGACAAAGCCTCTTCTAGGCCAGTCACCGATTCACCGGTTCTCAGTGAGGTGCTTTCGCAGCCCCTGACACCCGCTACCTCAGAGCCACAGGCCGCCTCCGACTCCCATGTGGAGACACTTAGGCCTCTGGAAACTCAAGGTATTGGGCCTACGGAAAATATTCCCTCAGATGGGTCCGGAGCCGCTGAGCAGGTATCTGCTTCTGAGGGTGTTTTCAGACCTACACAGCTTACTATCAGGACTACTTCAGCAGCCAAGACAAAGACTAAAACACCAATAAAGACAAAGAAACAAGTTCAGCATTTACCTGGACAGTCATCCATGTCAAAGAAACAAATGCTTAAAATGGCAGAGGATCTAATTACTCTTATCAGGGGTTTCCATCCCCCTCCTGATAAAAGGCCTAAGCAAGATACTGACAATGATTCCTATGACCAGGTTTCTATTTCCTCTGATTTCTCTTCTGAACAGGGATATTCTCTTCCTCCCTATGAGGATTCTGATGCTGAAGAATCTATCCCTTCAGCCTCTTCTCCTGAGGATTATTCTTTCGGGGAAACCCTGCACACCATGAGGGAGCATTTCCATTGGGAGAGCCAAGATTATTCTGAATCCAAGAAAAGGCTCAGAGATTTTCTTTTATTGCCTCAGCACAGGACCCTTGCTATTCCCCCTGTACTAGATATTGTTGATGATGTTTTTTCTAAATCCAGTTTGTCTCCTGATTCTTTACCCCCTGCCCCAGTTAAGCCAGATGGGTACTACAGGGTCCCAGATTCACATATATTTCTTTATAAAAACCCTGCTGCTGACCCAGAAACTATTTCACAGGGTCCCATAGGGGTCAAGGGTTCCACTGCAAAAAATCTTGTTCCCTCTGATAGGGATTCAAGAGCACTGGACAGATGGGGGAAAAAAGTCTACACCTCTGCTACTTTAGCAGTAAGGGCTTTAAACTGTCAGTTTCACTTGCTTAAATACCAACAATATCTGATGTCTTTGCTCAAACAGAAAATGCTTACAAGCTCAGAATATACTGAAAATAAGGAAATGCAGGATTTGTTGCAAGCAGCTGAACAAGTGGGAAAGCATACTTTGCAATGTGGTTTTGATTCATTAGAGGCTTCTTGCAGAGCGGCAGTTACAGGTTCTGTCATTCGAAGGCATGCTTGGTTAAAGGAACAAAGTTTACCTGATCGTGTTAAAGCAAAATTGTTGGATGCTCCATTACAGCATGATACTTTGTTTGGTGTTAAGGCAGAAGAGGTGTTAAAGAAAATGGAGGATAAAGCAAAATCAATGCAGACAGTAAAGGATTTCTTACAGGTTCAGCCACCCAGATTTAGCAGGAACTGGCCTTCAAAAAATTGGTCCTTTCCAGTGTCAGACAGGCCACAAAGAAGCAGATACAGACACCCAAGAGGCAGATCTCAGCCACAAGGCACATAAAGACCTAAGCAATGGGGTGCTTCTGCCCCCAAAGGCAGAGAAGACAAATCTCAACCCTATAGGAAACAGTCCCAATGACTTCCCTCTACTAATGCCAAGCACTTACCTATTGGAGGCACCCTTAGGGGGAAAACTTGCACTTTTCTCACAAAATTGGCACAAAATTACCCAAGAGAAATGGGTACTAAATGTTGTTTCCCAGGGTTACAGGTTCCACTTTCACACCCTTCCAAGGCCAAAAGGTATGCCAGAACTGCCACACAATCAATGGGCAGAGGCACAAAGACAAATTTCTGCTCTCATGGACATGAGGGCTATTCAGAAAGTACCACAGCAAGAGCAAGGACAAGGATTTTACTCAAGACTTTTCTTGGTACCCAGAAAGGACAAAGCTTGGAGACCAGTACTAGACCTGTCTACTCTAAATACTTTCCTGGACGTTCCAAAATTCAAAATGTTGACACTACACCATCTTCTACCCATGCTGGGCAAGAAGGCTTGGCTAGTTACTTTGGACCTCAAAGAGGCATACCTGCATGTCCCAATCAGACAATTATGCAGAAGATACCTCAGATTCATAGCTGGCTCAATATTTTGCAGACAAAAAGGAATTCAAATATATCCCTACTTGGACGACTGCCTTATTCAAGCAGACAGCAAGGACATTCTACTAAAGTATCTGGCATTTGTAAAAAGATTACTGATTTGCCTAGGGTACACAGTAAACAAAAAGAAATCAAAACTAGTTCCCTCTCAAGAGATAATATTCCTGGGTGCAAGCTTAAATACCACTGCCCAGATGGCTTATCTCACGCCAGACAAAGGCAACTGAGTCATTATTTTCAAATGATGGCAACAAAGACCCAGCTACCTGCAAGAAAAATTCTGCAGGCATTGGGCTTCATGGCATCCTGCATCCTGCTAATTCCATATGCAAGACTGCATATGAGGAAGCTACAATGGTATCTAAAAAGTGTTTGGACTCAGCATTGCCACAGCCTGGAAACAATAATTACTCTCATTTCCTGCCTGCAACAGGAGTTTCGATGGTGGGCACTGGCCTGTCACCACAACAAGGGACAGCCTTTCACTCTACCCACAGCCAGGCAGACACTAACAACAGATGTTATTTCTGAAGAAGTGCTTTGATTGTAAAGAACGAAAAACGTATGTGTATTATTTAACGTTTAAATCTAATTTTATTAAAAGGCGTTCCTCTCAGCTTCAGTTCGTGGTTTGTTTTTACAAGTTTATATTTATTTCGTGGTTTGGAGATGCATCGGATTATGCCTGGGGAGCACACATGGCGGGAAAATGCATACAGGGCACGTGGCCCACAGACCAAATGCATCTTCATATCAATCAAAAAGAGATGCTAGCTGTACAGAATGCCGTGGCAGCCTTCAAGGATCTGCTACATCCAGGACAACTATTACTAAAGATGGACAATACTACAGTCATGTGGTACATAAACAAGCAAGGGGGCACACATTCCTACCCCCTCTGCAGGCAAGATCTTGACTTTGTGGAACACAGCACTGGCCTATCAAGTACATCTGTAGACACAATTCCTGCCAGGAAAGAAAAATACTCTGGCAGACGACCTAAGCAGAAACCTCATGGACCCCCACGAGTGGAAACTGGATCCACAAGTCATCAGCATGATAACAAAGAAATGGGGATGCCCAGACATAGATCTATTTGCCTCCCCTCAACTGCCAACTACAGAGATTCTGCACAAGGACTTATCACTCATAAGCATGGAAGGTGGATGCTCTATCATTCAGCTGGAAAAGCCTAACAGTTTATGCCTATCCACCATTACCTCTACTCCCCGAGGTACTCCTAAAAGTCAGACAAGAGAAGCCAAAAATGTTTCTGATTGCCCCAGACTGGCCATGCCAGCACTGGTACCCAATCCTAAAGAGCTTGTCTCAAGGACCAGCCTGGACTTTACCTCATATTCCTCATCTGCTGACACAACAAAACAATCAGATCCTGCACAGCCAACTCAGAACCTTAGGCTGCTTGGCGAATAATATAGCCACTCAGAACTCACCTCTCTCTAAAGCAGTTATGGATGTCATTTTGGAATCCAGGAGGCCCAGCACCAGGAAATCTTATGCAGAAAAATTGAAGTGATTCTGTGCTTGGAACCATGCACAAGGACTTAAACCACTTGTCCCTAATATTCCTCAGATTTTATAATACTTGACTGAGATGCTGGACAAAGGCCTATCCTTCACATCAATTAAGATCCATACCTCTGCCATTTCAGCTGAGATAAAATTCTTATCATGGAAAACTGCTCTGCTCCTAGCAATAACCTCAGCAAGAAGAGTCTCAGAGTTACAGGCATTAATGACAGTGGAACCTTTCATCATTTTTCATCCGGACAGGGTTTCTCTAAGGACAAACCCAACATTTATGCCAAAGGTCGTATCCAGTGTGGCTCATAACCAAACCATTCATTTACCAACCTTTTATCCAAATCCCCAGAATAAAGGGGAGAGACTTCTGCACTCTTTGGACATACACAGGCAGCTACGCTTCTGCTTGGACAAAACAAAAGCTTTCAGAAAAACTGAGCAACTTTTTGTGGCATACGCTGCAGGATCACAAGGAAAGGCTATTTCAAAGCAGACTATTTCAAAATGGATAGGACACTGCTTTCGTTTCTGCTATGCACAGCATGGCAAATCAGTGCCTAAGAATATTAGGCCGCATTCTACCAGGGCAGCAGCCACATCAGCAGCCTTTCTTAGAGGAGTACCAACCAAGGAAATTTTGGAGGCTGCAACTTGAAGTTCAGTGCACACTTTTACGAAGCACTATCACTTACCTCTTTACTCTAAATCCAGAGCAGGCTTTGCCACTGCAGTCCTGCAGGGCCTCATAGCCACTCCTAATCCTATTTAGACCCAGCCGCCCAACCTCAGCTTTGGGATTCAACCCAAGTGTAATGACTGCAACAGTGAAACACGATGAACATAGTACAATTGTGTACCTACCATAAATGTAGATGTTCGAGTGCATTCACTGTTGCAGTCCAGGTTACCCTCCTACCATCCCCCTTTCATTGCTGGGACTTATCTGTACCTCTCTATTCTTTACAACCTATGTGGTGTATTTGCTTGTAGAGGAAGCTACTGTTTATGTTTGTGCATGCTTTTTTATTTGCAAATTTTTTAGCCTACACCTTTGGGGGCACCTGACGTCTGGGGCAAGAAAAACTGAAGAAAATGGCGTTGGCTGCATCTTTTATACGCCTGGCGCACTGACGTCAGGGAAGAGGCGACAGCATCTGACGCCGGACCAGGACTTTGGAATTCAGGCCTACTGCGGGTAGCCTGCCAGCAGGATAACCCAATTGTAATGACTGCAACAGTGAATACACTCGAACATCTACATTTATGGTAGGTACACAACTGTACTTTCTTCGCACTACCGATATTCCACACAAACCAATGACTTTTTTCGCGTATTCAGTTATTTCTAAAACTACCGAGTTTCTAAGGCTAAGAGTATGAGCTACACCTAAAAAAAAATGACATCCCTAACTCAAGCACCTGCTTCCTTGCCACAATCACAGATGCTTAAAATGGTGGAAGATTTTATCATGCTGATTAGGGGAAGCCAGCCTTCCCCTGCTAAAAGAAAAAGAGATTTGTTCCCAGCAGCTTTATCTGACCCTAGAGTCTGACGACTCTGAGTTTTCTGATTATGAAGACATGCCCTTATCTGCCTATGAGGATTCAGATGTAGAATAATCCATTCCTTCTGCCTCCTCTCCAGTGGATTTTTTTTTTTTTGTGAAACCCTACATACTTTGAGAGAGCATTTCTATTGGGAATGCCAGGATTATCCTCAGTCCAAAAAGAGGCTCAGCGAATTTTTAGATTTACCACAGCACAGACCCTTAGCTATCCCTCCTGTTCTGGATGTTGTGGATTATGTCTTTATGGAACCCAGTCGTCCTCCTGATACTTTACCCCCTTCTCCCAGGAAACTTGACAGGTACTACAGAGTCCCTGACTCACATAAATTTATTTTCAAAAATCCTACTGCTGACCCAGAGGTCATCTCCCAAGGACCTAAAGGAATAAAAGCAACTGTGAAGATTGGGGGAAGATGGGCAAATGCTGCCAGCCTAGTCAAATAGAATTTGATACATAATTCTGTCATTTGTAAATATAAATATAAAATACAGCCTTGTTTCTTAAATGAAAGAAAACACTGTAAAATGTTGAACTTCAAGATTGTAGCAACATTGCCATCTGCTGTAAGGAAAACTAAGCCAAGCATTTCACATCTCTTCTTTTGAAGTTAAAATTATGTCTTGTATACCCTTTTGATCTAGATAATGGTGCTGAAGAGGCTAACTGAACACATTCTTTCTGTTGTCTTAACTTAAGGAATAATTACTAGATTGTACATGTGAAATGTCGTTTATTGTTGTAGTTGCCTGAGCAGGTGTTAGATTATTAAATAATGTAGCCTTTTGGCCTGGAAAACCCAGACTTAAGTGTCAAAATGATGTAATGTGTATACTGGGAAAACCTAAGTGTCAAAATGTAATCTGGGAAGGCCCAGCAGAGATGTTGTTAGTGAGTTTAAAAAACTATTGTTCAGAGAGAGACTGTAAGCATTTTGATCTTGATATCCAACTCTCAGCACTGCCTTATGTTCTCTTTATGTAAGTAGTGTCTTAGAAGTATGTTTTCTTGTATAAATAGCTAAGACTATAAAGATTAGACTTGTGTTTTTCTGTTATATCAGAACTTTCCTGCTGTATTGTTTTAAGTTTCTGTGTGATCTCTAAACTCTTAGATATCACTGTGGTGTAGTAGTATTGTCTTGTGTTTTTAATTATTTATTATTAAATGTTTTAAAAAACTTTTACCTATGGCTGGTTTGTGTAGAGATAAGTAAGCTCTAGAGTACATTGCATATTTATAGAGTTTATTGTACAAGGCCACTCTAATAAGCCTTAGACTGATTAGTCAAATTACCAATTGGATAATAATATTGCACAGTAATAATTGGACACCCTTTAAAGGCCTTTGGATAGCTGATAATTATTAGCTGGAGGTGGCAGCAATTACTACCGTATAGTCTGAGTAAAGGGGCACAGCTGGAGAATCTGTGTCAGCCTTTCCCAGGAGTGTCTGTGAAGTTGTATAAATACTTATCTCAAAGTATGTGTGGTGTGTCAGCTACCTGGGCAGGGACACGAAGCACTGGTGGGACAGAGTGGGTACTGGAGGTTAGCTTGCCAGCTAGGCTGAGATCTGGACCCTATAGCTGTGCCAGTGGGGAGTCTTATTGGGGACTTGGGGAGCAAGGGAGCAACCAGCCCCAGACTGACTGTGATCTCTGTGTGCACTTAAGGGAAATTGTACTTTACTGTGTGTATTTGTTATCCTTTCTCCTGTATGAGATGCCCTCCCTGGTGTTAGTGGTAAGGATTGAGGCTCCTTGATTGCTGGGCCAGGGCACGGCCGTCACAGCAACTACAGCTAAGAATCCCACCCCTTCGGACAGGGATTCCTTAGCTTTAGACAGATGGGGTAAAAAAGTATGCACCTCTGCAACTCTTGCCATTAGAGCATTAATTTGTCAGTTCCACATGCTGAAATACCAGAAGCATACTCTGGAACCTTTTAAGCAAAAATTATGTACCTTCCCTGACTGTGCAGAAGTAAAGAATTACAGTAGCTTATGCATTCTGCAAGCCAAGTCATCAAGCATACCCTGCAATGTGGGTTTGACACCCTAGAAGCATCTTGCAGGGCAGCAGTCACGGTTCTGTACTTAGAAGGCATGCCTGGCTTAAGGAGCAGACCTTGCCAGACCATGTCAAATCAGAATTATTGGACACACCTCTGAACAAAAGATGGAAGAAAAAGATAAGTCTATGCAGAGAGTCAAATAATTTTTGCAAGTGCAGCCTCGAAGATTCAGTAGGCATTGCCCCTCAAAACATTGGTCCTTTCCAGCCCCCTCAAGGCCACCTCAAACTAGACCTAGGGGAAACAGACCCCCCCCCCCCCAGACTCAGGGTATGCAGAGATCTAAGCAATGGAGTTACCTCCACTTCTAAAACAGGGAGTGCTAAGCCACCCCCTTATGGAAAGAACTCACAATGACTTCTCCACTCCTCCCTTCACCTCTGCTCAATTGCTCGTGCCCCCAGGAGGAAAACTTGCCCACCATGCAAAAAACTGGACCTCCATCACCAACTATCGATGGGTCCTCAACATAGTCTTCCAGGGGGTACAAATTTTATTTCCACATGCTGCCAAGCCCAAAAGGGTTCCCAGACCTTCCTCCAAACCAGTGTACAAAGGCACAAAACCAAGTTCAGTTCCATAAGAGCAATTCAGCCTGTTTCTGCAGAACAGATAGGCCAAGGTTTTTATTCCAGACCTTTCTCGGTACCCAGAAGAGAGGGCACTTGGTGCCCAATCTTAGATCCATCCATTCTAAACACTTTCCTGGCGGTACCAAAATTCAAAATGCTCACCCTACAGCAGCTTCTCCCTGTGCTGTCCAAAGATGCCTGGTTAGCCACCCTAGACCTAAAGTAGGCCTATCTGCACATCCCAGTCAGGGACTCCTGCAGGAAATGTTTATGTTTCAGGTCAGGATCTATGCATTATCAGCTCTCTGCACTTCCCTTTGGCTTATCCACTGCTCCCAGAGTTTTCACAAAATGCCTGGCTCCAGCCATTGCCTATTGCAGACAGAGAAATATTCAAATCTGTCCCTACTTGGACGATTGCATGATTCAGATAGATAGTCAGGATAAGCTGTTGCAGCACCTGACATTTGTAAAGGACCTTCTAACCTCCCTGGGGTACACTATCAATGAAAAGAAATCCAAACTAGTCCCCAGTCAAAAAATTGTATTCCTGAGAGCAAGCTTGAACACAGCATCCCAGATGGCATTCCTTACTCCAGAAAAACAAGACTATCTGACAGGCTACTTCTCTCAAATGGCCACCAGAACCCAGTTATCCGCAAGGAATATCCTGCAAGCTCTAGGGTTCATGGCCTCCTGCATTCTTCTAATTCCATATGCCAGACTGCATATGAGGAAACTTCAATGGTTCTTAAAAAAGTCTTTGGTGCCAACATTCTCAGGACCTGGAAAATATCATACCTATGATACCTTGTCTAAGGAAAGAGTTCCTTTGGTGGGCAGCAGCATGCAACCACAACAAGGGGCTTCCCTTTACACAACCCCACGCCGCCCAGACCCTAACCACAGATGCATCAGACTATGCCTGGGGTGCACATCTGGACGGCAGGTGCATGCAGGGACACTGGATCCCAAATCAAATTCATCTGCACATCAACCAAAAAGAGATGCTAGCTGTTCAGCATGCTCTGGCAGCTTTCAGATCCCTACTCTGTCCGGGGCCTCTACTAATCAAAAACCGACAACACTGCAGTGATGTGGTACATCAACAAGCAGGGGGGAACCCACTTTTACCCACTCTGCAGGCTAGCCATAACCCTTTGGCACACGGCCTCAGCCATGTATATTCACCTGCAAGCTCAATTCCTGCCAGGCAACCAAAACTCTCTGGCAGACAACTTAAGCAGAAATCTTCTCGACCCACACGAGTGGCAATTAAATCACAACACCTTCAGCCTTGTGTCCCAGAAATGGAGTACCCTGAAGGTGGACCTATTTGCTTTCCCCTACAACTACCAGCTCAGTAAATTCTGCACCAGGGAACCTCACAGCAAGGCCTGGAAAGTGGGTGCCCTATCCTTCCAGTGAGCGAACCTCTCAATCTCTGCATTTCCCCCTCTACCTCTTCTTTCCCCCTCTACCTCTTCTTAGAAGAGTATTACACAAGATAAGGGAGGAAAGACCAAGAGCAATCCTGATTGCCCCAGACTGGCCACGCCAACACTGGTACCCACTACTGCGCAGTCTGTCACCGTTGTCTCCATGGCACCTCCCCCAGATCCCAACTCTCCTGACTCAGCAGGAGGGACAGTTCTTGCATCTGCAATTGCAGACCCTGAACCTTGCAGCCTGGCTTATTCCTTGACTACTCCTCCAGTGGCCAGCCTAAGCAAGCAGGTACTAGATGTCATACGTGAAGCCAGATGACCCTGTACTAGAAAATCCTATACTGACAAGTGGAAAAGGTATTGTTCTTGGATCCAGACTAAAGGAGCAGATCCAGTACAGCCCTCCTTACCTCTCATCCTGGATTACCTAGCAGACCTATTCCACAGGTGCCTATCCTTCTCTTCCATTAAGATTCATGCCTCTCTGCTCATTACAGCACTGAGCCACCTCTCTTCTCACACCCTCTTATCAAGCAGTTCCTGAGAGGGACTAACAACTTAAGGCCACCAAGGAGAGCCCCTACCCCCGCTTGGGACATGAATTTTGTATTGGAAAAGCTCATGCTACCTCCCCTTTGAGCCTGCAGTGTCAGCAGAGATAAAATTCCTCTCTTGGAAAACAGCCTTGCTTCTGGCCATCACTTCAGCTAGAAGAGAGTCTGAGTTACAAGCACTTATGGCTGTGGAACCCTTCATCATTTTTCATGCTGACAGGGTCTTCCTCAGGACTAACCCAACTTTCATGCCTGAAGTGGTGTCCACTGTGGCTCTCAACCAATCTATCCATTTGCCCACCTTTTTCCCTAATCCTCAAAATAAGGTGGAAAGGATCCTGCACTCTTTATATTTGCACAGACCGCTCAGATTCTACCTTGATAGGACTAAGCCCTTTAGGAAATTTGACCAGTTGCTAGTCAGCTGTGCAGTAGGGGCAGAGGGCAAGGCTGTATCAAAACCATCTCCAAATGGATAGCACACTCTATCCATTTCTGTTACAAACACCATGGGAAACCACCCCCTCAGGGGGTTAGAACACATTCCACTAGGGCTCCTTCGACCTCTACAGCCTTTCTCAGAGGAGTCCCTACCAGGGACATTCTGGAAGCTGCAACTTTGAGTTCTGTTCATACCTTCACCAAGCATTACCACCTGCATGTCTTTTCCAAATCCAGGGTGGGTTTGCAACCGCAGTACTGCAGGACATACTAGCCATCCCAAACTCTTCTTGACTGCCTCCACCCATTCTTCAGCTTTGGGAATCAACCCAAGTGTGATGACTGCAACAGTGAAACACGAAGAACATAGTACAGTTGTGTACAGAGTGTATTCACTATTGCACTCCTTTTTCCCACCCTCCAGCCCCTTTGTCTCTCTCTCTCACTCTCTCTCTTCCTCACTTCTTACAGGGCTATTGGTGTTTACTTTTTACTGGTGGTGTTTTTCTACCATAACTTATCTCCCTGTTTGGGGGCTCCTAATATTTGGGGCAAGAAAAACTGATGTAATGGCGTCGGCTGCCTGTTTTTATTCCACTGACGACCTGATGTCAGTCCTGAAGCAACATCAACCGAAGCAGAAATACTAAGCCTCTGGTATCCGGGCCGACTGAGGGCTTTACCTGGCAGGATAACCCAAGTGTGATGACTGCAACAGTGAATACACTCGAACATTTACTTTTATGGTAAGTGTACACAACTGTACTTTCTGAAATTGGTAGTCTTATCATTATTATGTTTTGTTTTACTGCTTACTGGAAAAAAATTCAAAACTATAAATTTAAAACTCACTTTAACAAGTGGTGCTGTATTACACAAAGAATATAATTTAATACAGTCAGGAAGGTGAATCAAATAACACATGCTTTTAATGCTTGGTTCTAAAAAATGTGTACATGGGGCCCATGGTTTGATAAAAAGTATACTTAATCCATCATGGGGTTTCAATGTAGTTTCAATGAATGTGAGTTTCAAAGGCAGATAAGCTTACTTATGTTCATGCCGTGTCTTGTTTTCATTATAAGACTGTATTATTTAGCAAATGGCTATTAATGTTTATGCTATAAAATTTTAAGTTAAATCCAAATATTTGTAGTCAGTGTAGCAGTAAAGAAAAAAAAAACTAGTATGAGCACTGACAGGTTTCAACAGTACTTTATGGTAATTGGTGAAAGAGTTGGCAAGTTATGGGACACTGGAATGGCTGCTAGGTAGGGACACTGGGAGGAGGGGAATGAGGGGAGGGGCCCTGATCCATTACCCTGTCTAGGACCCATTTGACCATGATCCAGCTCTGATTGCAAGCCACCATATACATCAAGGGAATATCTGTCACACTGATCTGCAGCTCCCAGAAACATACATTTTTTCTAAATGATGCATAGAATAAAAAGTCTAAAATTCTACAGGCAAACATTTTGAAGTGGAGAGAAGACTTTTGCTGCAGGCATATGTACCGAGTTCCATAACTGTAACCAGTATTCACTGATTTTAGTCAAAACTCCACTTTTATACCCACTCTAGCATAGAAAAATAAAGCCCTAGCTATGGCCCAGTCAACCTGGGTTCATTTAGATGCTTGAGCAGCAGGAAGAGATGGGCATGGGTGGGAGGGCGTTCTTCAGTAATGCTTCCTTAGGGGAGCCGTGGTTCAAAGAGGGGAGTTGCCCTTAAACATAATTGACAAGTTTGGGAGGTGGGGCAGGGAAGTGGGTAGGGCATGTAAAGAATCCCCTCAGGACAGCCAAGCCTCCAGGACAACCTAGTATATATGACCAGTCCCCGCAATACCCAAGTTTCGTCCAAATAGGCTGGTAGACCAAGCATGGATGTGAGGCACTAGAGGCCAGGCTGGATAAATGATATCCCAAGGGGCAACCATAAAAAAAATAAATTCCACTTTTGTAACTGAAATTGTGTGCCCTGTTGGAACCTATGTCATGGCTGAAAAGGGTCTTTGGACCAGCCCATTTACCTAGCTAAAAACAGGGAGCCATCATCGCATTCCTCCCCCAAAATGAAAAATCTACATCTGGTTGATATAGCACAATGTCCTTCTATTCAGTGTTGCACTGTTCTTTACATATGGGTAGTATTCTGCTACTCGACCCAACATCCGGCCTGTATACAAAAGCTTCAAGCTACTGCCTGTACATGGGACATCGCACGTAGACTCCTAGAATGTCAGCCATAAAAGGGACATCCGCATGTACAATCTGCAGAACTTTTTTGGTGCCATTCGAAAAGGTTGACTCGTACATTCTATCTGCCATTGGAAACTACATTTTCTTCATCATCATCAGATGATAAGTACCCTGTTGGGGATTTACTTAGCTGCTTCTGCCTTTTGTTATTGTTCATGACATCCAGAAAGGGCAAGTGTAGGTCTGAAAAGCAAATTCCACATAAGGATAGTCACAAGCTGTGCTTGTTTTGCTTAGGGCCTACCCACGACCACTGCTCCTATCTGTCAGGCCTTTGTCCCCAAGATGTTATGTAGTTGTCTCTCTACCTTAAACCTATATCTTGAAAACCAAAGGCTTAAGCGTTTGGCTAGGGAATCGATGGAGAGTTCTGCGAGTTCATCCAAGCAGTCTTTGAAGAGGAAGGTAGGCAAAGCTAGGGTCGAGCCCTTTTTGGCTGTGCCTTCTCTTTCCAATGTACCCCTTGAATTTGATGAAAACCTGGTGGTACAGTTGGGGATAGGGTCTGTTTCTCCAGGGGGAACCACAATGGAAGCCATTAGAAGTGAAGATCCGAGCACATCTGAGGCTATGCAGACGTCCTGTTTGGAAGATTTTGGGGAACCACAGCTACTTATTTCAGAGGACTCTGGAACTGTTCCAACCCCCTTTCAAAAAGAAGCTCTGTGTGTTAGGCCTATGTCTGCCCATCTTGCAGCCCTAGAAAAACCTGCCAAAAATAAACAAAAGACTAAGCATTCCACAGTGCCTAAACTCCTGTGTCGGACTGGCAGGTTTTCTTGCAGGGTCTAATTAAGGCCCTGATGGCCCTTAGTTCTTTGGTTTTGGCTTCCCCTATTTCTGGCCCTGCCTTGTCCTTTTCCATTTGCTGCCGTCGGGTTCCCAGGAATCATTCTCTACCCTTCTAGCTCAGGATTATGATTCGGGGGAGGGGGTCTTCCTCAGAAGAAGACTCTTTAGATTACTCCACTCAGATTCCTTTCCCCTTGGAATATGCTTCTCCGGAGGAGGAGACCAGTGGGGGAGATTCACCAATGGAAGAACTCTGTTTTGGAGAGACGGTTAATAAGATGAGGGATTTCTTTAAGTGGGATTCTTCCCAAATCTCCGAGGAACAAAAGAGATACTATGACTTACTTCAGGTGGAGGCATCTGCACCTACAGCTTTCCCTTTAGTGCTTCCTGCTTTCCTAGATCCCTTTGCATCAACTTTCAAGACCCAGATTCACAGGCTGCAGCTCCTCAAAGACCAGACCATTTTTATAAGGTCCCTATGGATTGCAAATTTCTTTTTAAGTGTCTTTTGCTGCTCCTACTGTGTTTCCATCACGTCAGATAAATCTTCTCGGGCTGTTCCTTCCACAAAATTGCTTCCCTCAAACAAATACTGTTCAAATAAACAAAACAGTGCCCAAAACCGCCAAAACTTCACAAAATAGGCACTCAGGAAGCAATCCAACTCAAAAAAGTAATTTATTCAGTAACATGAAGTACAATAACCTCCACATAAACGTTCCACTTGTAAATAGGTTCATAGGTTGGTACTGAGCTATCTGCCCGAAGGCATATATTAGCCCAGCCACGTTGTGGCCACCCCTTTAGTAGTTCCCTAGACCCTTGTACTAGCAGCTAGTACCCTTGGCCCCTATCTAGTAGTGTGTTGGTGTGATCCCCGGTGTGAACTTTCTGTTGCCCATCCACTCATCAAGGTTCCTCTTGAATAGTGATAGTGAGGGGCTCTGTCTTATGTAGATCAGGACCCTGTTCCATAGTAAGGGAAGTCTCTGCGAAGGGAATCTATCCCTCCAGCATGTTCTATTCATTGTTGTGTTGAGGTTTATATCCCTAGAGCGTGTAGCTCGAGTAGATTTGGTTTTGCTAAGATGGAGCATGTTCAACAATTCTGGGTTGGACATGGCTCTGTACATTAGACAGAGATCGCCTCTGAGAAAGCGGTATGCAACAGAGAACAGTCGTAGCTTTTTCAATTGTGCTGCATAGGGAAACTGTTTGAGGCCAGTAATTCTCTTGGTTAGGTACCTCTGTGGTCTCTCCAGCTGCTGGAGATGTCTAGTACATTCCAATTGGTGCATTTTACTCAATAATGGGTCTGATGAGGGAAGAGCAGAGGGGCACCATTACATCCTTAGATCTTGATGCGAACCCTTTCTTGATCAGATGGGTCACACAGAAGGATTTTCTAACCACTTTGGCAACATGGTTATCAAAGGAAAGCTGGCTATCTACTTGGGTCCCTAGATCCCTTATTTCTTCATCAGATTTCAGGGGATTACCTCCTATGTTGTAGTTTGCGGGTACTCCGTTTTTTCCAAAGGGGGATTACTATGCATTTTTTTGCATTTAGCTTGAGACCATGGCTTTGACACCATGCATCAGTCTCATTTAGGCCCTTCTGGAGGATCTCCATGTCGGCCAGAGACTCTATTATAGCACCCAGTTTGCAGTCGTCCGCAAACTTAGTCAGCCACAGCCCTTCCGTGCTTGCCTGTACTTCTGAGAAGTATATGCCAAGCAGGAGGGGGCCCCAGGACAGAGCCCTGAGGCATACCACTTGTTACTGGTCTGGATTCGGACATAGATCCCGCTACTCTTACTTTATTGGATCTGTCTGAGAGCCAGTTTGTGATCCATCTTGTGACGCAAGGGTTTATGCCCAGGCTGGTGAGCTTATCAATAATACCCGAATGGGGAATGGTGTCAAATGCTTTAGCAAAGTCAAGGTAAGCCGTGTGTACCTCCTTTCCCTTATCTATAGCCTGAGTAACTGTCTCAAAGAAATCCACCAGGTTCAGGAGGCATGATCTGCCCTTGACGAAGCCGAACTGTGTGTGGTCCAGCGACTGGAGGTTCCCAATCTCTCCATTTATGAGTTCTATAATGATTCACTCCATAGCCTTACAGATCAGACTGGTCAGGCTTATTGGTCAGTAGTTCCCAGGGTCAGTTGTGGCCCCACCCTTGTGTAGCGGGACAACCGTTGCCATACGCCATTCTCTGGGCACATATCCTGTGGAGAAGCTGAGACTGAACAGGGTATTAAGATGCGAGGTTAATTCCTTTTGTAGCTTGCGTATGACAGCCTGAGACACCATCTGGTCCCATGGAGGCAGTGTTTTTAGCTTTAGATAGAGCCTTGTTAACCAACGTACCAGTAATAATTGGACTTGCACAATCCCCTGGAATGGTAATAGGCCCTGTAGGTGGTGAGGGGGGGGGGGGGGATTTGCACTGAACCTGTCAGCCAAGATGTTGACAATGTCAGAAGGGTCAGTGTATTTTGTTCCATTTTTGTGCTAGCTCAGAACAGACCTGAGCGTTGCCATTTAGGTTTTTGACATAGCCATAGAAGGCCTTATGGTTATCCTTGGCATCCTTGGCAACTTTCTTTTCAAAATTAGCTTTAGTTGACTTGATGAGGGCCCTCAATTTCTTAAATTCGTAAATGCGTTTTCGTCCTCTCCTGACTTCATCAGATAAAACAATCCATGAAAGCAAAGCTATTTTTATAGTTGCGTCATTAAACCATCAACCAGTAGCATATTACATTCAGTAAAACATTCTTATAATATAACACCTAGCATCTACATAAATTAAATATCTAAACATAGTCACTTAGACATACACAGTTAATAAATATTTACATATTAAAATTAATTTAATATATTAAAACTTATTATATTAAGCCACGGTGGTGCAGTGGTAGCATTGTCGCCTCACAGCAAGAGGTTCTCCTGTTCGATTCTCTGCTGGAGTGCCTACTGTGTGGAGTCTGCATGTCCTCCCCGCGGTCGAGTGGTATTCGAAAGACATGTGTGAATGGGCGTGCCTTCGTTGAAGATTGGGCGTTGGGCTGGCACCTCGGCACCGTAAAAATATACTGCCAATCATTTGCGGACCGGAGTTCTGCTGTGGCGACTCCTTACCGGGAAAAGCCGAAAGAAGAACAACAAACATAAAATACACATATTAAGATATATATTAAATCAGTGGTAAGCAGAACTCCATCTGGTGGACAAAAAAATTATTGCACTTTAAAGTTTTGCAGCACTAATTTGTAAAACAGGAGCTAGTGACAAATATTCATTCATGCCAGGGAATCTATTGGCTTCCAACATTATCTGCCAATATAATTCTCTGTTTTCTTTATGTAATTCCCATAGTCCTCCTCTTATATCTTTAGTCACTATTTCTAACAAAGAAAGAAAATACTGCTTTGTGACATACTAAACTGTGTCTGTAAAGGGCATTAGTATTATTTTTGTTTTTTACTTCATATAGGTGTTCATATGTTCTTCTTCGGAGCTTTATCTCCATTTTCCCCACATAGAACCTACTACATGCCCTACATAACACTAAATAAATGACTCCACCACTATCACATGCAGCATATTCCTTACTACTTATCACCCTATTCCTAGCTACTAGTTCTACCTTTTTCTCCATTATATATATAAGGGCATTGTGAACAATGACCACGTTTAAAGGTACTTTCTTACTATGTCCAAAGGGGTGTACCCCTTTATTACTTCTTTGTATAATGTTCTTTCTATTTGAACATTTCTTGAAAATACATTTAAACGGGGTATCAAAAATATCTAAATCTGATATTGCAGAAAATCTTCCCCATACTTCTTCTATCGCCTTTACTATAGCTTTACCATCTCCACTATAGTTGGTCACAAATGCTCATTCGAATATATTACTAGTATCCTCTTTTGTATTAGATACATTTGTCTCACTATCATTTGTTCCTAATATGAGGTCAACTCTATCTGCTCTACCTATAATTACTTCCTTTTTTACTTCTTCTATTAGTTTTAATGGGTATCCTCTCTGTAAGAACATTTGCTCTAAAAACTTGCTTTCAGTTGCAAAGTCACTATTTTCAGAACACATTCGACTTCCCCTAACAAATTGTCCTTTGACTAAAGGGATGTGAATTCGTAAAAAAGAGATATGAATTTGCATAGGTATCTTTCCTGTATACTGTTGACTTAAATTTACCATTTTCTTTATGTATAGTGATATCTAGATAATTCATCTTACGTTGTATATTATAGGTAAACCTTAAAGAAGTTGTAGTATTCATTATATATTCATAAAACTTCTCTTCTGTGTCATCCCACACTATACAGATATCATCCAAATATCGTTTATAGAGTTTCCAGCACTTATATTTTAAATTAAAAATATATTTTTTTCTCCCATATTGAGAGAACAATATTAGCATATGTTGTGCTCCCATTGCTACTCCTTGAATCTGATGGAAAAACTCTCCTTCAAAATATTTAAAGTTATTAGTCAAAACAAGATTCATCAAACTTAAAGTCTAAAGTCCATATGGCTTAATGTTCCAGCATCAACCATAGCTTCTTCCAACCAAATCAATCCCACATCATGTGGGATTGAAGAAAATAAATCAACTCTGTCTATAGTGATAAACATTATTATTTCATTATAAATATCTTCTTATCTGTCTAAGAAGATCCCAAGAATCTTTTAAAATATTATTACAAGTCACAGAAAGATACTTTAATTTTATATCCAAAAATCTAGCCGAAGGAGCTGTGGCAGAACCTTCTGCTGCTACTATAATTTGAAGGGGTGGATCTAATAAATCTTTGTGCACTATAGGTTTTCCAGATATACTTGGTACCGTGGGTCTATCATGTAAAAATTGAAATCATTTTAGATCTGTCGTTGATCCTTCTAACAGTAGTTCATTTAATACTAAAAATATTTTTATAAGAAATATTGATTTCATTTAATGACACACTGGAATATTTCACATTATCTTCTAGTATATTCATCACTTTAAATTCATAAATTGTAGTATCCATAAAGACCGTTCCCCCTCCCTTATCTGGTGCCATGATTCTTAAATTATAATTATTCTTAATTTCATCTAGGAGAACTTTTTCTCGATAAGAAATATTTGGAAACACTTTATTTTTCTCAATTACTTTCCTTAATTCTAATTCCAGAAGGTTCTCCAGATTTTTCAACTGGTAATGTAAAGGGTGGTTATAGGTACTTTTCTTAGTTAAAAGATTGTTATGGGCCACATTATTTCTAGTATTCTTAAACAAGAGTTCCAAGTTTTTCTTCCTAATAAACAGTTTAAGATCTATAATTACCTTATCTGTTTCAGCCTTCTTTCTAGGTATAAACTTGAAATCCTTAGAAAAAAGTTCAAATTGTACCTTTTGAATGTCTGTTGCACTATAATTATATAAGGTATAGCCCTTGTATCTAACTAAAACTCCTTCATTAGGGATGCTTTCTTCATAACTTGTACTAACTAGTGTCTTCTGTTTTCCCTGTACCCCCCCTCCCCATCTGGGGTAGTTGTATTTTACTGGTGTCTTGTTCATTAACATCTCCGACCTTCGGAGAGGGGGCTATTCTAAAGGGTCATTATAGTTATTATAGCTTTGTCCAACATATTCTTCTTGCATCACTTCATTCTCAGAATGTGAAGGACTAAATGTTGCATTTATATTTCTCTGTTTATTCTGTTGAGGCCTTATATGTTCTCTAGATTTGGGATATTCTTTATGTTCCCTATATTCAGTAGTGTCCCTTTCTATCTTTTTATTTTTTCTTTTAAAAACATCATTACATTTTTCATCCACCTTTTCTAACATATATTCATACACGATGTTCATCATGTTTCACTGTTGCAGTCATTACACTTGGGTTATCCTGTTGGCAGGCGACCTGCAGTCGGCCCAAGTTCCAAAGTCTTGGTCTGGCGTCTGTTGCTATCGCCTCTTCCCTAACGTCAGTGCGCCAGGGGTATTAAAGTTGCAACCAATGCCATTTTCTTCAGTCTTTCTTGCCATGCGGTGCCCGAAGCAAAAACAGTTCAAGTGCCAGTCGGCCGACTCCTGAGATTTTCAAAATTGAATTTCAGAACCAAAGTCTTCAATAAAGCTAAGTACCCTGTTGGGGAAACTTTTTCTTGCTCCAGACCGATGTCAGTAAAAGTTAATAATTGTATTTCTTGTGGGAAGCAAATACCTCATAAGGACTTTCACTCTTACTGCATTCCTTGCCTAGGCCCTGACCACAACGTTACTAGTTGTCGGTTTTGTGCTAGATTCAATAAACGCGCTATTAAACGTCGTTTTGATTTTGCTTTACATTATTTTGGACGAATATTTAATTACATAATGCCGTCAGAACAACCGACGACCGGAATGCATAAAAAACGCAAAGAAAAAGACAGGCATCCGAGGCCCAAAACTGACGACGAAGCCTCTTCTAGGCCAGTCGCCGGTTCACCGGTTCTCAGTGAGGCGCTTTTGTAGCCCCTGACACCCGCTACCTCAGAGCCACAGACCGTAACCGACAGCCACGTGGAGACACCGAGGCCTGTGGAAACTCAAGGTATTGGGCCTACGGAAACTATACCCTCAGATGGGTCCAGAGCCGCTGAGCAGGCACCAGCTTCTGAGGGTGTTTTCAGACCTTCACAGCTTACAATTAAAGCTACTACAGCAGCAAAGGCAAAGTCAAAAACACCATTAAAGACAAGGAAACAAGTGCAGCATTCTCCAGAACAGTCATCCATGCCAAAGAAACATGCTTAAAATGGCCGAAGACCTTATTACTTTAATCAGGGGCTCCCATCCCCCTCCTGACAAAAGGCCTAGGCAAGACACTGATTATGATACCTCTGATCAGGTTTCCATTTCCTCTGATTCTTCTTCTGACCAGGGCTCTTCTCTCCCTCCGTATGAGGACTCTGATGCTGAAGAGTCCATCCCTTCAGCCTCACCGCCTGAGGATTACTCTTTTGGGGAAACCCTGCACACCATGAGGGAGCATTTCCATTGGGAGAGCCAGGATTACTCAGAGTCCAAGAAAAGGCTCAGAGATTTCCTTTTATTGCCTCAGCACAGGCCCCTGGCTATCCCCCCTGTGCTTGATATTGTAGATGATGTTTTTTCTGAATCCAGTCTGTCTCCAGATTCTTTACCCCCTGCACCAGTAAAGCCAGACAGGTACTACAGGGTCCCGGACACTCATAAATTTCTTTACAAAAACCCCACTGCAGACCCAGAAACAATTTCTCAGGGTCCTAAAGGGGTTAAAGCATCCACTGCCAAAAATCCTGTCCCCTCAGTTAGGGATTCCAGAGCTCTGGACAGATGGGGGAAAAAAGTTTACACTTCTGCTACTTTAGCTGTAAGAGCTTCAAACTGTCAGTTTCACATGCTTAAATATCAACAGTATCTCATGTCATTGTTAAAGCAGAAAATGGTTACAAATATAGAAAGTCCTGACAGTAAAGAAATGCAGGATTTATTGCATGCAGTTGAACATGTGGGAAAGCATACTCTGCAATGTGGTTTTGATTCATTAGAGGCTTCTTGTAGAGCCGCAGTTACAGGCTCAGTTATTCGAAGACATGCTTGGTTAAAAGAACAAAGTTTACCTGACCATGTTAAAGTAAAATTATTGGATGCTCCACTACAGCATGATACTTTGGTGTTAAGGCAGAAGAGGTGTTAAAGAAAATGGAGGATAAAGCAAAGTCAATGCAAACTGTAAAAGATTTAGCAGAAACTGGCCTTCAAAAAATTGGTCCTTTCCAGTGTCAGACAGGCCACAAAGAGGCAGATACAGACACCCAAGAGGCAGATCTCAGCCCCAAGGCTCCTACAGACCTAAACAGTGGGGTGCTTCAGCCCCCAAAGGAGGAGAAGACAAATCACAACCTTATAAGAAACAGTCACAATGACTTCCCTCTGCAAATGCCAAGCTCTTACCAGTTGACAGTACCCCTAGGGGGAAAGCTAGCACTTTTATCAAAAAATTGGCACATGATCACCCAGGACCAATGTGTGCTGAATATAGTTTCTCAGGGGTACAGGTTCCACTTACACACACTTCCAAAACCAAAAGGTATGCCAAACCTGCCACAAAACCAATGGGCAGAGGCACAAAAACAAATTTCTGCTCTTATGGATATGGCAGCTATTCAAAAAGTTCCACAAGAAGAACAGGGCCAAGGATTTTACTCAAGACTTTTCTTTGTACCCAGAAAAGACAAAGCCTGGCGACCAATACTGTACCTGTCAATCATAAATACTTTCCTGGATGTTCCAAAATTCAAAATGTTAACACTACAACTAGTGCCCATGCTGGGCAAGGAGGCTTGGCTAGTTACTTTGGATCTCAAGGAGGCATACCTGCACGTCCCAATCAGACAATCGTGCAGAAGATACCTCAGATTTATAGCAGGCTCAATGCATTACCAATTCTCTGTACTGCCCTTTGGCTTATCTACTGCACCCAGGGTCTTCACAAAATGCCTGGCACCAGTAATTGCATTTTGCAGACAAAAAGGAATTCAAATATATCCCTACTTGGACGACCGCCTTATTCAAGCAGAGAGCAAGGACATTCTTCTAAAGCACCTGGCGTTTGTAAAAGATTGCTAATTTGCCTAGGGTACACAGTAAATGAAAATAAATCAAAACTAGTGCCCTCTCAAGAGATAATATTCCTGGGTGCAA
The DNA here is from genome assembly GCF_019279795.1 of Protopterus annectens. Classification (NCBI taxonomy): domain Eukaryota; kingdom Metazoa; phylum Chordata; order Ceratodontiformes; family Protopteridae; genus Protopterus; species Protopterus annectens. The sequence goes on from NC_056726.1 coordinate 959,404,648, forward strand.
GCTTAAATACAACTGCCCAGATGGCTTATCTCACACCAGACAAGCAAAGGCAACTGACTCATTACTTTCAAAGGATGGCAACAAAGACCCAGCTCCCTGCAAGAAAAATTCTGCAGGCCTTGGGGTTTATGGCATCTTGCATTCTACTAATTCCATATGCAAAACTGCATATGAGGAAACTACAATGGTATCTAAAAAGTGTTTGGACTCAGCATTGTCACAGCCTAGAGACAATCATAACCTTGATTCCCTGCCTACAACAGGAGTTTTGATGGTGGTCCCAGGCCTGTCACCACAACAAGGGACAGCCTTTCACCTTACCTACAGCCAGGCAGACAATAACAACGGATGCATCGGATTATGCCTGGGAAGCACATATGGCAGGAAAATGTATTCAGGGCACGTGGCCCAAGGAACAAATGCATCTTCACATCAATCAAAAGGAGATGCTAGCTGTACAGAATGCCCTGACAGCCTTCAAGGACCTAATACATCCAGGACAACTACTAATAAAGATGGACAATACTACAGTTATGTGGTACATAAACAAGCAAGGGGGCACAAATTCCTACCCCCTATGCAGTCAAGCCATGACTTTGTGGAATACAGCACTGACCTACCAGGTACATCTGCAAGCACAATTCCTGCCAGGAACAAAAAATAACTGGCAGACGAACTAAGTAGAAATCTCATGGATCCTCATGAATGGAAGCTAAATCCACAAGTGTTCAACATGATAACAAGGGAATGGAGACGCCTAGACATAGATCCTTTTGCTTCCCCTCACAATTGCCAAATACAGACATTTTGCACAAGGACTTATCACTCTCAAGCATGGAAAGTGGATGCTCTATCATTCAGCTGGAAAAACCTGACACTCTATGCCTTCCTTCCGATGCCTCTTCTCACCAAGGTGCTTCTAAAAGTCAGACAAGAGAGGCCAAAAATGATCCTGATTGCACCAGACTGGCCACGCCAGCACTGGTACCCAATCCTAAAGACTTTGTCCCAAGGCCCACCCTGGCCTCTACCTCAAATCCCTCATCTTCTGACACAGCAAAACAATCAGATTCTGCACAGTCAGCTCAGAACCTTAAACCTGGCAGCATGGCAGATAATGTAGCCACTCAGACTGCGCTTGTCCCTAAAGCTGTTATGGATGTAATTTTGGAAGCCAGGAGACCCAGCACTAGGAAATCTTATGCAGACTAATGGAAGAGATTCTGTGCTTGGAACCAGGCACAAGGGCTCGACCCACTGGTCCCTAATATACCTCAGATTTTGCAATACTTGACTGAGATGTTGGACAAAGGCCTATCTTTTTCATCTATTAAAATCCATGCCTCTGCCATTTCAGCTCATTACAATACGGATCCTCCTATTATTTCACATCCTCTACTACGACAGTACCTCAGAGGGGCAAAGAATATAAGACCCCCTAGGAGAGCACCAGTACCTACTTGGGACCTCAATTTTGTTTTAGAAAAACTAACACTGTCTCCATTTGAACCAACCAGCACAGCTGATCTAAAATTCTTGTCGTGGAAAACTGCTCTGCTCCTAGCAATAACTTCAGCAAGAAGAGTCTCAGAGTTACAGGCATTGATGGCTGTGGAACCTTTCCTCATTTTTCATCAGGACAGGGTTTCTCTTGGGACGAACCCAACATTTATGCCAAAAGTGGTCTCCAATGTGGCCTTAAACCAGACCATTCATTTGCCTACTTTCTACCCAAATCCCCAGAATAAAGGGGAAAGACTTCTGCACGCTTTGGATATACACAGGCAGCTACGATTTTACTTGGACAAAACAAAAGTTTTCAGAAAAACTGAGCAACTGTTCGTAGCATATGCTGCAGGATCACAAGGAAAACCTATTACAAAGCAGACAATCTCCAAATGGATAGGACACTGCACCCACTTCTGTTATGCACAACATGGCAAATCTGTGCCTAAGGGCATTAGGCCTCATTCTACCAGAGCAGCAGCTTTCCTCAGTGGGGTACCAACCAAAGACATATTAGAAGCTGCAACCTGGAGCTCAGTGCACACTTTTACCAAGCACTACCACCTACCTCTCTACTCCAAATCCAGAGCAGGCTTTGCCACTGCAGTTCTGCAGGGGTTGTAGCCTCGCCAAATCCAATCTAGACCCAGCCACCCAACCTCAGCTTTGGGATTCTACCCAAGTGTAATGACTGCAACAGTGAAACACGGTGAACATAGTACAGTTGTGTACCTACCATAAATGTAGATGTTAGAGTGTATTCACTGTTGCAGTCCAGGTTGCCCACCCACCGTCCCCCTCTTTGCTGGGACTATTCTGTACTTCTCAACTCTATACAACCTATGTGGTGTATTTGCTTGTAGATGAAGGAAATGTTTATAGTGATGTATGCATGGTTGTTGGGCATATTTTTATCTTTTCAGCCTTCATATCTGGGGGGCACCTGACATCTGGGGCAAGAAAAACTGAAGAAAATGGCGTCGATTGAAACTTTTATACCCCTGGTGCACTGACGTCAGGGAAGAGGCGACAGCAACCAACGCCGGACCAAGACTTTGGAACTCGGGCCGACTGCGGGTCGCCTGCCAGCAGGATAACCCAAGTGTAATGACTGCAACAGTGAATACACTCGAACATCTAGATTTATGGTAGGTACACAACTGTACTTTCTTCGTGTTTCACTGTTGCAGTCATTACATTAGGGTTATCTGCTTGCAGTAGCCCTCAGTCGGCCTTATTAACAAAGTCTTGGGTCCTGCATCGGTTGCTGTCCTATCTTCCATGACGTCAGGTCATCAGGGGTATAAAACATGCAGCCAACGCCATTACATCAGTCTTTCTTGCCGTGCGGTGCCCAAAGCAGAAGCAGTTCGCAAGGGTCGGTCGGCCGACTTTTGAAATTTTCGTTTTCGAGTTTCAGAACTGAAGTCTTCAACTAAAGCTAAGTACCCCATTGGGAAAACTTATTCTTGCTCCTTAACAATGTCAGTAAAAGTTAATAATTGCATTACCTGTGGAAAGCAAATACCTCACAAAGATTTTCATTCGTACTGTATTCCTTGCCTAGGCCCTGACCACGATGTACCTTGCTTTCAGTTTTGTGCCTTATTTAATCAGCGCATTATCCGTCATCAGTATATTTTCGCCTCTAAATATTTCGGTTCTCTGTTCAGTTATCCAGAAATGTCATCGGTTAGCCATCCAACTACCGGTATTCTGAAAAAACGCAAAGATAAAGACAGAGACAGGCCGCCTAGGTCCAAAGCTGCCAACGATGCTTTTCCTAAGCCAGTCGTCAGTTCGCCGGTACTCAGTGAGGCGCTTTCGCAGCCCCTGATACCCGCTACTTCTGATTCACAGGCCTCTACTGAGACCCTTTCGGAGTCTAGTATGCCGCGAGATTCTTCAGCTTTGGAACCTGCGGATGTCTCTGCCTTGGATGGGTCCAGAGCCGCTGTGCAGGCACCAGCTTCTGAGGGTGTATTCAGGCCCACGGACTTGCATATTAAACTGACGCCGCCTTCTTCATTTAGGCCTAAACCTCGAACCATGCCTAAAAAAATTATGCCCAGGCCGCATGCTCTGGCCTCTGTGCCTAAAAAACGATAAGAATGGCTGAAGATCTTATAACTCTAATCAGGGTAAGCCAACCACCCCCCTTCTAAGAGGCCTAGGACTGAAGTTGTTTATGAATATTTTGACCAGGATTCTGATTTTTGTGATCTGGATTTACCCTTATCTACTTATGAGGATTCTGATGCAGAGGACTGTGTTCCCTCTGCTTCCCCTCCAGAGGATTTTTCCTTTGGTGAAACTTTACATACTCTAAGGAGCATTTCCGCTGGGAAAGCCAGGATTTTTCTGATTCAGAAAACAGACTTAGGGATTTCTTACTCCTGCCTCAGCATAGGCCTTTAGCTATACCTCCTGTACTAGACATTGTTGATGATACCTTTTCGGAATCTAGTTTGGTCCCTGATTCTTTGCCTCCTGCTCCCAGAAAACCTGACAGATATTACAAGGTTCCTGATTCACACATGTTCCTTTTTAAAAATCCTATTGTGGATCCAAAGACTATTTCACAGGGACCCAAGGGCATTAAGGTTCTACTGCTAAAAATCCTACCCCTTCTGGTAGAGACTCCAGGGTGCTGGATAGATGGGGTAAGAAGGTTTACACTTCTGCAACCATGTCCATTAGGGCTTTAAACTGCCGGTTTCATATGTTAAAGTATCAACAACATGTTATTGGATTGCTTAAACAGAAAATTATGTTGATTCCTGACTGTGCTGAAAACAAAGAATTACAGGATTTAATGCATTCTGCTGAACAGGTTGGAAAACATACTTTGCAATGTGGATTTGATTCATTAGAGGCCTCTTGCAGGGCTGCTGTTACTGGGTCTGTGCACAGAAGGCATGCTTGGTTTAAGGAGCAATCTTTGCCTGATCATGTTAAAGTTAAACTGTTGGATGCTCCCTTAAATCAGGACCGCCTGTTTGGCAACAAAGCTGAGAAAGTTCTTAAAAAGACGGAAGACAAGGCTAAATCTAAGATTTCTTACAAGTTCAGCCTCCAAGATTTAGTAGGCATTGCCCCTCTAAGAAATGGTCCTTTCCAGCCCCTTCCAGGTCTTCTCAATCCAAACCCAGACACAGCAGAAACCCCAGGTTTCAGTCCCAGGTGACACACAAGACTAAGCAGTGGGAGGTTTCTGCACCCAAAACAGGGAGTAGTAAGACTCCTCCCTATGGAAAACTGCCTCAATGACTTGCTTTTAAAACTTCCAAGCACTTCCCAACTGAATGCTCCTTTAGGCGGAAAGATTGGTCTGCAGGCAAAAAACTGGGAACGCATTACCCAGGACAAATGGGTTTTAAATATAGTGTCCCAAGGATACAGATTTCACTTCCACACATTACCAACACCAAGCGGGTGGCCAGATCTACCCCAAATCAGTGGGCAGAGGCCCAAAATCAAGTACTCTCCCTCTTAGGCATGGGGGCTATTCAGTTGGTACCAGAAGAGGAAAAGGGACAAGGTTTCTATTCGAGACTTTTCCTGGTACCCAGAAAAGACAGTTCTCTGCATCCTATCCAGGACCTTTCTACTCTAAACACCCTTCTGGTGATTCCAAAATTCAAGATGCTGACTCTTCACCAGCTGCTTCCTATGCTAGGCAAAGATGTGTGGTTGGCAACACTAGACTTAAAAGAAGCATACCTGCACATCCTTGTCAGGGAGTCTTGCGGAAGATACCTACGCTTCAAAGCAGGCTACATGCACTATCAGTTCTCTGCACTGCTCTTTGGCTTATCTACTGCGCCCAGGGTATTCACAAAGTGCCTAGCTCCAGTCATTGCATTTTGCAGGCAAAGAAATATTCAAATATACCCATACCTGGACGATTGTCTAATTCAGGCAGAAAGCCAAGACATACTTTTGAATCATCTAGCTTTTGTTTAAAGGGTGCTGACTTGTCTGGAGTACACCATAAATGAAAAGAAATCACACATGGTACCCTGTCAACAAATTATATTCCTGGGAGCAAGCTTGAATTCAACTTCCCAGATGGCTTTCCTCACGCCAGAGAAATGGATTCATTTGACAACCTACTTCAAACAAGTGGCCACAAAAACCCAGCTATCTGCAAGGCTAATACTGCAAGCCTTGGGGTTCATGGCCGCCTGCATTCTTCTAATTCCATATGCAAGGCTGCATATGAGGAAACTACAATGGTATCTCAAAAGCCTATGGTGCCAACATTCTCAGGATCTAGAAGCAATGATTCCTATCATACCTTGCCTACGCCTAGAGTTCCTCTGGTGGGCAGAGGCCTGCCACCAAAACAAGGGACTACCATTCACACTACCTCCTGTCGCCCAAACCTTAACAACAGATGCATCAGACTATGCATGGGGGGCTCACCTGGCAGGGAAGTGCATTCAGGGCAAATGGAAACCAAGTCAAATGCACCTGCACATAAATCAAAAAGAAATGTTAGCTATACAGAATGCTCTGACAGCCTTCAAGGGCCACATTCTTCCAGGACAACTAATGGTAAAGATGGACTACACCACTGTCTTGTGGTACATAACCAAGCAGGGGAGTACACATTCTTACCCCATCTGCAGACTAGTCATGGCATTGTGGAACACAGCCTTGAGCTACCAAGTGAATCTACAAGCTCAGTTCCTGCCAGGAAAACTAAATACACTGGCAGACGGACTAAGCAGAAACCTCATGGAACCACACGAGTGGAACCAAGGATTTTCAACATGTTGACAAGCAAATAGGGGAGCCCAGGTATTGACCTGTTTGCCTCCCCCAGAACCATCAATTGGACAAATTTTGCACAAGGATTCCCCACAAGCTATCTTGGAAAGTGGATGCTCTGTCCGTCAGCTGGAAAAACCAGTTTATGCCTTTCCTCCTCTGCCTCTGCTCCTCAAAGTACTACTAAAGATCATACAGGACAAGCCAAGAACGATTTTATTTGCACCAGACTGGCCACGCCAACACTGGTGTACCCCCTCTTGTGCAGTCTGTCACGCTTGGCCCCATAGCACCTGCCTCAGACTCCTTCCCTGTTGTCTCAGCAGGAGAACCAGATTCTGCACCTTCAGCTGCAAACCCTGAACCTAGCAGTCTGGCTAATTATCTAATCTCTCCTTTACCATCCCTCAGTAAATCAGTGATGGATATCATTTTAGAAGCAAGGAGGCCTAGTGCTAGAAAATCTTATGTGGCAAAATGGAAGATTCTGTGCCTGAAACCAATCTTAAGGGATGAGCGCAGCAGCGCTCAATTTACCTCAGATTCTACAATACTTGATTGAGATGCTTCATAAGGGCTTGTCCTTTTCCTCTGTCAAAATTCATGCCTCAGCCATTTCAGCTCATTATAACACAGAGCCTCCCCAATTCTCTCACCCACTGCTCAAGCAGTTCCTTAGAGGGGCCAGAAATTTAAGGCCACCCAGGGGAGCTCCAACTCCAGCCTGGGATCTTAACTTTGTCTTGAAGAAACTCACTCTTCCTCCTTTCGAGCCAGCTGCTCCTGCAGATTTAAAATTCACTTCAGCAAGAAGGGTATCTGAATTACAGGCCCTTATGGCAGTGGAGCCTTTCATCATCTTTCATGCGGACAGGGTGTCCCTCAGAACCAATCCCTCCTTCATGCCCAAGGTGGTATTCAGTGTGGCTCTTAATCAGTCCATTCATTTGCCTACCTTCTTTCCTAACAAACAGAACAAAGGGGAACTGATACTGCACTCCTTAGATGTGCACAGACAACTTAGATTCTACTTGGACAGGACTAAACCTCAAAGGAAATCTGAACAACTGCTGGTGGCAATTGCTGCAGGGACAGAGGGGAAAGCTATTTCAAAGCAAACCATTTCAAAATGGATAGGCAACTGCATTCGTTTCTGCTATAAGCACCATGGAAAACCTATCCCACAGGGCATCAGACCCCCATTCAACCAGGGCTGCATTTACCTCTGCAGCCTTCTCAGAGGCGTCCGTACCAGGGACATCCTAGAAGCTGCTACCTGGAGTTCTGTACGTACTTTCACCAAGCGTTATCATTTGCCAGTTTTCTCTAAATCCAGAGCTGGCTTTGCCACTGCAGTCTTGCAGGGCCTTATAGCTGGTCCTAGTTCTATTTAAATTCCTCCTCCCAACCTTAGCTTTGGGAATCTACCCAAATGTAATGACTGCAACAGTGAAACACTAAAAAAAATAGTACCGTTGTGTACACAACATAAATGTTGATGTTCGAGTGTATTCACTGTTGCAGTCCTGGTTACCCTTCCTCCAGCCCCCTTTCTTCTTTTGGCTGCACCTCTACTTTCCCTTACTATGTTCAAAGGCTTTTTGGTGTATTTGCTTTTTTGTTGGAGGTATATCCTTGTATTTATAGATTTAATTGCTTCCCATTAGGGGGCACCTGACATCTGTGGCAAGAAAAATCTGATGTAATGGATTCGGCTGCATGTTTTATACCCCTGATGACCTGACGTCATGGAAGAAGGGACAGTAACCGACGCAGGACCCAAGACTTTGTTAATCAGGCCGACTGAGGGCTACTGCAAGCAAATAACCCAAATGTAATGACTGCAACAGTGAATGCACTCGAACATCTACATTTATGGTAAGTGTACACAACTGCACTTTCTCCTTCTCCACTGTATATAATAAGTCATTTAAAATGCATAGGTTGATAGTTTCAATTTCTTTCATGAGAACTTCAGTAGATTTTGCATTTTCTCTAATAAGCAAACACATTACATCAAAACCACAATTATCAAATACTTTTAACAATTCATTTTAACATTCAGAGCTTTCCCTTATTCCATTAGGGAATTTCCAGACTCTGAGTCCCTTTGGGACAATTCCTAACTTAATGCATTCTTTCAGGTAAATATTGTCTAAATCAAGTGATTTGTATTTAAATAAAAGACTTTCTAATTTATAAATACTAATTCTAAATATACTAAATACTGTCACAAAGCAACATTTTATTTGTGTTAGAAATCGTGACTAAAGATATAAGAGGAGGGCTATGGGAATTACATATAGAAAATAGAGAATTATATTGGCAGATAATGTTGGAAGCCAATAGGTTCCCTGGCATGAATGAATATTTGTCACTAGCTCCTGTTTTAAAAATTAGAGCTGCTAAATTTTGAAGTGTAATAATTATTTTGTCCACCAGATGGAGGACCGATTACCACTGATTTGATATAAATAAATTATTTATGTATATATATATATATATATATATATATATATATATATATATACATGTGTGTGTATATATATTTATATATATATATGTATATATATATATATATATATATATATATATATACACATATATGTATATATGAAAAAGATATATGTATGTATGTGTGTGTGTGTGTGTATATATATATATATATATATATATATATATTTATATGTATGTATATGTGTGTATACATACATATATATATATATATATATATATATATATATATATATGTATATGTTGTTGCCTCACAGCAAGAGGTTCTCCCGTTCGATTCTTGGCTGGAGTGCGGAGAGTGCCTTCTGTATGGAGTCTGCATGTCCTCCCCGCGGTTGGGTAGGCGTTCGAAAGACATGCGTAAATGGGCGTGCCTTCTTTGAAGGTTGAACGTTGAGCTGGCACCTCGGCATTTGTGAAAATCTACTGCCAATCGTTAGCGGACCGGAATTCCACTGTGACGACCACTAACCGGGAAAAGCCGAAAGGCAGCAACAACATTTATGTATTTTAGAATGTTTTAATAATTAAGTGAATTAAAATATGTAAATATTTATTAACTGTGTATGTCTAAGTGACTATGTTTAAATATTTAATTTATGTAGATGATAGATGTTATATGAATGTTTTATTGAATGTAATATGCTATTGGTTAATGGTTTAATGAGGCAACTATAAAAATAGCTTTGATTTTTATGGATTGTTTTATCTGATGAAGTCAGGAGAGGACGAAAACGCATTTACAAGTGGAACGTTTATGTGGAGGTTATTATACTTCATGTTGCTGAATAAATTGCTTTTTTGAGTTGGATTGCTTCCTGAGTGCCTATTCTGTGAAGTTTCCTCAAGCAAAGAAAGTAAAATTTTAGAAAGGTTAGGGAAGAAGGTTTACACTTCCTCCACCCTGGCTATATCAGAGCCATAAATTACTAGACTCACATGTCTAGGTATGCTCTAGCACTGCTCTCTCAAGCTTCTCAGATCTTGTTCCAGCTTCCTGATTCAGAAGTCAAGTCCCTTTCTCTTTCTCTCTTGGCTGCATCTTCACAGGTTCACTAGGCATTCCATTAAATGCAGCTATGATGCTGTAGAAGCTTCCTCCAGACCTGCAGCTTCTGCTTCTTTTCTTAGGAGATATTCTTGGCTGTGTTTACAGGCTGTCCCAGATGACATTAAGGCAAAATTGCTTGATGTTCAAATGGACAGTTCTCCTTTTTTTTTTTGCTAAGGGTGCTGCAGAACTTTTTTAAACTCTGAAGGAAAAAGGTAAGGAGCTCCAGGATTTAAAGCACCTGCTAGTTTCTCCAGTTCCTAAATTTCAAGGGAACTTTCCTGCTAAAACCCCTTTTAAAAGGAAAACCCTCGAGGTCGTTGTCTTCTGCTCCCTCTGGTTCAAGGGCACATAAGTCTGCTAGGAGCCCTCCTCAGCCTAAGGCTGTGACTCCTGGTTCATCTTCCCAGCAGCCCTTTCATTCCAGACAAGGATGTCTGTGACATCCCATTTTCCACTTCCAAGTCATACTCCTGTGTCTCTCCGTCATACTCCTGTGTCTCTCCATCTTTCTCTTTCAGCCTGGAAGGAGATCACTCAGGATTCTTGGGTGATACTCATTATTCAAAACAGTTACTTCATGAATTGGAAGTCTCTCCCCCCCTTGCAGGGGATTCCTCAACCTTCTTCATATCAACTGCATCTGTTTCCTCAGCTGCTCTCTCAGCTTTCTTTTTAGGGCACCATTCAACCTCTCCCCTTACGTCAGCGAGGAAGGGGATTTTACTCCTGGATGTTCCTGGTTCCAAGAAAAGATGGCCCTTGGAGACCCATTTTGGACCTCTCCAAGTTAAGTACCTTCCTGGTGGTGCCTTCTTTCAGGATGCTATCCCTGCAGTCTTTTCTCCCGCCGGTACCTCCTCAAACATTCCTAGCTTTGCTGTATCTCAAGGATGCTTATCTGCATATTCCTATTCACCCACTCTTCAGGAAGTTCTTACGTTTCTCGGTGGGTTCTTGACACTTTCAGTTCTCTGCTTTGCCTTTTGGTCTTTTCACTGCTCCAAGGGTCTTCACAAAGTATCTAGCTCCAGCCATTATCTTCCTAAGGTTTAAAGGCCTTCAAGTTTACCCTTACCTGGATGACCTGCTTTTTCTGGCCAACAGTCCAGATCTTCTGATTTAATACATAAATCTAGCTATTCCTTTTCTGCAAGGCTTGTGGTTCACAGTAAATCACAAAAAATCCTCTGTCACCCAATAAGGATCTCATTTTTCTGGGGTGCCGGTTCAGGATAGACTTGATGATGGTATTTCTTCCTTCAGGGAAAGCTCTGTCTCTCATATCTTACTTGGAGTCACTTCTCACTCTGTCCTCCATCACTGCCAGAGAGTCCCTGAGACTTCTTGGCTTTGTGGAGTCTACAATTTCCATGTTGCCTTTTGCAAAACTTCACATGAGGAAGTTCTAGTGGTTTCTGAAAATAGTCTGATCCCAGGATCCTCATCCCTTGGAGACTGCCATTCCAGTTCTTCCTTGTTTGAAAACAGAACTAGGTTGGTGGATGAATTCCTGAACCATTTTTAGAACTTTTTACAGATGCCTCAGACTTAGGATGGGGAGCTAACCTTTGCTTCCACAAAGGTTCAGGACCTTTGGTCCCCCTCTCAGAGGAAAGAACATATCAATGTCAGGGAAATGAGGGAGTTGATTCTAGCCTTACAGGCCTTTCACCCTGATTTTCTTCCAGGAGCCCTCAAGATCCTCACAGACAACACTATGGTCCTTTGGTATATAAACAAGCAGGGGGCACAAAATCTTATCTTCTTTGTCACTTAGCCATCAAGGCATGGGACTTGGCTATTCAGTACAAGGTCTCACTGCATACAGTGTACCTTCCTTCAGCTCAGAACTCAGTAGCAAGTTCATGACACAGTCCCACGAGTGGACTTCACTGGGATGTGTTTCTGGATCTAGTTCACTGGTGGGGTAGTCCAGAGTTGGATTTATTTGCCTCCCCTCAAAACAGACAATTTCCTCTTTAATGTGCCAGGGTCCCTCACCCTCAAGCGTGGAAAATTGATGGTTTATCATTTTCATAGGTAGGTACTAGGCTGTCTGCCCTAGGGCATTTATAAGCCTAGCCAGAGTGTGTCAGCTTTCGCCGCCCCATTGATTAATTAACTGAGCCTCTGTCAAGAAGAGCCAGTGAAGTGATCCCAGGAGTGGATTTTCTGTTACCCATCCACTCGTCAAGGTTTCTCTTGAAGAGTGTTAGTGAGGGGCTCTGCCTAATGTAGTTATGAAATTTGTTCCAAAGCATGGGGAGTCTCTGTGACAGGAATCTATCCCTCCAGCATGTTCTATTTATTGTTGTGGCGAGGTTTAGCTCACTAGAGCGAGTGGCTCGCAGTAACTTGGATTTCTTTAGGTGGAGCATGTCCATCAATTCTGAGCTGGACATGACTTTGTAAGTCAGGCAGAGATCACCTCTGAGTAAGTGATTTGCGACTGAGTACAGCTGGAGTTTTTCCAGTCGGGCTGCATAGGACATATGTTTGAGGCCAGTAATCCTCTTGGTGAGGTACTTTTGTGGTCTTTCCAGCTGTTGGAAGTGTCTTGTGAGATACATCTCAAATGGGGGCATTGTACTCTGATGGGTCTGATGAGTGACGAGTAGAGGGGCACTATAACCTCTTTATTTCTAAATGCGAACCCTTTAGTAATTAGATGGGCTACATAGAAGGATTTCCTAACTACTTTGGCAATATGATTGTCAAAGGAGATATTACTATCTACCTTGGTCCCCAGATCTCTTATTACCGCATCTGTATTAAGGGGGCTGCCACTTATGTGGTAATTCACGGGTGTGTTGTTTTTCCCAAATGGGATGAATATGCATTTTTTGGCATTTAGCTTGAGACCATGACTTTAACACCAGGTGCCCGTCTCAGTAAGGCCCTTTTGGAGAATGTCCATGTCAGCTGGAGAGTCAATTATGGCTCCCAGTTCACGAGAGAGGATGTTTCTTTATGGATCCCCTCCTTTTCCTTTGATTCAGAAAGTCCTGTTGAAAATTCAACAGGACAAACCAAAAATCTTGTTAGTGACTCCTTTTTGGCCAAGTCAGCATTGGTTCCCTCTTCTGCATTTAGCAAAGGGCCATCACTACAAGTTACCTCACCAGATGGACCTACTCACTCAGGACAAGGGATTTCTAATTTACCCACAGCTGTCAACTTTTCACTTGACCTTATGGGTTATCAACTTTTGATTCCTTTTAGGCACCTTTTTTCTAAGGACGAGCTCCGGGTTTTGCAGGAGGCCAGGAAACCCAATACGAGGAAGTCTTACATTTTTAAGTAATCAAGATTTTCTCCTTTGGTGTTAGCTTACCTGTGTGAGTTACTAAACAGTGGTCTTTCTTATTCTTCTATTAAGGTCCACTGTTCTACATTGTCTGTTTGCCTGCCATTTTCTCCTCCATTGGTTTCCATGCTGGAGGTTAAGTTTTTTTTTAAATGAATCCTACACTTGAATCCACCCAGGAAACCAGCTCCTGGAATCTTAATTTTGCCTTGGAAAAGTTGACTCGGGTCCCTTTTGAACCCAGAGGCCTCTGCTTCTCTAAAGTTTTGTACTTTGAAAACAGTACTTTTAGTAGCCATTACCTCGGCCAGAAGGGTTTTGGAGATTCAGGCATTAATGGCTTCACCACCTTTCCTATTTTTCCATAAGGATAGAGTTTCTTTGAGGACCAATCCTTTCTTTATGCCTAAAGTGGTCAATGATCTTTCCTTGAATCAAGTTATCCAGATGCCTACCTTTTTCCCATCTCCACAATCTCATAGTGAGAGAATTTTACATTCCCTAGATGTGCATAGACAGCTTAGATTCTATCTTGACAAAACCAAGACTGTCAGGAAATGTAATGGACTGTTTGTATCCTTCCATCCCAGGGTTCTGGGTTTGCCTCTCTTCATGGATTTCCAAGGCTGTTGTGTTTTGCTGTTATTTTCATGGAAAATCCTTATCCTGTTCTGTTAAGGCCTATTCCACTAGATCCTATTGCATCTTCACGGGTTTGGATACCCAATCCATTTTGGAAGCTGCCACTTGGTCTTCTGTTCATACCTTTACAAAACATTACAAGTTGGATAATGTTTCTAGGGCCAGAGCAGAGGTTGCCAGAACAATCCTGCATGGATTTCTGGGAAATGTTTCTGCATAACCTTTCTCTGTTCCTTCCCCCTCCCTGGGTTCCCTTTCAGCTTTGGCACTCTCCCACATGTAAATAATACTGCAATATTGAATAGAAGGACATAGAATAATTGTGTAAAATCTTAACCATAACCATAGATGTCCTCCTCTTCTATGTTGCAGTATTCTATCCCACCTGCCTTCCTCCTACATCATGCTCATTTTTTTGGATGACTGTCTGCTTGGTCTCCCTTGGAGTTTTCATCATGGGGCTACTTCATTCTGAGAATTCTACATGTGGACATTTCTTTTATGGCTGAGGTTCTAGGAGCCTACTTGCAACATCCCACGTGCAGGCAGTAGCTTGAAGCTTTTCTATACAGGCCAGACATCGGGTCGAGTAGCTGAATACTACCCATATGTAACCAGTACTTGCCTTTCAAAGCAGTGTAACTGTCCCATCAGATATTAAGTCTGTCCCCTTGTCAAACTTCATCTAGGCCCATCTAAGCAATCTGGCCAACCTTTATAACCTTGTAGCTCCCTGCTGGCTACTAATAGAAACAGAGTATTGCAAGCTTCACTTGAAATAGTGGAGATAACCCTTTAGAAGCCTTTTACCTTCACTGGTATTTGCAAAGCTCACCATAGTACTCCCTGGGGCAAAATCCACCAAGTCTAAAATACGTGCGTGCTTTCCTTGTACCTCCTGCTGATGTTTTTTAGCACTTGCTCTTTAAGCGTTTGCCTCACTTAAATTCAGTGTAGAGATATTGGTCCTACAACTTCTTACACCATCCCAGCAGCCACCAGTCTCAGCAGTCGCCCCCCCCCCCCCCCCCCCATCGAAAACATCTTAGTACAGTGGATATAAAAAGTGTACACACCCCTGTTAAAATGCCAGGTTTTTGTGATATAAAAAAATGAGACCACAATAAATCATTTCAAAACTTTTCCCACCTTTAATGTGATCTATAACCTGTACAATTCAATTGAAAAACAAATCTGTTAGGGGAAAAATATAAAAAATAAAAAACGTACAATAAGATGGTTGCATAAATGTGCACAGCCTTAAACTTATACTTTGTTGAAGTGCCTTTTGATTTAATTACAGCATTCAGTCTTCTTGGGTAGGAGTCTATCAGAATGGCACATCTCGAGTTGGCAATATTTGCCCTACTCTTCCTTGCAAAAGTGCTCTAAATCTGTCAGATTGCGAGGGCATCTCTTGTGTACAGCCCTCTTCAGGTCACGGCTTAGATTTTCTATTGGAATATAGGTCTGGGCTCTGGCTGGGCCATTCCAAAATTTTAATTTTCTTCTGGTGAAGCCATTCTTTTGTTGATTTAGGTGCATGCTTGGGGTCATTGTCGTGTTGAAAGGTGAAATTCCTCTTCATCTTCAACTTTCTAGCAGATGCCTGAAAGTTTTGGGCCAAAAGTGACTGGTATTTGGAACTGTTCATAATTCCCTCCACCTTGACTAAAGCCCCAGTTCCAGCTGAAGAAAAGCAACCCCAAAGCATTATAATGCCACCACCATGCTTCATCATGGGAATGGTGTTCTTTTGGTGATGCCAAGTGTTTTTGAGCCAAACGTACCTTTTGTAATTATGGCCAAAAAGTTCAACCTTGGTCTCTTCAGACCATAACACATTTTCCCACATGCTTTTGGGAGACTTGATGTATTGTTTTGCAAATTTTAGCCAGGCTTGGGTGTTTTTCTGTGTAAGAAAAGGGTTCTGTCTTGCAACCCTACACCATAGTCCAGACATGTGGAGAATACGGGAAATTGTTGTCACATGTCGTATACAACCAGTACTTGCCGGAAATTCCTGCAGCTTCCTTCAGTGTTGCTGTAGGTCTCTTGGCAGCCTCCCTGACCAGTTTTCATCTTGTCTTTTCATCAATTTTGGAGTGACGTCCAGTTCTTTGCAACACCACTGTTATCCCATATTTCTCCACTTTTTGATGACCGTCTTCACTGTGTTCCATAATAAAGCCAATGCTGTGAAAAAATTTTTGTACACTTCTCCTGACTGATACCTTTCAACAGTGAGATCCCTTTGATGCTTTGTAAGCTGTCTGCAAACCATGGCTTTTGCTGTAGCAAAGCAACTGAGTAAATGTCAGGAAAATCCTACTAAGACAGCTAAACTTTATTTGGGGTTAATCAGAGTCTCTTTAATTAATGGCAGGTGTGTACCCAAGAAGATTGAATGCTGTAATTAGATCAAAAGGTGCTTCAGCAAAGTATTAGTTTAAGGATGTGCACACTTAAGCAACCCGTGTATTGTACATTTTTATTTTTTATATTTTTTCACCCAACAGATTTGTTTGTTTTTCAGTTGAGTTTTACAGGTTGTGTGTCACATTAAAGGTGGGAAAAGTTTTGCAATGATTTATTGTGGTCTCATTTTTTATATCACAAAAAACTGGCATTTTAACAGGGTTGTGCACACTTTTTATATAGGTTCATAGGTGTGTACTAGGCTAATGGCCCTGAAGCCTTTACAAGCCTAGCCCATAGAAGTGTACTGGCATCGTGCTGCCCAATGTTAGTTCCCAGTGCTTCTGTCAAGTAGAGCCACTGAAGTGATCCCCGGGGTGAACTTTCTATTACTCATCCACTCATCAAAATTTCTCTTTAAGAGGGACAGTGAGGTGCTCTGCTTGACATACATGAGAAGTATATTCCAGAGCATGGGCAGTCTCTGGGTAAGGAAACTGTCCCTCCAGCATGTTCTGTTGATTGTGCTAATGAGGTTGAGGTCTCTAGAGCGTGTCGTGCAGAGGGACTGGGATTTTTTTTAGCTGTAGCTTTTCTAACAGCTGGGTCGAACATGGCTTTGTAGGTCAAGCAGAGATCGCCTCTAAGTAGGCGATATGAGACAGAGAATAGCTGGAGTCTTTTGAGTCTATCAATGTAGGACATGTGTTTAATGCCTAGGATCCTCTTTGTGAGGTACTTCTGTGGCCTCTGCAGGTATCTAGTGAGGTACATACCAAACAGGGCATTATACTCAATGATTAGTCTAATGAGGGAAGAGTAGAGAGAGAAAGATGATGACCTCTTTCATCCTGGATGCAAAACCCTTGATAATCAGTGGTAGAAGTCAGAGTCTGAGTAGGGCTGCGTCCTACATGAACTCCAAGAAGAGCTAAACCCAAACATAAAACTACTGTTCAATCTCAGCCTTACTATAGGATATGTACCCAAAGAGTGGTGTACAGCAACAGTGGTCCCTCTCCACAAAGGTGGTGCCTCAACGGATCCTGGAAACTATCGCCCCATAAGCCTGACTAGCTTGGTCTGCAAAGCTATGGAAAGGATCATCATGGACCTCATAAATAAAGATATTGGGGACCTACAGACACTGGATCCTACCCAGTTCGGCTTTGTTAAGGGCAGATCCTGCCTCTTAAACCTGGTTGATTTCTTTGAAACAGTCACCAAGGCCATTGACGAGGGGAAGGTGGTCCACACAGCCTACCTGGACCTCGCAAAAGCCTTCGATACAATACCCCACTCGGCATTATAGATAAGCTCACCAGCTTAAATATAAACCCCTATGTCACTAGATGGGTTGCAAACTGGCTCAAGGACAGAACCCACATGGTTAGAATTGCTGGAGCCATGTCAGACTCCAAACCAGTTACAAGTGGCGTCCCACAAGGCTCAGTCCTGGGACCTCTCTTGTTCAGTATATATTTCTCGGAGGTACAGGCCAACACGGAAGGACTGTGGCTGACCAAGTTCGCAGATGACTGCAAACTGGGCGCCATAATCGACTCTCCAGCCGACACAAGCATCCCCTAAAAGGGCCTCATAGAAACAGACAACTGGTGCCAGAGCCATGGCCTCAAGCTAAATGCCAAAAAGTGGATAGTCATCCCCTTTGGCAAAAACAAAGTGTCCACAAATTACCACATAGGTGGTAATCCATTAAGTACAGAAGAAGTAATTAGGGACCTGGGGACCCAAGTTGATAGCAGTCTCTCATTTAACAGCCACGTGGCCAAAGTGGTTAGAAAAACATTTTATATAGCCCACTTAATCATGAAGGGATTCACATCTAGATCACGGGAGGTCATCGTGCCGCTTTACTCATCCCTCATCAGGCCCATAATTGAGTACAATGCCCCTTTTGGGATGTACCTTACCAGACACCTGCAGCAACTGGAAAGACCCCAAAAGTACCTCACCAAGAGGATCAAAGGGCTCAAATAGATGCCATATGCTGCCCGGTTAAAGAAACTCCAGCTCTACTCAGTGGCATACCGCCTGCTCAGAGGCGATCTGTGCCTGATGTATAAAGCCATGTCCAACCCGGAATTAATGGACATGCTGCACCTCAGAAAATCCAAATCCCATCGAGCTACGTGCTCGAGACTTGAACCTCAGCACTGAAATAAATAGGACATGCTGGAGGGACAGATTCATAACCCAGAGGCTCCCTTCACTCTGGAATAAAATCCCAGTCCAGGTTAGGCAGAGTCCCTCATTGACTCTCTTCAAGAGGAATCTTGATGAGTGGATGGAAGATCATAGGTTTACCCCAGGTATCACTTCTGTGTCACTGTTAGACAGAGGCACAGTATACTAACCTCGAAAAAGGGCATAGCAAAATTAATTTAAAATGGGTGGCGAAAGCCAAACACACTCTGGCTAGGCTTATAAATGCCCTAGGGCAGATAGCCTAGTATGAACGTATGAGTCTGAAAATGCACTCACTCAAGGCACTACTTAAAATGGAGAACATCGATGTCTGTGCAGTGACTGAGACCTGGTTCAAAGCTCCAGAGAGCACCCCTGAATTACCAGGCTATAACTCCTGCCTCACTTTTTGGCCATCTAACCTGGACCGGAACACCAAAGGCGGAGGTGTGTCCATATTCATTAAGGATATCCACACTTCCAGGCTAGTTGCTCAGCATAATGCAGCCGAGGTTATCCAAGTGCAACTAACTCTGGGCAAAACTGCAATCCAAATTGTAGCTTGCTACAGATTCCCCACCATGCCCCAGAATTCCCACTCCTCTTTTCTTGATATACTGGAAAATATTAGGGTTCAACCAAACACCCTAATATTGGGCGATTTCAACTACACCATCATTAACTGGGAAAACTACTTGTGTACTAACACCTTCGCTTAGAGCTTTCTGGAATTCATAAATTCCAGTGCCCTGGATCAACTTATCCACTTATCCACACCCCCACCAGGGGCAACAATATCCTAGACCTAGTAATTACCAACATAAGTGACCGGGGTTCCACACCTGAAGTCAACTCCTCTTTGGTCAGATCCGACCATAAGCTAATCACCCTAGATATCCACATCCTGCCCCCACCCCCCATTAAGGAAACCATGGTAAAAAATTTCTCCAAAGCCAACTTCATGCTTCTTAAGACAAAAGTGGTGAACTTCATGACACCCATGCAGATGGACAATACAGTTTTGACTGCTGAATCCTACACAAATGCACTCTATAAGCACTTACATGAGTGCATGGATCGTGCTATCCCAAGCAGAACCAAGATGCTGTCCTCCAAAAAAAGGAAGCCAATCTGGTGGTCCCCTGCCATAAATAAAACTCTACAACAGAAGGAGGAAATTGCTGCAAAAGAGAGTAAAATCCCATGAGTGGAGGAGCTCCCTGGTCAGCCTCAGCAAGAAGCTGAGATCCCTTATAAGATCCTCCAAAGATAGCTATGAAAACAAGATTGCCACTGATTCAAAGGACAACCACAAAGCATTCTATAGCTATGTCAAGAATCTCAATGGCAGCACCCAGATCTGCTCCGAGTTACAGCACAATGGCACAAAAATTACAGAACCAACTGATATTGCCAACATCCTAGCAGATAGGTTAAGTGCTAACTTTACCCCCCTCTCACCCCCTAAAGGGCCCATATCTATACAGGAAGAATGCAGAGTCTCTGTAATCACAACTTCAAAGGTAAAAGCAGCACTCTCTAAAGCCAAAAACGCAGTATCCATGGGACCGGACAATATCCCAGGCTGCGTTTTACACCAACTTCAGAACGAACTGGCTTCCCACCTAAGCACTATGTTCAATCATAGTCTCACATTAGGCTTTGTGCCCACTGAATGGCGCACAGCAACAGTTATCCCACTCCACAAAGGGGGAGCCACCACTGATCCTGGGAACTATTGCCCTATTAGCCTGATGAGCCTGGTCTGCAAGGCCATGGAACGTATCATCGTGGAATTCATAAACAAAGACATTGGTAACCTCCGAACTCTGGACCCAGTTCGGGTTTGTGAAAGGCAGATCTTGCCTCCTGAACCTGGTCGACGACTTTGAGGCAGTCACCAAAGCCATAGACTTGGGTAAGGTGGTTCACACAGCCTGTCTTGACCTCACCAAGGCTTTTGACACCATCCCCCATTCTGGAATTATAGCTAAACTCACTAAACTAGGTATAAATCCCTATGTCACAAGATGGGTTGCCAACTGGCTCACTGACAGAACCACCAACAACCAGCAAAAAACGATAGTGAACACGCAGTAATGAAGAAATAATGATTATTTATTTATAATTCCTTCAAATCCAGACCGGTTTCGGCTATTCAGCCTTTATCAATGAATACAATAAAGTTTTTTTTGAATGAAATGAAGCAGCCTGCATTTATACTAGTCTCTGATTACCTGGAAGCAATATTACAGCACCACCCAGTGGCTGGAGTAACAAAGTGCATGTTCCATTCTTGATTAAAGCATATGACCAGTGACATAAAAATGCCAGAGGTGTAGATAGTAAGTCATATTTTTAAAGATAAAAATCAAAGCTCTGGAAGTAAACCATTATATGACATACATATTACAAGGTAATAGACCAATATCATAGTCACTATTTGTGAATGCATATCATAGTGTAAAAAAGCAGAAAATATATACCACTAGTATATATATATTTTGAAGGGTGATAACCACAAGTTCAAAAGAACTGAATAATAATGAACCAAGTACTGATCATATAATATATTACAAAATAAGGCAAAAAGAGTATAGTGGCCTCATTCTCAGCTATATTATAGGTTATAATAAATTGAAATAATATGCTTGTAGATAATACAAGTTCAACATTGTAATTGTACAATACTCAATGTTTAACGCCAACATACCAGATACGAATACCAAACCGTACATATACATATTCGTATCCTGAACAATTTTTTATCATGTTTTATAGAGTATAATATGAGCGTTGGTAGGCCTAACCACCATTGAATGGTTCGTACTAATTCTTAATCTATATGAATGTTTGTTGTTGTAACCATGATTATGAAATCCTCCAGTGTTCAGTGAAACTCACAGATGGTCATTTAGACCTGGGGGGAATAAACATCCAAGGTTGGTTATCCAATATTGTTCCTTGTGGTTTAAAATGGTGTGCCAACCCTGTTGGTTGTTCCTATCTCCCTGAATTTTGTCAGTGATCATGAACATAAACTGGGTTTCTTTTTTGTTCCTCATGTCACTACGATGTTCTGTCATCCTTATTCTAAGAGACCTAGAGGTTTGACCAACATAAAAAGCTTTACATTGGCAGGTAGCTAAGTAAATAACCCATGTACTGCTGCAATTACCAAACACCCTGGTTTTAAATACCCGATTGGTGTTGGCACTGGTGAATTCTTTTAGTGTACTAACTTGTAAACAGGAGCAGCAGTGACCACATGGAAAAGTACCAATTAGTTTATCACCACTGATAGTGATCTGATGATATATCGCACCTCCCCCTTCTCTGTTTTTGTAATGTGAAAATAGCCCTCCCAAATTCTTGCCTCTTCTGTATGACATTTGACATTGAGGGCCTAGTATTGACCTTAAAGTGTCATTAGCCAAAAGAAATTTCCAGTTGCAATTAAGTATATCCCTGACAATAGGTTGGTTCCTGCCATATGTGGTGACAAATCTCAAGATAGAATCCTGATGAGCATGCTCTGATTTTTTGTATTGTAACAATGTTCTCCTGTCTATGGTTTTGCTCCATGAACTAGCTTGATATATATCTATGTCTCTATATCCTCTGTCCTGAAATCTATGGTATAAATCAAGTCTGGCATGTTCAAATTCATCATGAGATGAACAAATGTGTCTGATACGCATAAATGGAGACTTAGGGATGTTGCGGATGGTGTGGTTCGGGTGCATACTGAAGGCGTGTAACAAGGTATTGTATTGAGGGTATTTTCTAAATGTTTTGGTACTTAGAGTATCATCTGCGTTACGGTAAACAGTAACATCCAGAAAATCTATGGTACTCCTGTTACATGTAACCGTAAACTCAATACCCCAAATGTTACCATTCAGGTACTCCATAAATTCCTTTAGATATGCTTCATCCGTCTTCCACACCATCCAGCAATCATCCAAATATCGTCGCCAGATATCGATTTCCACCATGTAAATATTGTGTGATTTGTCATATGTCATACATTCTTCAAAATAGGCCATGAATAAGTCAGCATAAATGGGTGCAAAGGAAGCTCCCATTGCTGTCCCTTGTAGCTGCCAAAAGCATTCTCCATGGAAATAAAAGACATTTTTGTTTAATACATGTTCCGCCATGCAGACAAGTAAGGTGTTGAAGCCCAGAGGATATAAGTTTGTTCTCTCAAGCCAGTATTGCAGGGATTGTAATCCCGCCCAGTGTGGAATACTTGTGTATAAAGATTTAACATCCAACGTGCACATTAACCAGTCTGGTTCTAGCTGTGTATCCTCCAAAATTTGTAAAAGTGCGTGGTGTCCTGTAGTCGGGCCCTAACTGATGTTAAAAGGGGTTTGAGATACTGTGTTAGAAATGCTGATAGTGGTTCCGTCAAGGACCCTATCCCTGATACAATGGGTCTACCTGGGGGTTTTGAAATGGACTTATGTATTTTTGGGAGAAGATACAAGATTTGTTTCTGTGGGTCTTTTACAGTAAGATGTTTAACAGTATTTTTTGTTATGATACCCTCATCCTCAGCTAATTTCAGAAAAGAGTCTATTTCTTTTTTAAAAACCCCAGTCGGGTCAAAGTACATTTGCATATAACATCTAGTATCAGCTAACTGTCTTTTCCCCTCATCAAGGTATTCCCCAATGTTCATAACCACCACTGCACCACCCTTGTCTGCAGGTAGAATGGCAATGTCGCGATTATGCTTTAATTCCTCCAAGGCTGCCTTTTCCATGGGTGACATATTCTGGCCTAGAATGTATGATTCATTATGATGATAATGTAAATCCCTGAGAACAGATTGTTGGAAAATAGAGACATGTTTGTTCATGGGTGGTTGAAAGTCTGATTTCAAAAATTTGAAATCAAGTGATCTTTGGGAGGTGTTGTCTGAAAAGAATAATTTCAAATTCAGGTTACGACAGAAAGACAAAACATCCTTAACAATGCTATGTTCATTAATAAAAAAACTAGGAATAAAACCAAGTCCTTTATTAAGTAGTTTAGTTTGTACATCTGTCAGTTGAACATTAGAAAGGTTCAAAACATTATGAAACTCAAATTCCGTCAACTCAACATTGTTTGTAACAGCCCTTCCATGGAATTGGATCTTATTCCTATATTTGTGCTTGCGACCCCTTCGTCGCTTGTTTGTATGTCTAAAGGGTACAGAACATTAGTTTTTTTTGCTTCTGGGTGATTCTCGATAGTTATTACAGTCATTGTCTGTGCAAGATGAGTCATCCCCTGAGGTACTAGCTAAAGTCTTGTCAGAGGGTTTTAGAATAGACCTAGGCCTTTTCTTGGGTTTGTTTCCTAGTGTTTTTTGACCAAAATCATAGAATCTCACAGTTTTTAATGTATCAAAAGGACGGCCTCTTTGGTAATCAGTACAGTCCCTATTGAACTTACGTATTTTCCTATCTTTAGTTAGTTGGTCAAAATTAGGCAGATCTTTGGATAATTTACTAACCAAAGTGGCATATGTTGGTTGTGATTCATATTTCTTACATTCTTCACATGAAGCTTTAACTTCCATTAAACAAATGTCCACCATTCTCTCATAATAGGATGCAAGGATCTTGACAAAAGTCATTGATGATTGTTGGAGAGCTTGGTTCCATTCTTTGGTCAACCTGTCCTCCGACCTACTGACCAAAGGCTGTAACTTAACTCTAAGTCCTCTTGGTGTGATATCCTTATTAATATATGCCTTAAAAAGTCTGAGGTGCCATATATTGGCATGTAAGTTTTTAAGATCCTTGTTGAATTGGTTGAAGGCCATTTCACAGCCATTGTTAATGTTAATATTTGAGCCACTGCTTGACATGTTATTCATACCAAACACCCCAATATCATGTCGATCAGCACATAATCCCGTTAGTAGTTGCTCCAAATCCATTTTTCCAATGTATTTATGAATTTTGACCAACTAGAAACCAAATCTGTTTCAATCAATATGTCCAAATTAGTAATAGTTCAACAGGGACTGCACTGAGAACCTAGGTGTCAATAAAAAATATATAAATATTTTTCAACAGTTAAACTATAATATATATGGTCAAAGAACATCACTTAGAAAAAACCTTGCTCATGAACCCTGACATCCACACTTGTCTATATATGTGTCTGTCAGTATATCTGTATTATGCTTGGCACATATATATTGGTGAACACAATATATACTTTATATTCAAAATGCAATGCTGAAAAGGCTTGTAGTTCTTGTTAAAGAATATACAAAGATGTATTATTATTTGTCACATGATATTTGGCAAAAAAACTTTTGAAACCCCTTAGCACATATTGCCTTTGCCAAAGATTTCAACACTGGGTTGCCCTCGTAGTACATGTAGCAACCTAGTCCAACTGTGAACTGACAATAAAATTTTCAAGCGGTGGTTTTGCACACATAAAACAATTACAACACATATAGTTGTTCATACACAAGATAAAAATAACAATAAAGGTGTTATTCCCTCCTACACTTACATTAAGCTGTTATAAATATGATTCACTTATCATTCACCCAAGTCAACTGTACTGTTATGGATCAATTCCTGTTGTTATATATCCTAGACCAACTATGGCATAAATAGTTTGTCAATATACATGCATACTAAGTAACTGTGGTGAATGAAGACACTTCAATATGATATCAAATTTTGTAACAAAGAATGTATCCCACTTGGTTGACAAACCTATCCCAACATATAGCTGATGTTATTGTATGTATATCAGATATTTAAAGAATATAGCATTTAGAGTCAACCATTCACTAATACATTTCGAGATCAAATAAATCTCAAAAGTTAAAGTCAATATGATGTTTTCACTAATCCATCAACAATAGTCCAAATGCCTTCCATTAATTTCCGATTTATCAGCCTGTAATAATATTGCTTCCAGGTAATCAGAGACTAGTATAAATGCAGGCTGCTTCATTTCATTCAAAAAAACTTTATTGTATTCATTGATAAAGGCTGAATAGCCGAAACCGGTCTGGATTTGAAGGAATTATAAATAAATAATCATTATTTCTTCATTACTGCGTGTTCACTATCGTTTTTTGCTGGTCGTTGGTGGTTTACATTGTTGGCTTGACCCTGCATGCCATCCTTGCGGAGCGTATGGTTCTTCACTGACAGAACCCACACTGTAAAAGTTGCAGACTCCAAATCTGACTTCAAACCAGTGACAAGTGGAGTACCACAGGGTTCAGTCCTGGGACCTCTCCTGTTTGGTATCCACTTCTCTGAAGTACAGGCTTACATAGAAGGCCTCTGGCTAACAAAGTTCGCAGATGATTACAAACTAGGAGCTATAGTCAAGTCCCCAAATGATGTGGACATCCTACAGAAGGGCCTCACTGAGACAGATGCCTGGTGTCAGAGCCATGGCCTCAAGCTCAATGCCAGAAAGTGCATTGTTATCCCCTTTGGTAAAAACTCTGTACCCATGAACTACCACATAGGCGGCAGTCTTCTTAACACTGAAAGTGTGATAAGAGACCTTGGAACCCAGGTGGACAGTAGTCTCTCCTTTGATTATCACATTGCCACAGTAGTCAGGAAATCCTTCTACATGGCACACCTCATCACAAAAGGGTTCTCATCCAGGAAAAAAGAGGTCATCGTTCCCCTCTACTCGACACTCATTAGACCCATTATAGAGTACAAACGCCCCTTTTGGAATGTACCTCACAAGACATCTGCAGCAGCTGGAAAGGCCACAGAAGTACCTCACAAAGAGAATTACTGACCTCAAACAGATGCCTTAACCTGTACAATTCAATTAAAAAACAAATCTGTTAGGGGAAAAATATAAAAAATAAAAAACGTACAATAAGATGGTTGCATAAATGTGCACAGCCTTAAACTTATACTTTGTTGAAGTGCCTTTTGATTTAATTACAGCATTCAGTCTTCTTGGGTAGGAGTCTATCAGCATGGCACATCTCGAGTTGGCAATATTTGCCCTACTCTTCCTTGCAAAAGTGCTCTAAATCTGTCAGATTGCGAGGGCATCTCTTGTGTACAGCCCTATTCAGGTCACGGCATAGATTTTCTATTGGAATATAGGTCTGGGCTCTGGCTGGGCCATTCCAAAATTTTAATTTTCTTCTGGTGAAGCCATTCTTTTGTTGATTCAGGTGCATGCTTGGGGTCATTGTCGTGTTGAAAGGTGAAATTCCTCTTCATCTTCAACTTTCTAGCAGATGCCTGAAAGTTTTGGGCCAAAAGTGACTGGTATTTGGAACTGTTCATAATTCCCTCCACCTTGACTAAAGCCCCAGTTCCAGCTGAAGAAAAGCAACCCCAAAGCATTATAATGCACCACCATGCTTCACCATGGGAATCGTGTTCTTTTGGTGATGCCAAGTTTTTTTGAGCCAAACGTACCTTTTGTAATTATGGCCAAAAAGTTCAACCTTGGTCTCTTCAGACCATAACACATTTTCCCACATGCTTTTGGGAGACTTGATGTATTGTTTTGCAAATTTTAGCCAGGCTTGGGTGTTTTTCTGTGTAAGAAAAGGGTTCTGTCTTGCAACCCTACACCATAGTCCAGACATGTGGAGAATACGGGAAATTGTTGTCACATGTCGTATACAACCAGTACTTGCCGGAAATTCCTGCAGCTTCCTTCAGTGTTGCTGTAGGTCTCTTGGCAGCCTCCCTGACCAGTTTTCATCTTGTCTTTTCATCAATTTTGGAGTGACGTCCAGTTCTTTGCAACGCCACTGTTATCCCATATTTCTCCACTTTTTGATGACCTTTTTTTGTCTTTCGGCTTTTCCCGGTTAGGGGTCGCCACAGCGGAACTCCGGTCCACTAATGATTGGCAGTAGATTTTTTTTTTCAATAATAAATCTTTATTATTTTTCACTTCTTCATACAAACTCTTAACAGGGAAAATAGAGATAATTTCCAAACAACTTCTATCAACATTAACACAAAATATATACATTATTTACATGAATGCTTTCACCATTTGAATAACATATCTATAAAAATTTTTCTGTGCAAAGATAATCTCTTGAAATAGTAAGGTTCTTACAAAGGTTATACTTTATAGTATAAAATAAAATAATAATGGGGTTTCCTAATTTCGGTGGATTAAGCTAATATAATGTTGAAAATTTGTTCCCAAATCTTTAGATTTGGATGTTTACTTTGGCTATTGATAACATATTTGTGGGCTAATATGTGTTTTATCGCTAAGATCTTAAAATTTTCCCAAGACGTTTGAGTTGGGTTCAGCCAATTTGTAGCTATATACCCATATCTGAATTATTCAGCCCATGATCTATTGGCAGTAGATTTTGACGAATGCCGAGGTGCCAGCTCGATGTTCCACCTTCAATGAAGGTATGCCCATTTACGCATGTCTTTTGAAAGCCCACCCAACTGCGAGGAGGACATGCAAACTCCACACAGAAGGCACACTCTGCACTCCAGCCGAGAATTGAACAGGAGAACCTCTTGCTGTGAGGCAACAATGCTACCGCTGCACCACCACGGAACTTACACTGATCATCTCAAAAAAACTCCAGCTTTACTCTGTAGCATATCGCCTACTCCAAGGTGACTCTGCCTAACATATAAAGCTCAAACCCAGAGCTGTTGGACATGCTGCACCTAAAGAAATCCCAATCACACCGAGCTACAAGCTCTAGGGACTTGAACCTTGTCACCACAAGAAACAGGACTTGCTGGTGGGATAGATTCCTGTCCCAGAGACTTCCCATACTCTGGAACAAGCTACCCATCTATGTCAAGCAAAGTTCCTCATGAACACTCTTCAAGAAAATTCTTGATGAGTGGATGGGAAATCGGAAATACACCCCGGGGATCACTTCTGTGGCTCTGCTCGACAGGGGCACAGGAAATTAACTTTCTTGAGTTGGCATAAGCCAGGGAACTTTTTTGGCTAGGCTTACTTAGGCCCTTGGGCCGATAGCCTAGTACCTACCTATGAGATGTGCCACATAGAAGCCTTTCTGATTACAGTGGCAATGTTCATAGGTAAGTACTAGGCTATCTGCTCGAGGGCATCTATAAGCCTAGCCAGAATGTGTTGGCTTTCGCCGCTCCCTATGATTAGTTCCCTGTGCCTCTGTCCAGCAGAGCCACTGCAGTGATCTCTGGAGTAAATTTTCTGTTTCCCATCCACTCGTCAAGGTTACTCTTGAAGAGTGTTAGTGAGGGGCTCTGCCTAATGTAGATTGGAATCCTGTTCCAAAGCATGGGGAGTCTCAGGGACAGGAATCTATTCCTCCAGCACATCCTATTTATCGTTGTGGTGAGGTTTAGATCCCTAGAGCATGTGGCTCTTGAGGATTTGTTTTTTTAGGTGGAGCATGTCCATCAATTCTGGGTTGGACATGGCCTTGTATGTCAGGCAGAGATCACCTCTGAGTAAGCGGTATGCAACTGAGTACAGCTGGAGTTTCTTCAGTCGGGCTGCATAGGGCATCTGTTTGAGGCCAGTAATCCTCCTGGTGAGGTACTTCGGTGGTGTTTCCAGCTGTTGCAGGTGTCTTGTGAGGTACATCCCCAATGGGGCATTGTACTCTATGATGGGTCTGATGAGTGATGAGTAGAGGGGCACAATAACCTCTTTTGTTCTAGATGCGAACCATTTTGTGATTAGGTGGGCCACATAGAAGGATTTTCTAACCACCTTGGCAATATGATTATCAAAAGAGAGATTGCTATCTACTTGGGTCCCCAGATCCCTTATTACATTTTCTGTATTTAGGGGACTACCACGTATGTGGTAGTTCGCGGGTACTTTGTTTTTTCCAAAGAGGATGACTATGCACTTTTTTGGCATTTAGCTTGAGGCAATGATTTTGACACCAGGTATCCGTCTCAGTGAGACCCTTCTGGAGGATGTCTATATCAGCCAGAGAGTCAATTATGGCCCCCAGTTTGCAGTGGTTTGCGAGCTTGGTCAGTCATAGTCCTCCTGTGCTTGCCTGTACCTCTGAGAAGTATATACTGAACAGGAGGGGACCCAGGACTGAGCCCTGGGGGATGCCACTTGTAACCGGTTGAGAGTTGGACCTAGAGCCTGCAACTCTCACCGTGTGGGTTCTATCCGTGAGCCAATTGGCAACACATCTCATGACATAGGGGTTTACGTTCACGCTGGTGAGCTTGTCTATAATACCAGAATGGGGAATGGTGTGGAAAGCTTTTCCGAGGTCTAGGTAGGCTGTGTGGACCTCCTTTCCCTTATCTAAAGCCTTGGTAACTGTCTCAAAGAAGTCCACCAGGTTTAGGAGGCATGCTCTGCCCTTAACAAAGCCAAACTGGGTAGGGTCCAATGTTTGGAGGTTCCCAATGTCTCTGTTAATGAGTTCCATGGTGATGTGCTCCGTAGCCTTGCAGACCAGGCTAGTCAGGCTTATAGGGCAATAGTTCCCAGGGTCCGTTGTGGCTCCACCTTTGTGGAGCGGGATAACTGTTGCTGTGTGCCACTCTATAGGTACGTAGACTGTAGAGAGGCTGAGTTTGAACAGTGTGTTTAGGTGAGGGGTTAGTTCATTTTGGAGCTCGTGTAAGACACAGCCTGGGACACCATTCGGTCCGTTTGAAGCTGTGTTTTTGGCTTTGGATAGGGCTGTTTTAACCTGTGTGTCAGTGATTGCCAGGGCTCTACATTCTTCTGCTATAATTATGGGCCCTTTTGGGGGTGAGGGGGGTGAAATTTGCACTAAACCTGTCTGCCAGAATGTTAGCAATATCAGTCGTTTCAGTGTATTTTGTGCCATTCTGCACTAACTCAGAGCAGATCTGAGAGTTTCCACTTAGGTTCTTGACATAGCTAAAGAATGCTTTGTGGTTATCTTTGGAGTCCTGGGCAATTTTTCTTTCAAAGCTAGCCTTGGGTGATTTTATGAGGGGATCGTAGTTTCTTGCTGATACTGATCAGTGATGTCTTTCCTTGTTGGGATTTCACTCTTTTCTGTACTAGTTTCCTCCTTCTATTGTATAGCTTATTTATGGCAGGGGTCCACCAAACTGGTTTCCTTTTCTTGGAGGAGTGAGTCTTGGTTTTGCTTGGGATAGCACAATCCATGCATTCTTGCAGGTGCTCATAGAGTGCCTTTGTAAGGGATTCAGCAGCTTGGACAGCATTGTCCTTTAGCATGGGGGCCGTGAACCTTTTCACCTCGGTCTTAAGTAATGTGAAGTTTGCTTTTGAAAAGTTTTTCACTGTGGTTTTCTTGATTGGGGATGGAGGCGAAATGTGGATATCCAGAATGATTAGTCTATGGTCTGATCTAAACAGCGAGGGGTTGACCTCCAGTGTAGAACACTGGACGTCGCCCATGTTGATGATGACCAGATCCAATATGTTGTCACCTCTGGTGGGGGTGTTGACCAGTTGATCCAGGGCATTCGAGTTTATAAATTCTAGGAAGTGTTGGGCAAGGGAGTTAGTACTTGAGTAGTTCTCCCAGTTAATGTTTGGGTAATTGAAATCACCCAATGTTAGGGCATTTGGTAGGACCTTCGTATTTTCCAGTGTCTCCAGAAAGCGGAATGGGGGTCCTGGGTCATGGTGACTGATGTGTAGCAAGCTACAAGTTGAATTGCAGTTTTGCCCATTGTTAGTTGCACATGGATGATCTCTGAGGCATTGTGCTGTGCCACTAACCTGGAGGTGTGGATATCCTTGATGAATATGGATACACCCCCACCTTTTGTGTTTCGGTCTGGGTTCTGTGGCCGAAAAGTATGGTATGAGTTATAGGTTGGTAGTGCTGGCGTGCTCTCTGGAGCCTTAAACCAGGTTTCTGTTACTGCACAGATATCGATGGTCTCCATACTGAGGAGTGCCTCGAGTGCATGCATTTTGAGGTTTAGACTTCTGGCGTTGAGTAGCATTACCCTCAGTTTTTTGTTACTTGTGCTATTTACGGTGGTGGATTTGTCTTTTGAGCCTTGCCTAAAAAAGGCACTAGGGGGCGGCAAAAGCCTTGGCCCGTATTCGAAAGCCCAAGAGTGACAGGTACAAGCCATCTCTTGCGAAGCAATGTGGCTTGTCGAGCATGTCATCCCAGTGGACAGATACTGGATCCCCTTTGAATGACACCAGAAACTTAGCCAATTGTTGAAATTTATCATTTTTTCTTTATACTATGGCATCATTCTTGGTGAGGGTAGGATGCTACTCAGGGTCAGGGTCATACCAGCCTGGGCTACGTGATCAGAGAGCTCTTCCATGTCTCTCTTCATGTAGTCCGGGGAGGTACATCTCAGGTCATTCACACCAACATGGACAATGACAGAGCCATACTTGTTCTGGAGCGACCTGAGTGCTTGTGTTATTTGGCAGATCCTGATGCTCGACAGGCAGCTATCTGTAACCTTCACTATGTCCAGCCTAGTTAGTGGGACATCAGTGTGCCTGACTATAGTGTCACCTATTACTAGTGTGTTGGGTATGTTATTTTGCCTTAAGGGCTGTGATTGCGTGGCACACTGATTATGTGAAGTATGTGTTTCATAGTTTGTGATGGGGTGTGGAGGTTGGTTGGGTGTCTGCTTTGGAGGTCTCTGTTGCTTTTGCAGATTTTTATTTAGAGCCTCCGAGCATGTTTTTGTGTATTTATGTGTGTTATTTGCCGGTGTTGGTTTAATAGGTCTGTGTGAGACTGGTGGTGTGTTGCAAGCATTTTCCTTCTCCTCTTGACTGTCAGTTCCAGTCTTGGATTGAGAGAGCTTTGTCTCCAGTTTGGCTGTATAATTGCATCTCTCGCATATATTAGTGTTTGGTGGTAGGAGGAGAGGGTTGTCTCTGTACATGAAGCAGTTGTAAAATTGCCTCAAAATGCCCAGATTCACCAGTTGGACTGGAAAGTACACCTGAAACTGCCCTTTGGACATGCTTGAATAGGTAAAGTGAGCTCTTTTACTGATTGACTGGTAGGGACGAATAAATTACATCCTTCTAAGTTGGGAACTGCTGATTGAGGGCTCAGTGTCTGTTATTCTAAAAGTGTATTAATTCTGGTTTAAGCACTTGGGCTTTCAGGCCAGTTATTTTACATTAAGAGGGTTCTTGGTCTGCACTCTTGTGGGAGGAGAGGCTGGACTCTGCCCTTCTGAGCTGGGAATTTCTAGTTAAAGGCTTATAGTGCATGCATATCTGAACTGCTTCTTGCTGTAATTGGTACACCT
Source organism: Protopterus annectens (assembly GCF_019279795.1). Lineage (NCBI taxonomy): Eukaryota > Metazoa > Chordata > Ceratodontiformes > Protopteridae > Protopterus > Protopterus annectens. The sequence continues at coordinate 959,437,310 of NC_056726.1, forward strand.
TGTTTGCTGTAGCATAGACTAGATCCAGGCCTGCTGAATCTAGCTTTGTTTGTATAACTTGAGCACTAATCCAGGCATTCTTTAAAGTATTCAATTGTATTTATTACTGCTTGGTAGTAACTTGATTAAAGTGTAGCTATCATTCTAAGTCTTTTGGATTAAGCACTTGGGCTTCAGACCAGTTGTTTTACATTAGGAAGGTTTGTGGCATGCACTGTGGTGGCAGGACAGGTAGCTTTCATCCTTCTAAGTTGGGAACTGCTGATTGAGAGCTCAGTGTCTGTTATTCTTAAAGTGTATTAGTTCTGGTTTATGCACTTGGGCTTCAGGCCAGTTATTTTACATTAAGAAGGTTCGTGGTCTACACTCTTGTGGGAGGAGAAGCTGGACTCTGCCCTTCTGAGCTGGGAATTTCTGGTTAAAGGTTTATAGTGCCTGCATATTTGAACTGTTTCTTACTGAAATTGGTACACCTTGTTTGCTATAGCATAGACTAGATCCAGGCCTGCTGAATCTAGCTTTGTTTATATGCTTGTTGTTTGTTTGCTTGTTATTTCCCTGGAACGCTAATTCCACCTAAAACGCGGCTTCTCAGCGCTTCTGTGGATTCCTAGTGATATCTGCATTGCTTACTGTACTTATTTCCTTGTTTCACTTGAAAGAAAGTTACTGTTTGTTGTTTTTGCATTTAAGTTACCTGTAACACATTGCACTTAAGTTACCTGGCACTTGCTCACTAAAGCAATTATATAAGTCAGCACTAAAAATTAAAAGCACTACACCCTCACTCCCCATTGGCCCTTGTTTTCAATTATAAAGGAATTCCCAATATTATTCTAGCATGTCCAAAGGTCAGTTGTCAATCTCCTCTCCGGTCCAGCTGGTGAATCTGAGAATCTTGAGGCAATGTTACAACTGCCTCATGTACACAGACAACCCTCTCCTCCTCCCAACAAATTCCAACACATGTGAGAGATGCAACCATATAGCCAAACTCGTGGCTAAGCTCTCTCAACTCAGTACTGGCATAACCAGTCAGGAGGAGAAGGAAACCACACTCACTACAATTCCAGTCTCACACAGACCTACCACAACAGCAAACCAAACACATAATCACACAAAAACATACTCGGAGGCTCTAAATAAAGATCTGCCTAAGCAGCAGAGACCTCCAAAGCAGACACCCAAGCAAATGCTACCCCAAAACAAAACACGTGCAACACATATCTCACAAAGCTAGTGTGCCGAACAGTCACAGCCCTTAAGGCTAAACAACACACCTGATACACTTGTAATAGGTGACTCTATCGTCAGGCACACTGACGTCCCGCTCACCAGGCTGAACAAGGAGAAGGTCACGGTGAGCAGCCTGTCGGGCGCTAGGATCCACCACATAACACAAGCACTCAGGTCACTCCAAGGCAAGTACAAATATGACTCAGTCATTGTCCATGCTGGTGTGAATGACCTGAGACGTACCTCCCTGGACTACATGAAAAGAGACATAGAGGAGCTCTCTGAGCATGTAGCCCAGGCCGGTATGATCCTGACCCTGACCTTGAGTAGCATCTTACCCTCACCAAGAATGATGCCACAATATGAAGACAAGATGATCAATTTCAACAATTGGCTTAAGTACTGGTTTCATTCAAAGGGGATCAAATGCCTGTCAGCCTGGGATGATATGCTCGACAAGCCACGATGCTTCACTAGGGACGGCTTGCACCTGTCACCCCTGGGCTTTCGGATATTGGCAAAGGCTCTTGCTACCCCCATAGTGCCTTTTTTAGGCAAGGCTCAAAAGGCAAACCCACCTCCATAGGTGTATCACAAGGGATAAGAAACTAAGAGTAATGCTACTCAACGTCAGAAGTCTAAACCTCAAGATTCACGCACTCGAAACTCTCCTTAGCTTGGAGAACATCGATATCTGTGCAGTAACAGAAACCTGGTTCAGGGCTCCCAAGAGCACCCGAGCACTACCATGTTATACCTCATACCATGCTTTTCGGCCCCAAAACTTGGACTGAACCACAAAAGGAGGGGGAGTATCGATATTCATCAAAGATACCCACACCTCCAGGTTGGTGGCAAAGCACGAAGCATCAGAGACTATCCATGTGCAACTAACAGTGGGTAAAACTGCCTTCCAGTTTATAGCCTGCTACAGACCACCCTCCCAAACCCAGGAACCCCACTCGGCCTTCCTGAGAACACTGGAAAATATGAAGGTCTCCAAACACCATTATATTGGGCGACTTCAACTACCCAAACATAGACTGGGAGCATTACTCTAGCTCTAACACCCTAGCCCAAAGTTTCCTAGAATTCATAAACTCAAATGCTATGAAACAACTTGTTACCACTCCCACAAGAGGGGAAAACATACTGGACCTGATCATCACCAACATGGGGACTCTATGCTCCAGACCAGAAGTGTATCCCTCACTGGTAAGATCAGACGATAAACTGATCTCACTGGATATTCTCATCCCGACCCCACCCCCTGCCCAGAAAACCACAGTGAAAAACTTCTCTAAAGCAAATTTCACACTCCTCAAAACCGAGGTGGAATCCTTCAAAGCCCCTGGGCCTGTGGAAAATACGGCCCAGACCGCAGAATCCTTTATAAATGCATTCTATGAACACCTTCAGGAATGCATGGATCATGCAATCCCAAATAAAACCAAGACCCAATCCTCCAAAGGCAGACGTCCTGTCTGGTGGACCCCAGCCATAAACAAACTATACAATAGAAGGAGGAAGCTACTACATGATAGAGCAAAATCCCAGAAAGGGAAGGCATCTGTGATCAGTATTAGCAAAAAACTACGGGCACTCATAAAATCATCTAAGGCCAGCTTCGAGAGAAAAATTGCACAGGACACTAAGGATAATCACAAGGCTTTCTTTAGTTATGTTGGGAACCTGGGTGGGAATTCCCAGATATGCTCAGAATTAGTCCAAAATGACAAAAAATACACTGAACCCACAGACATTGCCAACATCCTAGCTGACAGGTTCAGCGCAAACTCCCCCCCCCCACCAAAAGGGCAAATATCTATCCCAGCAGAGTGCTGCCCCCCCTAACATCTCAGATGCTCAGGTAAGAGCCACCCTCTCCAAAGCAAAAAACACTGCATCAATGGGACCAGACGGTGTCCCGGGCTGCGTCCTACATGAACTCCAAGAAGAGCTAAACCCAAACATAAAACTACTGTTCATTCTCAGCCTTACTACAGGATATGTACCCAAAGAATGACGTACAGCAACAGTGGTCCCTCTCCACAAAGGTGGTGCCTCAACAGATCCCTGGAAACTATCACCCCATAAGCCTGACTAGCTTGGTCTGCAAAGCTATGGAAAGGATCATCTTGGACCTCATAAATAAAGATATTGGGGACCTACAGACACTGGATCCTACCCAGTTCGGCTTTGTTAAGGGCAGATCCTGCCTCTTAAACCTGATTGACTTCCTTGAAACAGTCACCAAGGCCATTGACGAAGGGAAAGGTGGTCCACACAGCCTACCTGGACCTCGCAAAAGCCTTTGATACAATACCCCACTCTGGCATTATAGATAAGCTCACCAGCTTAAATATAAACCCCTATGTCACTAGATGGGTTGCAAACTGGCTCAAGGACAGAACCCACATGGTTAGAATTGCTGGAGCCATGTCAGACTCCAAACCAGTTACAAGTGGCGTCCCACAAGGCTCAGTCCTGGGACCTCTCTTGTTCGGTATATATTTCTCTGAGGTACAGGCCAACACAGAAGGACTGTGGCTGACCAAGTTCGCAGATGACTGCAAACTGGGCGCCATAATCGACTCTCCAGCCGACACAAGCATCCTCCAAAAGGGCCTCATAGAAACAGACAACTGGTGCCAGAGCCATGGCCTCAAGCTAAATGCCAAAAAGTGTATAGTCATCCCCTTCGGCAAAAACAAAGTGCCCACAAATTACCACATAGGTGGTAATCCATTAAGTACAGAAGAAGTAATTAGGGACCTGGGGCCCAAGTTGATAGCAATCTCTAATTTGACAACCACATAGCCAAAGTGGTTAGAAAAACATTTTATATAGCCCACCTTATCATGAAGGGATTCACATCTAGATTAGGGGAGGTCATCGTGCCTCTTTACTCATCCCTCATCAGGCCCATAATCGAGTACATTGGCCCTTTTGGGATGTACCTTACCAAACACCTGCAGCAACTGGAAAGACCCCAAAAGTACCTCACCAAGAGGATCAAAGGGCTCAAACAGATGCCATATGCTGCCCGGTTAAAGAAACTCCAGCTCTACTCAGTGGCATACCGCCTGCTCAGAGGCGACCTGTGCCTGACGTATAAATCCATGTCCAACCCGGAATTAAGGGACATGCTGCACCTCAAAAAATCCAAATCCCATTGAGCTACACGCTCGAGAGACTTGAACCTCAGCACTGAAATAAATAGGACATGCTGGAGGGACAGATTCATAACCCAGAGGCTCCCTTCACTCTGGAATAAAATCCCAGTCCAGGTTAGGCAGAGTCCCTCATTGACTCTCTTCAAGAGGAATCTTGATGAGTGGATGGGAGATCGTAGGTTTACCCCGGGTATCACTTCTGTGTCACTGTTAGACAGAGGCACAGTATACTAACCTCGAAAAAGGGCATAGCAAAATTAATTTAAAATGGGTGGCGTAAGCCAAACATACTCTGGCTAGGCTTATAAATGCCCTAGGGCAGATAGCCTAGTATGAACCTATGAGAGCCTTGTCCTTCTGGACAGTATAGGGGGTCTATTACTAGGGTTAATTAGTGCTTGCTATGAGTTTTGAGCAAGTGCTGGGCTGTGAAATGAATGGTTGAGTGCTTAAGTTGAAAGCTTGTCTAGTTCCAAGGGAAAAATTGAGAAGTAGGCTTTGTGGAGCTGGGAATAGTTTAACCTAGCTAACCAGCGCTGCCCGGTGCGCAAATGCATTTTTTATAGCAGGGAAATGAAAGAGCGAGAAATTAGCCCAAAATGGCCAATAAACTACTAACATCTGGGTTACAGCAAACAAGGCGCACAAATTTCAGGAAGAAACAGATCAAATACGCAGGCACACTAAGCCTTTAACCAGAAATTCCCAGCTCGGAAGGGCAGAATCTAGCCCCTCCTCCCACAAGAGTGCAGACCACAAACCTTCTTAATGTAAAATAACTGGCCTGAAGCCAAAGTGCTGAAACCAGAACTAATGCGCTTTTAGAATAACAGACACTGAGCCTTCATTCAGCAATTCCCAACTTAGAAGGATGTAAGCTACCTGTCCTGCCACAACAATGCAGTCCACAAACCTTCTTAATGTAAAACAACTGGTCTGAAGCCCAAGTGCTTAAACCAAAAGGCTTAGAATAACAGTTACAATTTAATCAGGCTACTACCAAGCAGTAATAACTGCAGCAGAATAATACAACTGAGTACTTTTAAGAAGAAGAACAAGCAAAATAAGGTAATAAAATGGGAAGAAACACAATTACAGTAAAAGCAGATGAATAAAGTGCAATCTTTTTTAATAATAATAGAAAACGAGCAAACTGATTTAAACAAATTACCCAATTAACCAGTAAAAAAACTCAAAACTGAGCCCTATTCCAGCAGTCTTCAATCAGACAAGTTCAGGGCCTAAGTGGGTATGCCTACTCAAATGTTCTGTCTGTATTAGGCAAGATGAGCTAATGAGACTAGACTAGAATAGAGCTGGGATAGTGCTGAACAGATGGGAATGGTAGGAGTGTCTGAAATCAAAATATGATCTCACTGTACTTGGTTGAGTGAGCAAATGAGATGGGCCCAGGAGGGAGTGTTCAAACACAAATTTACAGTAGGGGCGGTCAATTCCAAAGCCACCAAGATGGGTGGGTGGGGAAAACTAACTGCAGACAGAGAGCGAGCTCGCAATTTTCTGTGAACAAATAAGCAGATGAATGCTGTACTATTTTAACACAATATTCAGTGAAACAATAAACAGAAAAAATAAAATGCAGTACTATCGTATAACAGTGCAAGTTTGTACTTATCTCAGCTTGTAATAAAGTTGATGGTAGGTATGTAAAAGCTAACCAAACAGCTCAAGTATGCAGCTATTCAGCAGAAATAATTTCAGAGATAAGGGACTAAGACTTTAAGGCACAGAGAAATCCTCTAGGCTTAGACTTCTACACCTAATATCAGTGAAGTGAGAAGAATAAACAAACTAACTGCAGACAGAGAGAGAGAGAGCTCACAATTTTCAGTGAACAAATAAATAAGCAGATAAATGCAGTACTATTTTAACACAATATTCAATGAAACAATAAACAGAAAAAATAAAATGCAGTACTATCTTATAATACTGCAAAGGAGAGGTTGCCGTCAGCATGCATCCCCAGATCTCTTATAACACTTTCAGTGTTCAGTGGGCTCCCATCAATGTAGTAATTAGTTGGGAAGTGAGTTTCTACCAAAGGGGATGATGACGCATTTTTTGCTGTTAAGCTTAAGGCTATGGTTTTGACACCAGTCATTGGTCTCAGTGAGGCCTTTCTGTAGGATGTCTGCATCACTTGGAGAGTTAATAATGGCTCCCAGCTTGCACTCATCTGTGAACTTGGTCAGCCAGAGTCCCTTTGTTTTGGCATGGACTTTTGAGAAGTAGATGCCGAACAGTGAGGACCCAGGACCGATCCCCATGGGACTCCACTTGTGACTGGTCGGCAGTCTGACTTGGAGTCCACTACTTTCACACTGCATGTTCTATCTGTGAGCCAATTTGCAACCCACCTAGTGATATAATGGTTGATACCTAGTTTGGTGAGTTTATCAATAATTCCTGAGTGAGGAATGGCATCAAAGGCCTTGACCAGATCGAGATAGGCTGTGTGCACTGCCTTACCTTCATCCACAGCCCTGGTGACTGACTGACTCAAAGAAGTCAACCAAGTTGAGCAGGCGTGATCTCTCTTTCACAAAGCCAAATTGCGTGGGGTATAGAGTTTGGATATTTCCTATATCTTTATTAATCAGGTCCATGATGATGCACTGTATAGTTTTACATGTCAGGCTAATGAGGCAATATTTCCCAGGGTCTGTAGTCGCTCCACCTTTATGGAGAGAGATGACTGTAGCAGTGTGCCATTCAGTAGGGAGAAAGCCTGAGGTGAGGCTTTGACTGAACAGGGCACACAGATGTGGTGCCAGTTTGCTTTGTAGTTCATGTAGAACACAGCCAGGGATATTATTGGTCCTCATAGAATCTGTATTATTGGCCTTGGACAATTTAGCTTTAACTTGTGCTGCAGTAATGCTGGGTGCCTGGCATTCGTCCGGTATTGTGATTGGTCCTTGGTGGGGGGGTAAAGTTAGCACTGAATCTGTCGGTCAGTATGTTGTTAATATCTGTTGGCTCAGTATAAGAGGTACCATTGTGCAGTAACTCAGAGCAAATCAGGATATTGCTGTGGAGGTTCTTAATATAAGTATAGAAGGCTTTGTGATTGTTTTTAGTGTCTGCTGCAATTCTGCCTTCATAGCTGGCTTTGGAGGATTTTATGAGGGATCTCAACTTTTTGTTGAGGCTAATAAGGGAGTTTTTCCAGTCTTGAGACTTCACCTTTTTCTGGAACAGTTTCTTCCTTTTGTTGTAGAGTTTATTAATGGCAGGGGACCACCAGATTGGCCTACTTTTTTTTGGAGGAGAGCATCCTGGTTCTGTTGGGTATGGCTAGTTCCATGCATTTATGTACTTGTTCGTACAGTGTATTGATGTATGATTTGGCAGTCATTCAGCTGTTTTCCATTGGCATGGGTGCCGTGAAATTAGTCACCTCTGTTTTTAGGAGCCCAAAGTCATCTTTGGAGGAGTTTTTCAAGGTGGTTACCTTTGCGGGGGGGGGGGGGCAAGATGTGGATTTCCATAGTGATTAGTTTATGGTCAGATCTGTCCAGGGAAGGATTGACTATTAGTGTAGAGCAGCGGTCGCCCATGTTAGTAATAACCAGGTCAAGGATGTTGCTTCCTCTAGTGGGAGTCAGAATGAGCTGGTCCAGGGCATTGGAACTGATGAATTATAGGAAGCGTTGGGCCATTGTATTCATGCTTGAGTAGTTTTCCCAGTTGATGGAGGGGTAGTTGAAGTCACCTAGTATGAGAGTGTTGGGTTGGACCTTGATACATTCCAGGTTGCTTAGGGATGTGGAATGAGAGTCTAGGGACATGGTTGGGGGCCTATAACAGGCTAGGACCTGGATCGCCATCTTACCCAATGGTAGTTGTACCTGAAGTATCTCAGATGCGTTATGCTAGGCTACTAGTCTGGAGGTGTGCATATTCTTTAAGAATGTGGAGACATCACCGTCTTTGGAGCTTCATTCTGTGTTTCGGGGCCAAAAGGGGTGTAATGAGTTATAGCCTGGTAGCACAGGGGTGCTTTCTGCCGCTTTAAACCAGTTCTCCGTTACAGGACAAATGTCGATGTTCTCCATTTTGAGGAGTGCTTTGAGCGACTGCATCTTCAGATTTAGACTTCTAGTGTTGAGCAGCATGACCCTCAGATTGCATTTATTTATAGCTGTTACAGTGGTAATTTGGTCTTTGAAACACCACTTAAAAAAAGGCGCTATATCCACTGTATATACTCAGTTAACATACAGACCCTCCTTAATAAAACCACAGAACTACACTCCTGGATTAGCTCCACATCTCAAATTCTGAAATCCTTCCCCCCCACATTACAATATCTACCAGCAAGACAGAATGGTTAGGAAAGGTGTTGGAGTCGCCATTATGTACTCTGAACACCTCACTCTATCCCCCCTACCCATAACCCATCCAGATTTCCACCCTGATGAACTACTTATCCTAAACTGTCACCTTAACCCACAAAAAAAGTTGCCTTAGCTACTATCTATATCCCACCAGGTAATAACATTCCCATCCTCGAATCCATACTCTCATGGCTATCACTCAGTATCAGCTATAAAACCATTCTGTAAGGAGACGTTGACATCAACTGGCTAAAACTATCTACAACCAGCCCATCTCTCACCATCAGCCTACATGGCTTTCATCAGCTACTTACTACACCTACTAGAGTCATTAAAATACTAATAGTAGCTCCACTCTTGACTGGATCCTAACGACTGACCCTGACTTATATCAAAACCCTACTACCCTACCAGACTCCCTTAGCGACCACCTTTCCTAGCCAAGTTCTTAGGCATGCTGTTCAGATACCCAAGTACCATCTCTATAAAGATTGTCGCAATATCTCCACTTTTACCAGTGAGACCTTTAATCTCATGCTAAACTCTTTAAACTGGTCAGTTCTGAAACACATCCCTCTAAATGATGCTGTCCTTCATTTCAGTCGCACTTTTCTCTCCATCCTTGACTCCCTGGCAACTCTCAGAAAAGTAAGAATCAAAACAATCCACACCCCCTTGCTCTCAAAAGATACACTCACTCTTACGAAAAAGGAGACAGCACCTGGAGCAATGGAGTACAACTAAATTGCCTTCTCTTTTCCAAACCTATAAACAACTACATAATCTGGCTAAAAAACCCATCAGTACAGATAAGAAAAATATTATAATCCAATGCCCAACTCACCCATAAGTCTAACCCCAAAAATTCTGGCACTCTATTAATATGATCCTGGACACAGGCAACCCTTCTACCCCAACAAAACCCCCTCTTGAAACTGCCACTCTTCTAAATTCATACTCATTGAATCTATGCACAAACTCACCCACAATGGTCAGAACAATAAACAGACACCCTGCTTTCCACATTTCACCAATAATCCCTCTTTCACACTTGACCCCCATCCCAACATCTTACTCAAATCTCTCCTACTTAAGCTGAAGCCATACTCCTCCTCTTCTGACAACCTTCCCCTCTCTTTCTTAAATTAGCCACTCTCTCAATAGCCTTCACTGTCCTGATCAATACAGCTATTCACAAATCCACGTCTTAGATATATGGAAATCATTCTTTATCACTTCATTACTCAAAGGAGGCAACTGCAATGAACATGCAACTACAGACCTATTGCTATCCTCTCTCCGCTGTCTAAACTTCTTGAAAAATTCATTCACAAACAGCTTATTAAGTACCTTCTAGAGAATAACCACCTAGCCCCTACACAACATGGCTTCAGACCCCTTCATAGTACAGCTACTGCCCTACTGTCCTTTACTCAAGCCGTTGCCAAAGCCATGGACAAAAATGTGCTGTTTTTTTGCCTCCCTCTTGACCTTTCTAAAGCATTTGATACCGTATCACACTCGAAGCTTCTCGATAAACTGTCACAACTCAACTTATCTCCCTCTACTATTAAATGGTTCACTAGCTATCTCACTGATGGACAACAATCAATAAGATGGCAGGCTGCCTGCTGCACTAACATCAGTCCAAACTGGGGTGCCTCAAGGCTCGTTTCTTGGCCCTCTACTCTTTAATATTTTCACAAACCAACTGCATACTTCCTGTACAACATCCTCCCTGACACAAGATGTGGACAACTCTACCCTTATTGCCTGTTCTGACAGTTTCTTTAACCTCCACTCTACTACTCAACTTAGCTTCCTAGCTGTAGAAAAATGGCTAACCAACAACCAATTCTAAATCCCAAAAAAACAAAGCTACTACAGTTTTTTTTCCTGAAAACAACCTTCACCATTTTTTCTCTCGACAATACCATCATGCAACCTGACCAGCATACGAAACTTCTTGGTGTTATCGTTGACCAAGTAAAATTTGATACCCATATTCAGCACTGTATCAAAAAGACCAATCAAAAACTCGGCCTACTCTACAGACAAAAAATACCCAGCCCCTGACTTTAGGCAGAAACTAGCTCAGGCCTTCCTCCTTCCATGTCCACTGTATGCCTCCCCCATCTTTTCACCTTTTGTCTAAACTCTGTCAATCATACTATAGTGTTGCAGGATTTGCTAGTAACCAACCCTACAAATCTCATCACTGCCATGCACTAAAACAACTCCAGTGGCTTGACTTCCCCCAGCACCTGCTTCACTCCCAGCTGCAAATGACTCATACTCTGCTCTTAAAACCACTTTCCGGTCCTGCTCTATCCTCACTAATATCATATTATACCCCTCCCAGAGCTCTCTGCAGCTCTGACCAGCACCTTCTGGACACCTAGAAACCAAACAAAAACAATGGTAAGCTTCTTTACAAATATAGTATTTCCCATGCATGGAACAAACTTCCCCTTAACATCCATATCATTTCTAACATAAATCTCTCTAAATCCGAACTTAAAACTTTTCTCCTAAATGCCAACACCTGTCACTGCAATGATCTCACTTAAATCCCACCTTACACGTTTAACGCTCACCTATTACAAGTATCCTGTCTCATTTGCATCTTTTTCTCTTTTTGTTGATTAAAAAAAAGTTCTAACTTTTGTACTGCATGTTATGCACATTATTGTAATGTTTATGTAAACTTCATTTTCAGGCCTTTTGTAAATTTCTAATGTTCTCATGTAAAGCACATTATTGTAATGTTTGCATAACTCCATTGTCAGATGTTTTTCTTTTTTGTAACTTTGTAATAACTGTCTGGAGCTTTTCTCTTTGGGTCTCCACTAAAAAAGGGCCACTGGCTCAGTTGGACTAACCCAGTTAACAAATGACAAATAAATAAAATAAATAAATAATACAAGTGAGAGAGAGCTACAAACAAAAGATTTCCAGTATATGCAGTCACAAAATGTAATCTGATGTCATGGAACTACAATTTCCCTTCCATTTTACCCCTGGTCATATGAAGTAGAACATTGCTTTTTGCTATCTGGGTAACACACATTTGGGTGCTAACACACTTTTGGGTGATTGGACAACAGCTGTTATCATTGGACCCAACTGTTTTGGTTTACCATTCGCTTTCAATATAATGAGCTTTTAGTCCATAGGTAACCAATTATTTGTACAAGGCTGTACATGGTTATCAAAACACTCCCTGTGAAGATTCAGCATACTGTTTTCTTTGTAAAGAGAGTGAGCAAGTGATTTTCAAGGAAGTGCTCTGAGGAAATACAGGATAGCCCCACATTTCAAATCTTTAAATATGCTAAATCCAAGATTTGGCAATCTTGGAGGTGAGTGCAGATTTCCTTACTCCCACACTACTGTACTCTCTGTGAACATTTGCTTGATTTTAATGAGAGATGATTTAATCCTAATTGGCTAATCACACTGTAACTAAATTTAAAATTAACCCTTTCCATACTGAACTTGGCACAGATATTTGTTTCATGTAATTTTTTTTTCAAATTAATGTTTGAATATCTGTAAGAATTTAATATTGCTCACATATATATTTTCTATTCATGGAAATGTTCAGTTGCTTTCACACTTTTGTGTTTTCTGCTAGTTATGGATTATGTACAGTACTGCTCATTATAACAAAAATAGTTTACCTTCACTGATGAGATCCAGATTCTGTATGATACAGTAAGAATTGATGCATATTTTGTCATCAGATTCAGAGGAAAGGGGCAAAACAGACAAAGATGAGTTGTATTGGTTGTAGACATTACTTTTTTATGTATCAGTGTCATAAAGGTGTCTGTAAGGACCAGAAGTATGTACTTTTAACATGACTGCATTGGTGTGTCCACCACTACATGTACATCTGATGAGAATCTTATTGTGAAATTAGTTTAGGGTAGTATGTCTTTGATAGGCATTTTGTTTTATGGTTTTGACATTGCTGTTTTAGAGAGAACATGTACATAGTAGGTCTGTATCATATGTTTGTTATATGTAGTGACAATAACTTATTTACATAGAGTAAAGTACAACCCATATGTGACAGGATTAGTCATAACCTGTTCAGATATAGACTTCATATATTCAGACGATCAAATAGAGTTTTAGAAGTTTACCCTCTTTGCCTTCAGTGCAAGGGGAAACATATGGTAAGCACTTTATTAATGTAACTGGCAGCAAGGTCACCAAACCTTAGAAGGTATTTTAAAACTTGTGAAAGTTCAGTTTGAGTGGGACAATAGCAGTCAGATGGGCTTCGGATAGTTTATTATCTTTAAGATGTCCATGTGCATTTTTACCAAAGTGTCGACTAGCTGTGTTTGTGCATTCATGTTAATGTGCAGTGGTCAGTGGTAATACAAAAATCATGCTTGTGGTAAATTGCTGGTAGTACTCATCACATGTGCCCTTATGTGTTAGTGTTGTAGTGTGTGCCTTTCGTCAAGATTCAGAAAAATTCTCTCTACATGCACTAAGTCACTAATGTGGGTTGCTGAGTCAGAGAGAGGGAGAATCTATCCAATTCAGAAACAAGGTAAAGCAGCACAGAGAAACATCTCATTAGTGGCTAATTAAGTCTGTGAATCAAACTCTGGACTGTCTGACCTGACCCCCCTCTGTGATTCTCCTTACCAGACCACACATTATTGCGGCATAGGCACCCCCCCCCCCCAACATGCACATAGACACACACACACAACCTAGCAGTCACAAAGAATCCCATAATACTCGCTGGCTATCATGGAACCACTCACTCACATCTGTAAGCACACTATTACTGACCTCCTACATGTGCTTGTATGCAGACACTGACAGGCGCACAGAGATACTTCCTACCTATGTGTAGTCGCAATAGGAGCCAGAACTACTAGTATTGTAGCGAATGGAGGAATGCCATCAAAGTACTGCATCAGTCTTGATTAAAAATTAACTTGGTAGAGTTGTTTTCTGAAGCACACTACCATGCTAATTCCTCTGGAGCTGCTATTTCTGGTGGGAGGACATGGCTAATTTGCAAAAGCCAGTCCCCTATGACGGCTGCGTTTGCATACAGCTTTAACAGCAAGAGTGTTGTTGTTGTGTCTTTCGGCTTTTCCCGGTTAGGGGTCGCCACAGCGGAACTCCGGTCCGCTAATGATTGGCAGTGGATTTTTACGTGCCGAGTTGCCAGCCCTGATGCACAACCTTCAACGAAGGTACCCCATTCACGCATGTCTCCACACAGAAGACACTCTAGCTGAGAATCTAACAGGACAACGTCTTAATGTGAGGCGACAACGCTACTGCAGCACCACCACTGAACAGCAAGAGTGTGCCGTGGGAAAAACAGAGTGGTCTCTGAATGAGTTAAGCTTACTGTAATGTGGAAACTTAGTTGCGGCATCCACATCACAGTAAGCCTTTCTGAATCTCAGGATTTGTGTGTGTTAGCTAACAGTTTTCATGGTTCTCCTGTTTGCTCTGCCCATGGTTCTTGCATCATGTTTCCTTTTTTAGAATATGTTTTTTTGGTATCCATGCAACTTCAAACGTTCATTGTCAGTGTTGTAGAAGACACAACCTGAATGCGATAAAACCCAATGCAGTTGTTTCTTCACAGACCTGACCCCCATGGACATATATTTGTAGTCTCATTTCTTGGTTGTTAGAAAGAATGTGGCTACAAAGGGAGTGCTGCTGTGTGCCCAGCTCAGTTGATTGTTGCCATTTCAGGTGAATAGTCAGTCTGACTTGTGAATTTGTTGGTCACCTCTGGAGGTGTTAGTTTTTTGCAGATTTAGATTTTTGTAGCATCATTTATCATTAACAGTTCTTAGCTATGCATTTTATTGCTTCTAAGTTTGGACTTTTCTTATGACATCCCCTGAGAAAGATTCCTGCTGTTATAGGTCTCCAGTTTCCCTTGAAGTACTACTGTTTTAAGTGTCTTTTTTGCTTGAGGAGAATTGCAGTATCTCTGGATGTCCTTCTATTCCCATGTTGCGTATTCAATTTATAACATGAGGGAGTTCCTCGCCTATGGGACACAAACATCCGGCCAATATGCCAAAAACGTAAGCTACTGCTAAGTGCATGTGATGTTACACATAGAACAGCCGATGTCTGCCATAAAAGTGAAGTCTGCACGTGCCATCCTCGGAACTTCTCTCCCGCCTGTCTGAATGACAACTTCCTCCATTCATCTGATTGCTGAAAGTTTTCTATAAATCAGGTAAGTGCCCCATTGGGGAAAATTTTTATTGGTGCTTTTGCTGCTGCATGCTTGTTAGAGGTTAATGTCATCCAAAAAGGACAAGTGCCACTGTGGAAGACAGCTTCCACACACAGACAACCATGATTAGTGCCTTTTCTGTCTGTGTTCCAGTCATGACTTCAAGGCCTGTGCCATCTCTCAGGAGTTTGTCCCTAAAACATTCCATAGTCTGTCTGCCCTTAACATATATCTTGAAAACCAGAGACTTAAGCGACTAGTGCTAGGTATGGAAGATACTCCAGCTCCGTTGAGCGAGTCCCCAAAGAAAAAGGTGAAAAATGCAAGGCCTGAATCTTCGGCTGCACTACTAATCCTGGATGTCCCTCATGAGGCTGTGAAGGCCCAGAGGGATGTACGGTGTCTGGTCTTCTCCTTCATCAGATACTGATTTAGAAGCCGCAAAGGAGGGTCCCTTCAGCATGTCAGCAGAGGTATTGCAAATGTCCGTTATGGATGGTAAGGGGAAACTGTGGCTTCCTTCTTCAAATGTTCCTCATAGTACCTCTCCTGCCCCTTCCATTGAGATTTTGCTGACGTCTGGTCCAGAGCCTAGGCCTATGTCTGCCCTTCCATTCTGGCTTAGGGCGGACCTTCCTCTTAAGAGGAAACACAAAGAGAAACATGTGTCCTCCATACAGGAGCCTTCCCCAGAGTGGCAAGCCTTTTCCCAAGGGATCTCAAATGCCTTTCTGGCACTTAGGCCTTCCACTTTGCAACCACCAACTCCAGCATCTCTTATTTCCTCCTCCACCCAGGAGTACTGCTGTTGAACAAGAGGCCTCTGAAGAAAGTGAATCATCTTCAGATGAGTCCCTGGCCTACTCCACTCAAATAGACTGTCCTCTGGGTTATGCCTCCCCGGCAGTAGATTCCAACGGTGGAGATTCTCCTGAAGAGGATATTACATTTGGAGAAATGATCTCCAGTCCCAGGTTTCTGAAGTACAAAAGAGGTACTGTGATCTCTTACAAATAGATTCTCCTGCCCCTTCAGCCACTCTACCTGTTTGCCAGTTTTTCAAGATGCCTTGCAGCATCCAAAAACCTGACGCACATCCTCCTGCTCCTAAAAGGCCAGACATGTTCTGTAAAATCCCTGAAGACAAGTAGCTGCCTAAACAAATGCCCTCTTGCAGACCCAGCTGTGATCTCTCTCTCTGTCTCTGCTGATAAAACCACTAAATTACTGCCCTCCACCAACCTCCTGCCCTCAGATGAGAAGGCTTTTAGGAATATTAATTATCAGACACACATGTCGAAGTATGTACTAGCCCTACTTTCACAGGCCTCTAAAATGTTGACAGTCTCCCAGATTCTACAGCAAAATCCCAACTTTCTTCACTCTTGGCAGTTTCCTCCCAGGTTACCAGGCATTCCATAAAATGCAGTTATGATGCAACTGAGGTCTCTGCAAGATCATCAGCATCTGGTTCTGTCCTCAGGAGATATTCCTGGCTGAGACTGCAGCGTTTGCCTGAGGATTTCAAGGCAAAAGTTATGGATACACTACTAGATAACACCACCCTATTTGGTTCTAATGCTGCAGCCCTGTTCAAATCCTTTCAAGAGAAAGGAAAAGAACTTCATGAACTTAAACATATTTTTGTTTCCCCAATTCCTAAATACCATAGAAACTACCCTTCTAAGCCTAATTATGTTGTAAGGAAAAAGACCTGTGCTCCTTCCCAACCACACAAGAAGGGCACACACAAGCATATGCCCCCTAGGTCTCAGCCATCATCTGCTCAAAAGGCCCCTTTTCCAGACAAGCCAAGTAGTCTGTGACTACCTGGCCATTTTCTCAGAAATCCCTCATTCCCAACGCCTTTCTCATTTCCTTTCAAAATGGACAAACATTACCACAGACAAATGGGTCCTGTCTGTTGTTCAAGGAGATTACTACATGACTTGGAAAACCACTCCTCCCTAACCCCAAAACGACCAACTTCACCTTTTCCCTCGAGTCATTCAAGACTTGCAGACACAAGGAACCATACCGGAGGTTCCCTCCTTGGAAAGGGGAAAAGGGTTCTACTCCAGAATGTTCTTAGTTCCCAGAAAAGATGGTCTATGGAGACCAATTTTAGACTCGTCCCAACTCAATCTGTTCCTTCAAGTCTCCACCTTCAGGATGCTCAGCCTGCAAACTCATGTTTCCACTCTTGCTATCTCAGGCTTACTTGGTGTCCTTAGACATAAAGGATGCATACCTTCGCATCCCCTTCCACCTTCTGTTCAAGAACTTCTTAAATTTTTCTCTTGGTTTCTCTCATTTTCAGTTCTGTGCTTTACCCTTTGGACTCTCTACAGCTTCAAGGGTATTCACATAGTGTTTGGATATTGTCGTTGCCTTTTGCAGACTCCAGGGAATTCTCATCTACCCTTACCTGGATGACCTACTCATTCAAGGAGAACATCCAGACACTTTGCAACAGAACCTTCAAACCACCATCTCCTTGCTCCTCAGCCTGGGATTCACCATCAACTACAGCAAGTCTTCTCCTTCTCAGGACCAGGTTTTCCTGGGCTGCAGAATAAGAACAGATCCTTATGATGGCTTTCCTGCCTTTGCAAAAAGTGCACTCACTACAGACTTACTTCCAATAGTTTCTTTGTCTGTCCTTTCTGATTGCCAGGGAAATCCTCAAGATGCTAGGGTTCATGGCTTTGGTTATACCAATGCTGCCCCTAGCTAGACTCCATATGCAAAAGCTCCAGTTTACCTGAAAACGTCCTGGTCCCACATGCTCATCCACTAGAGTTTGTCTTTCCACTTCTTCCCTGCCTAAAGAAGGAATTGCTTTGGTGGATTCAATGGATTTCTCAGAATCCAGGACTTCCCCTTCAGCCACTTCCTCCAATTCAAGAAATGTTCACAGATGCTTCAGATCCGGGGTGTGGAGCAACTCTGGGAAACCTAAATGCCCAAGACTTGTGGTCTCTCTCCATAAGAAGCATATCAACATCAAAGAAATGAGGGCTGTGATCCTGGCCCTTTAAGCCTTCAGGTCATCTCTTCTACCAGGCCCTTTGAAACTGTTCACAGACAACATCACAATTCTCTGGTATATGAACAAGCAGGGGGGAACAAAGTCTTATCTACACTGCAGATTAGCAATCCAAGCCTGGGAGATTGCTCTTCAAGCAAAGGTAACTTTGACAGCTGTTTATATTCCCTCAGCTCACAATGTTCAGGCAGTCACACTGAGCAGATCCATGACACAAGCCCATGAATGGATGATCCACACGACGTGTTTTTGAACATTCTTCACCACTGGAGTACACCTCAAATAGATTTCTTTGCCTCCCCTGTGAACAGACAACTTCCAAAGTTTTGTGTCAGAGTCCCACACCCTGTGGTTTGGAAGATGGGCACCCTATCATTCTCATGGAAGGGGATGTTTCTCTGCTTATTCCCCCCCCTTCCCCCTAATTCTGAAAGTCCTGATGAAGATTCCGAAGGACAAACCAAAAATCTTGTTGGTGACACCGTTTTGGCCAAGACAGGATTGGTTTCCTCTTCTTCTGCAGTTAGCTAAGGGGGAAGTCATTAAAAGTTACCTCGCAGGGTGGCTCCACTCACAAGACAAGGGATCTCTGAATCACCCACATTTAGCAACACTGAACCTGACTTTGTGGGTGATAGGCTTCTGATTCCTTTCAGACACCTTTTCTCTAAGCCCATGCTTCTAGTCCTGCAGGAGACCAGGAAACCTAATACAAGGAGATCCTACTTGTCTAAATGGAAGAGGTTCTCCATCTGGTGTCTTAATAAGAGACTAGATCCATTTATAGTGGGTATTCCCCTCGTCCTTTTTATGCGTGTGAGCTGCTCAAGGCTGGACTGGCTTATTTTTCAGTTAAAGCCCATTTATCAGACATTTCTACATGCCTGTCTTTGTCTCCCCCTTAGCTTCTAGACTAGAGGTTAAGCATTTCTTAAAAGGCATCTTTCACATTAGACCTCCCAGGAAACCTGTTCTGCCTCCCTGGGACCTAAATTTTGTTTTGCAAAAACTGACGTAGGCTCCCTTTGTGCCTGCTGCCTCAGCTTCCCTAAATGTCTATACTTGAAAAACTGTTTTATTGGTAGCCATCAGTTCTACTAGGCAAATTTCAGAATGTCAAGCTTTAATGGCTTCACAACCCTTTCTGATTTTTCACAAGGATAGGGTGTCTCTTCGTGCCAACTCTTCCTTCATGCCTAAAGTGGTTAATGACTTGTCCCTCAACCAGTCTATTCACTTACCCATTTTTTCCCTTTTCCTCAAAACTCCAGTGAAAGGGTGGCACACACAGACAACTTAGGTTATGTTTGGATGAGACCAAATCCATTAGAAAGTCTGAGCAATTTTGTTTCCTTTCACCCCAGTGTGCTGGGAAAATTTGTCTCTAAGCAGGCTATTTCATCTTGGATCTCTATGGCAATTTCCTTTTGCTGTGTCTCTCAGGGGAACACTCTTTCTTCTTCTGTTAAGGCCCACTCCACTAGAGCAGTAGCTTCCTCTGAAGCCTTCTTTAAAGGGCTGGACACTCCTCCTATCCTGGAAGCAGCTACTTGGTCCTCTGTCCATACATTTACAGAACACTACAAGCTGGATTCTATCTCCAGATCCAGAGCAGGATTGGCTAGAACAATTCTTCATGGCTTTATGGAGACTTCTTGTGCTCCTACCCCCCTTTCCCACTCATGAGCTATGGTATTCTCCCTCATATTATGAATACTGCAACATGGGAATAGAAGGACGTAGACTAGTTGTGTAAAATCTTACCATAACCATAGACGTTCTCCTCTTCCATGTTGCAGTATTCTATCCCTCCCTCCTTAGTTCATGCTCTTGTTTGGATATTACCTAATTGCCTCTTAACCTTGGACTGGTGTTCTGAATGGAACATTCACTTCTGAGGCTGGTATGTAGAGACGTCACTTTTATGATTGGCTGATCTGAAGTAGTTACTTCATTTGTTCTGCAACCTGTGGGTCTCGGATCCGACCTGCAGCTTTCCAAGCTTCAAGATCCGAGCTCCTAGCTCCTCCCCTCTACCCACAATCCCCTGTCACCACCACACTACCTCAGATCGTTTTTGCCGCGACTTGAATAACAAGCATCTTGAGAAGAGCTCCTGAGCTTAGACAGGGAAGTGAATAATTTTCTTTCAGAGATTTTCTTAAAACTTAAAAAGGAGAGTATTGTGAGTGTTTCTCTGCCCTTTTTTGTTTTCGGGATTGCGTTTTCCTTTTTATTCAAACCCTTCCCCTAGGTATTTGGGCGTGTGAGTGTCAGGAAAATGGCCAAAGGCCATAAAGCTATTTTTTCAAAGTGCACTGGGTGTGACCATAAGCTTTCCCCAGCTGATGGCCACATTCAGTGCGTTATATGCCTGGGGGTTGCCCCTTTGTCTTCAGACTGCCAGGTTTGCGCAGCCTTCAACCCCCGGGCTGTGAGGGACAGAAGGAACAGGCTTATTCTGGCGGGATTGCTTCCCCCGGAGGAGGCCTATTCCTCCTCTCCCTCCAAGGTGCAGGCTACCCAGGTAGCTTCGGCACCCCTGATTCCCTCGACTCAGGCTGGGACTCAACCTCCCACTACTGCCTTGAGTACGAAGGAAGTTCAGTCTTCTACTTCTAGGGAGAAGCACAGACACAAGAGGCGAGCCGAGCCTCATCCCTCAGCTCCGCCTTCAAAAATTGTTAAATCGCCTCCGAGGGTGTCCGGACCTTCTCCTTCTCGGCTCCGATCTCCTTCCTTCTCACCGGAGCCGGAGGAGGAGCTCCTATCACCCTCGAGGTCGTCGAGGCGGCCCTCCAGGCCTGCCTCTATGACCTCCTCTAGATCTACTAGATCTCTCTCCGAAGCCGACATGGATAGGATGATGTGTCGGTTTTTGCAGACCCAAATGCAGATGGGGGTGCTCCTGCCCCCCCTCCACAGGGGGGGAGTGCAGCTTCAATATTTGCCCCGATTTCTCCTTCTTCAACCCGGATCCGGGTTTTGGAGTCTTCGGATCCAGGCCCTTTCGGAGCCGGGGTTTTGTCTGCGCTGGTGGCCCAAGCCTTCTCGACGCCAACCATACCCTCGAGTATCTCGGATCCGAGCTCTCGGGGCCGTGGGCTGGGCGTCGGATCCGTGGGAGCGGGTGCATCTTCGGCGCCGCCTATGTCGGAGAGCACCTCCCTTTCAGATCCGATGGCTTCGGCTCCGACCCCGATCCCTATCTCGGAGCCGAGGAGACTGCTTTCGGGGCCGGAAGAGAGTAGTTCTCCCTCAGCGTTCGAGGTAGTGGAGAGGGTACTGTCGAGGTCTTCCAGGTCCCCGACTCGGGCTTTGGATCCCTCCGCCCCCCCCCACTGCATACGGGCCTAACTTCCATCATCCTTCCATCGGGACAGCCTGCTCAGACCCTCCAGTTGGTTCCCTCGGAGGAACAAGAGGCCGTTGACGAGCCCTCTTCTGATAGTCCTACAGAGGAGGTGCCTCGTAAACGGACGTGTAAAAGGAGGCACATGGACTCCCCCGAGTCCGTCACCACAGATATGGACTTAGAGGAAAGGGAAGGTTCCCCAAGGTCACCCCCTGAGGATGTCTCCTTTGGAGACATCATGGAAATGTTGCGTGTTGGGGGGGGTGGTCTGCCCAAAAACCTTCCTCGGATGAGTCCGTATTAATGGAGGCGTTTGAAGCGGGCCCATCTACCTCCTGGGTGTCCCCACCGGCAGATCCCCTGGTAGATGATCTGACTACCAGGGCTTGGCAGGAACCCGACACCGTGGAGCCTATCCCACGTCGACCGGATAAAATCTTTAGCCCCCCTTCAGACAGGCAGGCTTGGGCCAAAGGATCTCCAGTTGATGCCATGTTGGTGGCTGCTGCCACTAAAAGAGAACTCTCCTAGGAGAGCTCCACGGTACACCTGCCGGACAAGGAGTCCCGGGCACTGGACAGTATAGGGAAGCGGACCTTTGCTTCAGCAACCTTCTCCGTTAGGGCGCTGAATTATATGGCGCATATCATCAGGCTGCAACGGGATTTGATCAAGGAATATACTGCAGCTCCACCTGAGTCCATGTCGGTCGAGGACAAAACCGTGTTCTCGACACGCATGGCCACTCTCAAGTCCATTTCAAATACATCCATGCGGCTACTGTCTTATGCTACGGAGGGAGCCGCAAGGGCCAGCGGAGCAGGTGTTGTCTTGAGACGTCACGCCTGGCTCCGTCTTTGTAATTTCACGGAACCTTTCAAGGCATCCTTCGCGAACGCACCCTTTGACGGTTCTTCGCTTTTTGGCAAGACCATACGCGATACACTAGTCCAAAGCGAGAAGGATGGGAAGACGCTGTCTGCCGTCTGAGTCCGCTTCTCGAGCCCCCAACGTTCCTTCTCAAGGAATCAGAGGGGGCAAAAGAAGCTGTGGTTCCGCAAGTCTCAGCAATCCTATCCAGCTTCGGACTCCGTGCCCTCCAGAGGCAGAGGAGGGCAGGGTGGACGCCGGTCCAGAGGCAGAGGGGGACCGCGTAACTTCGGGTCTAGGGAGCCTTTTTCCGAGAGACCTGCGCAGCAGCCCTGAGGGCTTACCCGACTGTCCAGCTCTGGAGACAGTCGGGGGGCATTTAACGAAGCACCTGTCAATGTGGGAGTCCATCACGAACGATCGATGGGTGCTCCGAATTATATCCAGAGGCTACAAAATTCCCTTCCTATTTCGTCCTCCCTCAGGTGGTCGCCTCCCTGATGTCCCACCCAATCAAAGAGAGGCGGCGACCGTAGAGATTTCAAATTTGTTAGAAAAAAGAGCCATCCAGTGGGTCCCCCCAGAACAATCCGGATTGGGCTACTACTCAAGGTTCTTTTTAGTGCCAAAAAAGACTGGGGACCTCAGGCCCATTCTAGACTTGTCCGCCCTGAACATGTTTGTTCCCAAAGAAAAATTCCGGATGTTCACTCTACAATCTATTCTCCCCTTAATGCAGGAGAACGACTGGATGTGCTCTATAGACCTCAAGGACGCGTACTACCACATTCTAATGGACAGATGGTCCAGGAGGTTCCTCCGCTTCCGGCTAGGGGCCAGTCATTACCAGTTCAGGGAAATTCCGTTCAGACTCACCTCAGCCCCCAGGGTGTTCACCAAAGTCATGGCAGTGGTTGCGGCCCACCTGAGGCTTCAGGGCATAAGGGTCTTTCCGTACCTAGACGACTGACTCCTCACAGCAATCAACAGGCATCAACTTTGTACCGCAAGAGACTATGTGCTGTCTCTTGCCGACAGCTTGGGCATCTCAGTCAACATACCAAAGTCTTTTCTTCATCCTGTGCAAGCATTAGATTTCATAGGAGCCAGGCTAGATTCCTGATCTTCTCGGGCCTTCTTGACCTCGGACAGGCTGTCCAGCCTCTCACTCCAAGTTTTGGCTCTTCTTCGCACCAAAGCTCCGCCGGCGGAGTTAGTCCTGAGGGCACTAGGCTCGATGGCAGCGACTATTGGCCTCTGTCTCCATGCTCGCCTAAGGATGCGTATATTACAGTGGACACTCCAAGTTCAATGGTCACTGTTACTCCACCCATTGAACACTCCTATCCCCCTGAGCAGAGTTTGCACGGAATCCCTCCTTTGGTGGCTTCACTCCCCAGAAGTCAGGCAAGGGAGACCCTTTGTGACCCCCCCCCCCCCGGTCACGTTAACCACGGATGCTTCTCGCCTAGGGTGGGGGGGGGCATTGTTTGGGCAGAAACGTCCAAGGTACGTGGACCTTGTCGGAGACCGCTTTGCACATAAATGTTCTGGAGATGAGGGCGGTGCTTCTAGCGTTGCAGGCTCTCCAAGACCTTCTACCTCTAGGAACGATTGCAATACAGACGGACAATATGCCAGTGGTCTGGTATATAAACAAACAAGGGGGAACCAGATCCTACCCTCTTTGTCGAGAAGCCATGAGAGTTTGGGAATGGGCGATATCCACCAACCGCTTTCTGATAGCAACGCACATTCCGGGACGATCCAACATTCTGGCGGACAAATTGAGTCGAGTAATTCTCAGTCCTTATGAGTGGTCTCTCAATCCGAAAGTTGCGAAGGAAATTTTCCACAAGTGGGGTTGGCCTCGCTGCAATCTCTTTGCTACTCCCCAAAACACAAAATGCAGCGAGTTCTTCGCAATTCTTCCCCCAGAAGGTGAGAGCCTCAGAGACACTCCGATTCATGCTTGGCCTCCCAGTCTACTCTATGCTTACCCCCCGCTTCTGCTCATGGTGAAGTTCATTCAGAAAGCCGCACGGTTGGGGAGCAAAATTATCCTCATAGCCCCATTCTGGCCTCGCCAAATCTGGTTTCCATACCTGCGGTCTCACAGTCTCTCCTCCCCTTTAATTCTGGATCCCATTCCAGATCTGATATCGCACCCAACGGGGTGCCCAACACCGAACCTGGTCAACCTCAAGCTCGCGGCTTGGTTGATCCAGTTCCACTAATGGCAAGGACTCCCGGTATCTCGTCACCAGTGAAAACTATTCTGGTAGCGGCTCATAAACCGTCCACCAGGAAAATCTATAATAGTAAGTGGAAACGATTTTCTATCTGGGCTAACAGCCAAGGTCTCAACCCATTTACTGTTCCGATTCCTACAGTCTTGGATTTTTTGTCCATGATTTTTGAACAAGGGGCCAGTGCATCAACGGTCAAAGTACAGTTGGCAGCAATATCCCATTTTCATGTGGGAGACGGATTAGGTTCTCTAGCATCTACAAAATTGTGTAAGACATTCTTGCATGGCGTTTTCCTTCTCAAGCCACCAGTGAAATCCGTGACTCCCCCTTGGGACTTAACCTTTGTTCTGCAAGCCTTAACGAAACCTCCGTTTGAACCTGCAGCTTCTGTACCCCTTAAATTTCTGTCCTGGAAAACAGCATTCTTGGTAGCCATAACTTCTGCTAAAAGGGTTTCAGAGCTCCAAGCTTTGTGCATGAAACCTCCCAATCTTATTTTCCACAATGACAGAGTGTCTCTCAGGACTAACCCATCTTTCTTACCAAAAGTAGCATCTGTGGCAAATATCAATCAGACTATCAATCTGCCAGTGTTTTTCAAAATTTTTCAAAATAAGGGAGAATACATGTTGCATACACTAGACGTACATAGACAGTTGCATTTTTACCTGCACAGGACCAAAGATGTTTGTAAGGCTGATCAACTTTTTGTGTCATTTGCTCCCTCATTCATGGGAAAACCTATATCCAAAGTGACACTGGCTGATTGGATTTGTCAATGTATTTCTCAGGCTTATAAGGCATCAGGCAAAACAACCCCATTCAAAATCCGTGCACATTCCACAAGGTCCATCGCAACTTCGGCAGCCTTCTGGTCCAGGATGCCGTTGGACGACATATGTTCAGCAGCCACTTGGTCCTCTGCTCATATGTTTATTTCTCATTATAAGCTGGACATGATATCTAGAAGCAGGGCGTCCTTTGGCTCCACGGTGCTTCGGAATATCCTCCCATAGACCACCCAGGTTTTTTTTGTTTAGGTAGCTGGGGACTCTGTCCCACAGGTTGCAGAATAAATGAAGTAACTACTTCAGATTTAGAAGTTATGTACTCACCAGAACGTTCCATCTGAGTAGGTACTTCATTTGTCTGCAACCATCCCCCCCTGCCATCCCCCTAACCTGTATCGGGTTTCTAGGATCTTTATGATTCTTAAGAATATCTGAACCTGTTTTTTACAGGTTTTTTCAGGTGATACAGCAAAACTGATCTGAGGTAGTGTGGTGGTGACAGGGGATTGCGGGTAGAGGGGAAGAGCTAGGAGCTCGGATCTTGAAGCTTGGAAAGCTGCCGGTCGGATCCGAGACCCACAGGTTGCAGACAAATGAAGTACCTACTCAGATGGAACGTTATGGTGAGTACATAACTTCTAATTCTGTATGCACTGCTGCATGTACCTAGCCATAGCTTAAGTCTTTTGCATACTAGCCAGACATTCAGGTCGCCTAGGCAGGGAACTCACTCATGTTATGAATACTGCAACATGGAAGAGAAGGACATCTATGGTTACGGTAAGATGTTACACAACTATTCTTTATGAACACTGTACCATATTTAATGGAAATATCTAGGAGGGCTAAATATGTATGTCTTTTTAGAGCACAGCAGACTGATGGCCTCAGTTCTTTTTTCCTCTTTTGGTTCCAGTTCTTTTGGCAGGTAGTCAACATTATGAATGTGCAGTACGTACAAGGATACATGAGGAGCCTTCTGCTCTGAGTATTAAAAAGCCCAGAACAGTGGAGACTTTCTCATTTTTCCTCAAGGGTAGGTGTCCATAATAATGAAGGCCATGTCAAGTATGCCAGGTAATGATTTCACTCATTTTCCGGCAGCTGGTATCAAGACCAATTCCCTCTGTCCATAAGAGAATAGCTTCCTGTGGTCTCCTGTTATCCACGTCACACTGATTTGAGAAATATCTTTTTCCACTTTGAATGTCAGTTCTTAGTTTTCCCTTACAGGACTCAAGATACTTATGCTTTTGATATATTGACTGAAAATGTTGCAGGTCTCACGTTTCTGATATTCTAGCCTTCATCGTGCAGACATCTATAGACAAACTGTAGTGGCACATGGTACAGTCCTTCTTCAGTTATTACTTGTGTAGCATGGATGGATAAGTTTAACACTTCATATCCATTAATTACAGGGAATATGGTCAAATCTACATTTAAATATGGTTAAAAAATAGTGGTGCTGGCCCTGACTGTATATCAACTGTCCTTTACCCTCATTATTTTTTTCAGAGTCATAGGGGCTGGCAAATATTGTACCAATACATAAGAGTGAATCTTTTGATGATACTGTGGTCTAATAAGTCTGACATCACTTATGGGCAAGTGCTTTGAGATGTGTGTATTATCACTTTTGGACATCATTGAGAATGTACTAGCACTTGATCATAAACAACATGATATAATGACTTTTACCAGTTTGACTGTTTTTATGAAACTGTTAGTGAAGCCCTAGATGATGATAATGTTGAGGCTGCATACTTTGATCTATCAAAGGTGTTTGATAGGATCACTCATGCAGCATTAATTAATTCCCTGGTAAAACATCAGATAAATTCTAATATTATTAAATGGGTAAGGTTGGCTTAAGACGTAGATGCCAACGTGTTAAAAGTCCAGAGATGCTTTTCAAAATGGTCAGAGATTGATACTGGTGTTCCACAGGGGTCCGTTTTAGGCTCTGTACTGTTCAACTTTGTATTTATTTTCATTTTTATCTGTTACTAACTTTCTTGACTGGCTTTAAGTGTTGGGTATGTTTTAGAGGTTGCACAGCAGTAAATAATTTACTTGGCACATATGGTGAGAATTTTAAATGTAATTTTGTTGCTGCAGCATACTGCTTACATTTCCTTGATACTAAACTTGCCGTTTTGAATTTTTTATGGCCATCTTACAGGCTTCACCTGTTTGTGAAGCCATTTGATATGTTAAGCATTAGTGTGTAAACTGAAAAGCTAAACAATTTTGGACTAATAAACTGTTGGGATTTAGATCAGTTTTGTTTTCTGTTTATGCTTGTCCTCTTACAGATTTGCCTAAAGTCAAATGCATTATCAGAGCATACATGTTTAGATATTTTGCAGCATGTGTTAACTTCTGCATTCTCCCTATTTTACTGTCTCCCGTTATCTCAGGTGATTTGTAGATGGGCAACACCTCACAGTCCAGAAACACTTCATTGTAAACTGACATCAGGACTTTGTCTTTTAACATTTATCATCCCTCGCATGTTTCCTTACATTAGATATTCCTTGCTTGTTATTAAAATGTTTGGCAGTGGAATTTAAATTAATAATAAACCCTGCATTAAATAACTTTGATATTTTGTCCTGTTAGCTTTTTAACATGCATTGTACTTTAACCCCTTTTAGAATTATGTTTCCTTGTTGTATGGTAAAGGTTTGCAGCTGTTACAGTATTACCCTCCTCACTTAAGTCCTACCTCATTTAAGGGCATTTAGGGGATTCCTCTTAATGTGAAATAGCACTAAGTGTCTGCAGGTAGCACACTTAAATGTATATGCACTTACTCTCTGTAAAATGGGTGCTTTAAGCTTACCATTTAAAACCTTACTTTCCACAAGAAGAATTACTTGTAAAATCTATCAATTTGTATTTTAAACCATGCTACCCCACAGTCTTGTAGTTTAATTCACACTTGTGGAACAGTTGTATACTTCTGCGACGTTTTGAACCTTAGTCATTTATTATTGCATTTTTTCCATAAACTGTATTGGTGGCAAATTTCTGCATAGTCTGGTTCTTTAAACTGTAGTAAAAGATCAGTACTGAGAGAATTTTATCTACTCCATTGCTTTCGTATTCTGCTTATTTATGCGCTTAAAGTTGCATTCTGTATCTGCCCCATCTCCCACTAACACGTAATACTAAAGTTTCTAAAAGATCTTCAATATTACCTTTATTTGGATAGAATTGCAGTAACTAGCTTTAAAAAAAGAGAGAGAGAGAATTAAATTATTTTAATTATTTCAGTACTGCATAAATATTTGAGTGGTATGTACTGACATTTGTTGTAATAATACTTTGTACTTTTCTGTTCTGTTCCATCTGTTTCCGTTTTTAAGTTTGTTCTGGACATTAATTTTCTGTTTTAGTAACCGTTGTGGTAAGATTGTGTGTCTGCATTATTCTCTAATTCTGTTTTCACAAGTAGAATTACTTGTAAAAGCTATCCGTTTGTATTTTAAAATCTGCTGGTCCATAATCTCATAATTTAAAAGAGAATTCCAGCCAAAAGTCAAGTTTTTCTTTCCAACAAGTGATTTTCCTTCTCTGAATCCAACACTAAAATTAAAGACTTCACATACAGAAAAAAACATTTAATAATTATGTTTGCATTTCTTTCCTGCATTTGTCTCATTGGCTGCTAGAGGTGGCAGATTAAGTTAGGTCACTTATCCCACTTACAGAACCATTAAGAAAACAATGCCTCTTAAACAATGACATCTACATTGGATATAAAAAGTGTACACACACCCCTGTTAAAATGCCAGGTTTTTGTAATATAAAAAAATGAGGCTACAATAAATCATTTCAAAACTTTTCCCACCTTTAATGTGACCTATAACCTGTACAATTCAATTGAAAACAAACAAATCTGTTAGGGGAAAAATATAAAAAATAAAAAACATACAATAAGCTGGTTGCATAAGTGTGCACACCCGTAAACTAATACTTTGTTGAAGCACATTTTGATTTAATTACAACATTCAATCTTCTTGGGTACAATCTGCCATCAGTTAGAGACTCTGATTAACCCCAAATAAAGTTCAGCTGTCCTCGTAGTATTTTCCTGACATTTACTCAATTGCCTGCTACAGCAAAAGCCATGTTTCGCAGAGAGCTTACAAAGCATCAAAGGGATCTCATTGTTGAAAGGGATCAGTCAGGAGAAGGGTACATAAAAATTTCCACAGCATTGGATGTAACATGGAACACAGTGAAGACAGTCATCAAAAAGTGGAGAAAATATGGGACAACAGTGACGTTGCAAAGAACTGGACGTCCCTCCAAAATTGATGAGAAGATGACAACTGGCCAGGGTGGCTGCCAAAACACCTACAGCAACACTGAAGGAATTGCAGGAATTTCTGGCAAGTACTGGTTGTGTAATCTCCTGTATTCTCCATATGTCTAGACTGTGGGGTAGGTTTGCAAGGTGGAAGCCTTTTCTTACACAGAAAAACATCCAGGCCTGGCTACAATTTGCAAAACAATACATCATGTCTCCCAAAAGCATGTGAGAAAATGTGTTATGGTCTGATGAGACCAAGGTTGAACTTTTTGGCCACAATTCCAAAAGGTATGTGTGGTGCAAAAACAACACTTTGCATCACCAAAAGAACACCATCCCCACAGTGAAGCTTGGTGTGGCAGTATAATGCTTTGGGGTTGCTTTTCTTCAGCTGGAACTGGGGCTTTTGTCAAGGTGGAGGGAATTATGAACAGCTCCATATACCAGTCAATTTTGGCCCAAAACCTTCAGGCAACTACTAGAAAGCTGAAGATGAAGAGGAATTTCATCTCTCAACACGACAGTGACCCCAAGCATACAGCTAAATCAACAAAAGAATGGCTTCACCAGAAGAAAATTAAAGCTCTAAGACCTAAATCCAATAGAAAATCTGTGGTGTGACCTGAAGAGGGTCGTGCACAAGAGGTGCCCTTGCAGTCTGACAGATTTGGAGCAGTTTTGCCAGGAAGAGTGGGCAAATATTGTCAAGTCAAGATGTGCCATGCTGATAGACTCCTACCCAAGAAGACTGAATGCTGTAATTATACCAAAAGGTGCTTCAGCAAAGTATTAGTTTAAGGGTGTGTGCACTTATGCAAGCAGCTTATTGTATGTTTTTTATTTTTTATATTTTTCCCCTAACAGATTTGTTTGTTTTTCAATTAAATTATACTGGTTATAGGTCACATTAAAGGTTGGAAAAGTTTTGAAATGATTTATTATGGTCTCATATTTTTATATCACAAAAAAAACCTGGCATTTTAACAGGGGTATGTACACTTGTTATATCCACTGTAAATATGCCTTATCAGGTAAAGACTGCCAGCATTACATTTCAGATAGTGTAACCTGGAGTCTGAAAAAAGGCATGTCTTTCAAGCTTAGTTTCAGATGCAAATGTGTTTTCCTTTAATAATACTCAGTTCCACAAAGAAAAAAAGCAAATATGTTCATCTAACTCTGCTTACTTTCTGTCAGTATTTAATTTTGCATTTTTTCTTCACTGTAATTCCTGTAAAGGTACATGTTTCTTCTGGTGTTTTGATACAGCATTTTTGATTATATACATTGTTTTGTCTAGTCAACTCAATGAGTTGGGGAAATAAGATTAACATCAAATATTTTAATTCCTGTTACAATGTTTAAAATTGTAAATGCAACACAAACCATCTCAGCCCAAGTAACACCTATTAATCACAGATTTTCACACTTGACCACCGAACTAAAGTTGTTACTTTAAAAAGAACAATTAACTGAGCTATATATTCAAGCCTATCATTCAGACATTCTTTAAAATGCTGTAACAGAGATGGCCACTAATGAAAATCAAATGAAGCAAAGTAATTAAAAATGCAGGTTGATGCTGACATTGAAAGGGGTAGGCAGTCACAATACTGGTGTAAACTGATGCTGTAGAGAGAAAACCTTAGATAATGATTTCTTTCTGTCCCTCTAACACGGCATTAAGAAGACAAAGGCATTGGCTGTAAAACAAAATCATGCTAGCCATGGTGGCCTTCTTCAGATCATAGGTTCATAGGTAGGTACTAGGCTATCAGCCCAAGGGCCTATGTAAGCCTAGCCAACAAGGTTCCCTGGCTTACACCACCCAAGAAAGTTATTTTCCTGTGCCACTGTCGAGCAGAGACACAGAAGTGATCCCCGGGGTGTATTTCCTATTTCCCATCCACTCATCAAGATTTTTCTTGAAGAGTGCTAATGAAGAACTTTGCTTGACATAGCTGGGTAGCCTGTTACAGAGTATGGGAAGTCTCTGGGACAGGAATCTACCCCTCCAGCATATCCTGTTTATTGTGGTGACAAGGTTTAGGTCCCTAGCAGTTCGGAGGGATTGGGATTTCTTTAGTTGTAGCATGTCCAACAGCTCTGGGTTTGACATAGTTTTATATGTTAGGCAGAGATCACCTCGGAGTAGGCGATATGCTACAGAGTAAAGCTGGAGTTTTTTGAGACGGTCAGTGTAGGGCATTTGATTGAGGCCAGTAATCCTCTTTGTGAGGTACTTCTGTGGCTTTCCAGCTGCTGCAAATGTCTTGTGAGGTACATTCCAAAAGGGGCGTTGTACTCTATAATGAGTCTGAGTGTCAAGTAGAGGGGATCAATGACCTCTTTTTTCCTGGATGAGAACCCTTTTATGATGAGGCGTGCCACATAGAAGAACTTCCTGACTACTGTGGCGATGTGACTATCAAAGGAAAGACTACTGTCCACCTGGGTCCCAAGGTCTCTTATCACACATTTGGTGTTAAGTAGATTGCAGCCTATGTGGTAGTTCATGGGTACAGAGTTTTTACCAAAGGGGATGACACTGCACTTTTTGGCATTGAGTTTGAGGCCATGGCTCTGACACCAGGCATCTGTCTCAGTGAGGCCCTTCTGTAGGATGTCCACATCATTTGGGGACTTGACTATGGCTCCTAGTTTGCAGTCATCTGCAAACTTCATTAGCCAGAGGCCTTCTGTGTTTGCTTGTACTTCAGAGAAGGAGAGGAACCAGGACTAAACCGTGTGGTACTCCACTTGTCACTGGTTTGAGGTCAGATTTGCAGTCTGCAACTTTTACAGTGTGGGTTCTGTCAGTGAGCCAGTTGGCAACCCATCTTGTGACGTAGGGATTTATACCTAGTTTAGTGAGTTTAGCTATGATTCCAGAATGGGGGATGGTGTTGAAAGGCTTGGTGAGGTCAAAATAGGCTGTATGAACCACCTTACCCTCATCTACGGCTTTGGTGACTGTCTCAAAGAAGTCAGTCAGGTTCAGGAACCATGATCTGCCTTTCACAAACCCGAACTGGGTGGGATCCAGAGTTTGGAGGTTACCAATGTCTTTGTTTATAAGTTCCATGATGATACGTTCCATGGCCTTGCAGACCAGGCTCATCAGGCTAATAGGGTGATAGTTCCCAGGATCAGTGGTGGCTCCCCCTTTGTGGAGTGGGATAACTGTTGCTGTGCGCCACTCAGTGGGCACAAAGCCTGATGCGAGGCTATTATTGAACATGGTGCTTAGGTGGGGAGCCAGTTCATTCATGAAGTTTGTGTAAAATGCAGCCTGGGATGTTGTCCGGTCCCATGGATGCTGTGTTTTTGGCTTTAGAGTGTGCAGCTTTTACCTGCGTAGTTGTGATTACAGGGATGTTCTTCGTTCCACATTGCTGCAGTCCTTACTATTGGGTAGTCCGCTGTCCCGTCGGCCCGAATACCAGAGTATATGGCTGACGTCGGTCAGGGCGCATTAGACTGACGTCAGTACGTCAGGGTACTAATGCGCATGACCGACGTCATATCCTCAGTCTTTTTTGCCGCATGGTCCGATGCAGAAGCAGTTTTGCGAGTGCAGGTTGGCGTTCTGAAATATTTCCGAAGTCGGAGTTTCAGACCGAATCAGAGTTGGCTAAGTACCCGTTGGGGAACATTTTGGTTTTTCTTGCCTCAGTATTTAACCGGATGTCAGAAAAAGTGAATAACTGTATTTCTTGTGGGAAACAGATACCTCATAGGGATTACCATACCTTGTGTATACCTTGTTTAGGGCCTGAGCACGACGTTGTTGGATGCCGCTCTTGTGCTAGGTTTAACAAACGCACTATTAAGAGACGGTTAGACTGTGCCAGGTTAGTGTTTGGGAAGCGTTGCAATTATAAAATGCCGTCGGATACTCCGGCCCGCTTCGTCAAAAGCGCAAGGACAAAACAGCGAAGCCTAGGGTGGATGAACCGGCAGTCCCAGACGTCGGTTCTTTAGAAGGCTCAGTGGAGCCGGAGGTTTTGCCAGGAGTTTCTTTGGAGTCTCAGGCAGAGACTTTATTGTTACAGGATGTGCCTTCTCAGGAAGTAGGCCAGGCTGAGGGGGCTTCTCAGGTAACTGTTCTTCCCTCTCTTCCCAAGGTAGTTAGAGCTTCTCCTTCTGTTTCCAAAACTTCTTTGAGAGGTAGGCCAAGTTCAGCTTCAGTGGGGGCTTCTCCTAGCACTTCAGGTTCTGCGCCTAAGAAACATATGCTTAAAATGGCAGAAGATTTAATTACTATGATTAGAGGCTCTATGCCCCCTCCTGATAAGAGGCCTAGGGTGGAACCTGAGTTTGAGTGTTTGGAACAGTACTCAGAGGCTTCAGAGTCTTCTGCGGAAGACTTGCAGGAATTTCCACCTTATTCTGATTCTGATGTGGATGATTCCACACCTACAGCTTCTCCTCCTGAGGATTTCTCATTTTCAGAGACTCTGCATTCCATGAGAGAACACTTTAAATGGGAAGGCCAAGATTATTCTGATTCCAGGAAAAGGCTTAGGGAATTCTTATTTTTACCCCAACATAGGCCATTAGCTATACCTCCTGTGTTGAATGTGGTGGAAGATGTTTTTGCAGAGGCTTCCCTGAACCCTGACTCTTTGCCTCCTGCTCCTGTTAAACCTGATAGGTACTATAGGGTGCCCGAAGCTCATAAGTATTTGTTTAAGAGTCCTAGGGCGGACCCAGAAACTGTTTCTCAGGGGCCTAAAGGTGTTAAGGCCTCTGTGGTTAAAAATCCTGTTCCCACTGATAAAGAGGCAAGGGCTTTGGATAGGTGGGGAAAGAAAGTGTATACTTCTTCCACTCTAGCCATGAGAGCGTTGAATTGTCAGTTTCACATGTTAAAATATCAAAATTATCTCCTTTCACAATTGAAATCTAAGGTGGATGCTTTGGCGGAAGGTATTGAGTGTAAAGAGTTGTTGGATTTAGTTCATGTGTCTGAACAAGTGGGTAAGCATTCTTTGCAATGTGGTTTTGATGCTGTACAGGCCCCCTCGAGGGTGGCTGCCACTAGTTCTGTTCTTCGCAGGCATGCCTGGTTGAGGGATCAGAATTTAGCTGAGCATGTTAAGACAAGGATTTTGGATGCTCCTTTACAGTCTGATGTGTTGTTTGGTTCGCCTGTGGAAGCAGTTTTAAAGAAAATGGAGGACAAAGCTAAGTCTATGCAAACTGTTAAAGATTTTTTGCAGGTGCAGCCACCGAAGTTTAGTAGAAATTGGCCTGCTAAGGGGTGGACATATCCTGCTTATGATTCCCAGTCTAGGGGTAGGTCTAGACGTGGTAGGGGCAGAGCTCAAGGTTCTTTTAGGCCTAGAACAGGGAGTTCACCTGCTCAGACTTCTGGTGAGGGCAGGGGTCAGTCCTTTCGTAAACAGACCCAATGACCTGCCTTTTCAGCTGCCGGTAGATTCTTGTCTGGCAGCTCCTTTGGGAGGAAGACTGTCTCTTTTCAAAGACAATTGGGATTTAATTACTCAAGACAGATGGGTGTTGGATATCATTCACCACGGTTACAGATTTTATTTCCATACATTGCCCCCTTTCAAAGGCATGCCAGACGTTCCTCCTCCACAAAGAAAAGAGGCTCACAAGCAAATTTCTCAGTTACTCCAGATGGGGGCCATTCAGCCAGTCCCTGTATTAGAAAGGGGCCTAGGATTTTACTCTCGCCTGTTCCTAGTACCAAAGAAGGGGAACACGTGGAGACCAATTTTGGATTTATCTATCCTCAACACTTATCTGGACATTCCCAAGTTCAAGATGTTGACGTTACAACAGCTTTTACCTCTGCTGGGCAAAGATCACTGGATGGTAACTTTAGATCTCAAGGAAGCTTACCTTCATGTGCCTATAAGACTAAGTTGCAGGAAGTATCTGCGTTTTCGAGCTGGAAATTCTCATTATCAGTTCTCTGCATTGCCCTTTGGCTTATCTACTGCCCAGAGTATTCACAAAGGTTCTGGCTCCAGTGATAGCTTACTTCAGGCTAAAAGGAATTCAAATCTATCCTTACTTGGACGACTGCCTGATTCTGGCTCAAGAAAAGGAAGACCTTCTACAGCATCTGGAATATGTTATAGCAGTGCTAAGATGCCTAGGGTATTCTGTGAACGAAATAAAGTCCAGTCTAGTACCCTCTCAAGACATGTGCTTTCTGGGTGTGAGACTGAATACAGCAGCCCAGATGGCCTTTTAACCCCGGACAAACAAAAGAGTCTATCACTTTACTTCCATCAACTATCTCATCAGTCCGTGCTGACTGCAAGGACAGTCCTTCAAGCATTAGGGTTCATGGCATCTTGTATTCTGGTGCTTCCCAATGCCAAACTGCATATGAGGAAGCTACAATGGTATCTCAAAAATGTATGGACACAGCACTGCCAGGATTTGGACACTGTCATTCAAATAATACCTTGCCTTCAAAAAGAATTTTTGTGGTGGGCTCAGGAATGTCACCTAAACAAGGGACTCTCTGTGACCCGGCCAGAGGCGAGTCAGATTTTAACGACAGATGCCTCGGACATTGCTTGGGGAGCTCATCTAGATGGAAAGTGGATACAAGACAAGTGGCCTGCCAGACTACAGCATCTACATATCAACATGAAGGAGATGTTAGCAGTCCAGTTTGCATTAATGGCTTTCAAGGAGTTACTTCTTCCAGGGCAGGTGTTGATTCTAACAGACAACACAACTGTCATGTGGTACATCAACAAACAAGGGGGAACACACTCTTACCCATTGTGCAGGCAAGCAATGATTTTATGGGAGACTGCGCTCAGCTTGCAACTAACTCTTCAGGCAAGGTTTCTGCCAGGAGCACAGAACTCCTTAGCAGATGTGTTAAGCAGATACATCATGGATCCCCACGAGTGGAAACTGGATCTTCATGTATTTCAAAGGTTGACAGTGTCCTGGGGAACTCCAGACATAGATCTGTTCGCTTCTCCACTAAACCACCAGCTGCCAAAGTTTTGCACAAAGAGGTTACATCACACAGCTTGGAAAGTGGATGCTCTTTCTTTCAGTTGGAAAAATCTTCATGTGTATGCGTTTCCACCTCTGCCTCTTCTTCCAAAGGTGCTTCTAAAAGTCAGACAAGACAAGCCAAGGATGATTTTAATAGCTCCAGATTGGCCTCGGCAGCACTGGTACCCATTACTGAGGAGTCTAGTAAAGAAGCCTCCATGGCCTTTACCCTTGATTCCGCACCTGTTGTCTCAGAGAAGGCCATCTGCTCAATGTCAAGCTTCGTTCTCTTCATCTAACAGCATGGCATATTCTGTTTTGAAAGACAGCCGGTCTCAACTTCCTCAACAAGTTTTAAATGTGATTATGGAAGCTAGAAGACCTAGTACAAGGAAAGTGTACGCAGAAAAATGGAAGAGATTTTTATTTTGGAGTGCAGCAAGGAATTTGGAGATTTCTGAGCCTAATTTGAGTGTGGCTCTTCAATATCTTACTGACTTATTGGACAAAGGTTTGTCCTTCTCTTCCATTAAGATTCATGCTGCAGCAATTTCAGCTCACTATGATTGTGACCCACCATTGTTTTCGCATCCTTTGTTCAAGCAGTTTCTTAGAGGGGCAAAGAATATAAGACCCCCACATAGAGCTCCTACTCCTGCTTGGGATCTCAATTTTGTGTTGGAAAAACTTACTCTACAACCTTTTGAGCCTGCGGGTACTGCTGAATTGAAATACTTGTCATGGAAGACTGCTTTTCTGTTGGCTATTACTTCTGCAAGAAGGGTGTCTGAGTTACAGGCCCTTATGGCAGTAGAGCCCTTTTTGATTTTCCATAAGGATAGGGTATCATTACGTACTAATCCTTCCTTTATGCCTAAGGTGGTTTCTAGTGTGGCTTTAAACCAAACTATTCATTTGCCTACTTTTTATGCAGACCCCCAAAATAAAGGGGAAAAGATTTTGCACACTTTAGATGTACACAGGCAATTGCATTATTATTTAAGCAGGACTAAGGATTTTAGGCAGTCTCAGCAGTTGTTTGTTTCTTTTGCTTTGAGTTCACAGGGCAAGCCTGTGTCAAAACAGACTATTTCTAGGTGGATTGGGTTTTGCATTGCATTTTGTTATTCCCATCATGGCAAGGAGATTCCAGCTGGGATTAGGCCTCATTCCACTAGGGCTACTGCCACTTCAACAGCATTTCTAAGGGGTGGCAACTAAGGATATTTTGGAGGCAGCTACTTGGAGTTCAGTGCATACTTTCTCTAAGCATTATCACCTTCCTCTCTACTCTAAGTCTAGGGCTGGTTTTGCCACAGCTATTTTGCAAGGCATGTTGTCAGCTCCTGCTTCTTTATGATTTGCCAGCCTCCCTTACCTCTGCTTTGGGATTCTACCCAATAGTAAGGACTGCAGCAATGTGGAACGAAGAACATAGTACAGTTTTGTACCTACCATAAATGTAGATGTTCGAGGATCCACATTGCTGCAGTCCAATTTACCCTCCCTCCTTCCCCTCTGTGTTTAGGGGTGGTTGTGTAGGTGAGGTTATCTGCTGATATTTTTGTATATACTTTTGTATATAATGTACATATTTTTGGTGCAGGTATTTTGGGCCTTGTCTTTTTAGGGTCTTCTGACATCTGGGGCAAGAAAAGACTGAGGATATGACGTCGGTCATGCGCATTAGTACCCTGACGTACTGACGTCAGTCTAATGCGCCCTGACCGACGTCAGCCATATACTCTGGTATTCGGGCCGACGGGACAGCGGACTACCCAATAGTAAGGACTGCAGCAATGTGGATCCTCGAACATCTACATTTATGGTAGGTACAAAACTGTACTATTCTGCATTCTTCCTGTATAAATATGGGCCCTTTAGGGGGTGAGGGGGGGGGGTTAAAGTTAGCACTGAACCTATCTGCCAGGATGTTGGCAATACTAGTTGATTCTGTAATTTTCGTGCCATTGTGCTGTAACTCGGAGCAGATCTGGGTGTTGCCATTGAGATTTTTGACATATCTATAGAATGCTTTGTGATTGTCCTTGGAATTAGTGGCGATTTTGTTTTCGTAGCTAGCTTTGGAGGATCTTAAGAGGGATCTCAGCTTCTTACTGAGGCTGACCAGGGAGCTCCTCCACTCATGGGATTTTACTCTCTTTTGCAACAGTTTCTTCCTTCTGTTGCACAGTTTGTTTATGGCAGGGGACGACCAGATTGTCTTCCTTTTTTTGGAGGATAGCGTCTTGGTTCTGTTTGGGATAGCAGGATCCATGCACTCGTGTAAGTGCTTATAGAGTGCATTTGTGTAGGATTCAGCAGTTGTAAGTGTATTGTCCATCTGCATGGGTGTCATGAAGTTCACCACTTCTGTCTTAAGAAGCATGAAGTTGTCTTTGGAGAAACTTTTTACTGTGGTTTCCTTAATGGGGGGGGGGGGGTGGAGGCGGGATGTGGATATCAAGGGTGATTAGCTTATGGTCGGATCGGACCAACGAGGAGTTGACTTCAGGTGTGGAACACCGGTCACTCATGTTGGTAATGACTAGGTCCAGGATGTTGTTGCCCCTGGTGGGGGTGTGGATAAGATGATCCAGAGCATTGGAGTTTATGAATTCCAGAAAACGTTGAGCTAAGGAGTTGGTACATGAGTAGTTTTCCCAATTAATGGTGGGGTAGTTGAAGTCACCCATTATTAGGGTGTTTGGTTGAACCCTAATATTTTCCAGTACATCAAGAAAAGAGAAATGGGAATCCTGGGGCATGATGGGGGATCTGTAGCAAGCTACAATTTGGATTGCAGTTTTGCCCAGAGTTAGTTGCATTTGGATAACCTTGGATGCATTATGCTGAGCATCTAGCCTTGAGATGTAGATATCCTTAATGAATATGGACACACCTCTGCCTTTGGTGTTTCAGTCCACGTTAGATGGCCAAAAAGTGTGGTATGAGTTATAGTCTGGTAGTACAGAGGTGCTCTCTGGAGCCTTGAACCAGGTCACGGTTACTGCACAGATATCGATGTTCTCCATTTTAAGGAGTGCCTCGAGTGAATGCATTTTGAGATTTAGACTTCTAGCATTGAGTAGCATTATCCTCAGTTTTTGCTTGCCTGTTCCTGTTACGGTGGTGAATTTGTCATTTGAACCTTGCCTAGAAAGGCACTATAGGGGTGGCAAGAGCCTTAGCCAGTATCCTGAATCCCAGGGGCGACAGGTGCAGGCCATCTCTGGCAAAGCATCGTGGTCTGTCGACCATGTCATCCCAAGCAGACAGATAGTGGATACCCTTAGAATGACACCAGAAGCTTAGCCAATTGTTGATGTCAATCATTTTGCCCTTGTACTGTGGTATCATTCTGGGAGATGGCTAGGATCATACCTGCCTGGGCTACAAGATTGGAGAGCTCTTCCATGTCTTTTTCCATGTAGTCCAAGGAGGTACATCTCAGGTCATTCACACCAACATAGACAATGACAGAGTCATATTTATACTTGTTGTGGAGTGACCTGAGTTTGTGGGTTATGTGGCGGATCCTGGCACCCAACCGGCAGCTGACAGTAACCTTCTCCTTGTTTAGCCTGAGTGGGACATCATTGTGCTTTACTATGGAGTCACCTATGACTAGTGTGTTGGGTACGTTGTTTTGCCTTATTGGCTGTGGTTGAGTGGCACACTGAGTCTGTGGGTTGTGTCTCATTTGGGTTGTGTTGGGGGTTGGAGGTTGCTTGCGTTTCTGCTTTGGAGGTCTCTGTTGCTTAGATTATTATTGAGAGCCTCCGCAAATGTTTTTGTGTCACTATGTGTGGATTTTGGTGGTGTAGATTTAGTGAGACTGTGAGATGAGTGTGGTGTGGTGCAAATATTTACCTTCTCCTCTTGACTGTCAAGTTCAGTCTTTGTTGGAGAGAGCTTTGCCTCCAGTTTGGCTAGATAAGTGCATCTCTCACAGGCTGTAGTGTTGGGTGGTATGAGGAGAGGGTTGTCTGTGTACATGAGACAGTTTCTGCATTGCCTCAAGATGCCCAGATTCATCAGATAGACAGGAGAGAACACTGGGAGCTGACCCTTGGACATGCCTGAATAAGAAAACTATTTTCCTCTAGATAAGTGAGGAAAGTGAGTACAAGAGCTGTTTTTCTCTAAGCAAGTGAGAAAAGTAAGTACAAAAACTGTTTTCCTCTAGGTAATGAGGAAGGTTGAGTGATATAGTATTTAGCTTATTTAGTGCTTACAAGTTCTGAACAAGTGCTGAGCACGAATAAGCAAATTTAAGTGCTAAAACTAAGAATCTGTATCTTCACTAGACAAGTTACAGGACAGAAACAAGTGCAAATGCAGGCTTTTAAATCAGAAAGTTGAGAGAGATGGAAAAGATTGCCCAAATTGCCAATAATTACAATTTCTGGGCCAGAACCTCTCCTTATGTGGTAGGCAGGTTACCTAGTGCTTACTACTCCCACTGATGAGCTAGAAGGCTTCCCTCCAACACAGAAAGGCTTGGGGGGCTCAGGAGCTTACATACAGTCCTGGATACAGCTAATCTGTATCTGGACTACACTAGCTACAGGAAAGGTAAGAAACAGGCTTACAGTATTTTTTTATACAGAAAAATAGCCAAAACAGCAGTAAAAACAATTCACATGCAGTGCAAGCTAGCACACTTGAGTATGTCGCAATTTTAGACCAAGCACAATTTAAAAAATGCAATTAAATTAAAAAGGACTCAAAGCAAGTGCAGAAGGAATTTAGTAGGTAGAATGCGGTAAAGAGATGGGACTGGGGTAATGTCCCAGATCAAATCTACAGTGGGGCGGGCAACTGCAAAAGCCACCAAATTTAGCCAGAAATAGGGAGGGTGGGTGGGACAAAACACTTTCAGCAGAGGTCTGAAAAACTATAAGCAACAATTAACAGTACAAAGATGAAGCAACCAGGAACACACCAAAAAAGAAACAACAAAAAAGGATCCACCAAAGAACGATTTATTCCAAAAGTTGATTTCTCTCTGACGTCTCGGCCTGAGCCTTCAAGGAGTACAAATGACTAAAACTCTATTCACATATATATACACATTCATTAATTGAATCAATTATACAATTAGTAATAAAAAACACAGTGATTCAATTTACAAGCATTCTCCAGTTAAAATCTTCATTAAGACCTTCAGGGAATAAAGTTTTAAACTTTAAAATAAAAGTAGCTTCTTTTTGTTGCAGCAAACGTTTTATATTTAAACAATTGTACTTGTAATTTGGTATTTGTTCTAAAATAGTTGCACATAAACCATTAGAATTACTATTATGACACTGTAAAAAATGTGTTGCTACAGGGCTTTCTACTTTTTTGTTAACAATATCTCTGACATGTTCCAAGAGCCTTGTTTTAAAGGCTCTCTTCGTCTCTCCGATGTAAAACTTCTTACACGGACAACTTAGGGCGTAAATCACCCTTTCTGTGCAACAGTTAAAAGAATGTTTAACTTGAAAAGCAATGTTATTAATGTCTTCAAAGGAGGGAACTACAAACTTGCAAGCTTTACATTTGCCACACTTAAGTGTGTCTCTACTTATGACATGGTGATGTACAGCCTCACTTGGAAAGTTAAATTTACTTTTTACTAACATGTCCTTAATACTTCTGCCCCTGCAATACGAGAACTTTAAATCAGCATTTAGCCAGGTTTTAACACTGTTCAAAGAACATAAATAATTCCAAAATTGAAAAACTATTTTAACAAGTTCACCAGAAAAACAACTATATTTAGTAACAAAATACATGGTTTCTTTGTCTCCTGAACTAATATTTAAATTGCTTGCATCATTCTGCATCATATATCTTTTGTTATATTTATATTGTTCATCAGTGTTTCTAAAAAGTTTGCCATAACTTTCTTTTAATATAGTCTCATTATAACCCCTTTGTAAAAATGAACTATATAACAATTTTAATTATCTATGGAGTATATTTTTATTGTTGCATAATCTATTAACACGCAACATTTCACTATAAGGAAGGGAATTGATGGTATGTGGTGGATGACCACTAGAACTATGTACATATTGCACAGTACCTGTAAATTTCCTATTTACTGAAGTAATTAATTCTTGACCATTCAAAATTTCCAGTTTAACATCAAGAAAGGGAACGCAAGTATCTATCTTTAATCCATCGAACTTCAAAGAGAATCTATTTGAATTTAAATCAACAAAAAATTGATGGGCCAGAGCCTGATCCCCTTCCACTAAAAAAATTAAATCATCCACATATCGATAGTACTTAATGACATGTTTGTGAAAAAATTGATGTTTATATATATACTCAAGCTCAAACAGCCCCATGGCTAAATTTGCATACATGGGGGCAAAGGCAGCCCCCATGGCAGTGCCCTGTTTCTGACGATATAACTCATTATGAAATTCAAAAAAGTTGTTAGTTAAAGAAAATTGGGTTAACTCCACAATGTATTCAGTAACAGGAGAGTTACCTAAAAAGAACCTGATAGCCTCTATGCCAAACCTATGGCTAATGCTTGTATATAGGCTTTTAACATCAATGGTTACCCAATACATGTTCTTATTCCATTTAGCATTTCTTATTTTATCAAGAAAATCAAATACATCAATCAAAAAGGAGGGTAGTGCCATAACATAAGATGAAAAATAATGATGTAAAAATATACCCAAATTACGCAAAAAATATTTGCGGCCTGAAACAATAGGTCTGCCAGATGGTTTCAATAAATTTTTATGTATTTTGGGTAGACAATAAAAGTAAGCCATGTCACAATCATCAACTTGAAATTTATTCTTAACATCACTGGTTACGAAGTAGCCTAATCTCAAACCCTTGGATATAAGAATTTTATATCCCATAATAGCAGAGTTATAGCTCTCAATATCTGTTTTTTCATA
Organism: Protopterus annectens; assembly: GCF_019279795.1. Lineage (NCBI taxonomy): Eukaryota > Metazoa > Chordata > Ceratodontiformes > Protopteridae > Protopterus > Protopterus annectens. The sequence goes on from NC_056726.1 coordinate 959,480,890, forward strand.
AGTATTACTGTCATTAAGGTGTTCCATGCACATGTAAAAATAATCCTTAGGATCGAGAACTACCAATTTGTTGCCTTTGTCAGCGGGTTTAAAAATTATATCATCCCTCTTGCTGAGCAAAAGTAAAGTTTGCCATTCTTTAAACGTCATATTATACTTAATATTGCTTTTATTGCGCATAAAAGAATTATATGTTATTTTAATAGTATGATTGATCATTTTCACAAAATTAGAAACTTCACTATGTAAAACATGAGGTGTAAAGTGACTATTAGAAGGTATTTTTTCAGTATTCAACCTAGAATATGCATTGACAGACTCATCAGATGTACATGAGTAAAAGCTATCCAAAGAAACACTCGAGTTACTGTCAGAATTATCCTGAAACTGGCTAATATTCTGACTAAAAAAATGCTTAAGATGTAGTTTCCTACCAAACCTATACACATCAGTTTTTAAATCATGTAACCTTGACACAACTGTAGGGATGAATTTCAAACCAAGGTTCAAAATTAGAATTTCTTCATCATTAAGTGTATGTTTAGATAAATTTACAACATAGTCACTATGATGGTTTTGAACTGGGTTACCATTTACCTCTCTTGTGGCCACCCTGTCCGTTCTGTTCATATGCTGTATATTGTGTAAATTCCCGTTGACGTTTTTGTCCTTGCAGATTCCTGGAGGGCTGAAACGATTCATTGCGAAACGTTTGTCGAAAACCTGCTGGTTGTTGAGCTGCCGGTAAACCGGGAAACTCTGGATCTCCGTATTCTTCCTCACTTGAGGTAAAGCCCCCTTCAGAAGCAGACGCCGACGAGTTTAGATGACGTGTATGGCTGGATTCAGCCTGAAATCTTACTCGTTTACGTCCTTTGTTCCGATTGGCTCTCGGAATGAAAGCCTTATTCATTTCATAGTCGCGCAGGTCTCTGACAAGCTTGCCTTTCTTGCGTTCTATCAAAGTTAGTTCAAACTCCTTTAATTTATCTTGAGTTTGAACAAGAAAATCATTTAAAGTGGAAACAGGAACACATTTAGAAATATCACCACATATTTTCTTAATGTCTGTACATAGTTCAGTTTGTTTCAGTTGGTCCCGCTCCACCAAAATATGGAGCCATTCCGTAACACAATTGTGGGCAGCAGCAACCCATCGTTCATGAAAGGCAATGTCAGTGTCTATAGTTAAATCAAAGGGTGTTGTAGGATCTTTATACACCCTTAAACCTCTCGGAGTAGTTTCTGTGTCAATATATCTTTGTAGCCCACAGATGTTGAAGAAGGTTGCCGTTTCCTTCCACATTTTTTTCTCCAAATTTTCAAATAGTGACTTATGTTCAGCATTTAGTGGTAAAGAAGTTTTCTTACCCACAGAAGAGAAAGGATTAGGGAAACGTTTCTTGCGTTCATGCTCCCATTGTTCCCAAATGGGTAAATTTTTTTCTGTTGAATTTCTAGTTAAAGGCAGACGCTCACCTCTCTCAGTGGAATTAGTGAGAAAACTGTCTAAAGACAACTGACTGCCATCCATGGTTTCACGAAAAACTCGTGGCAATTGTAGAAGAGGATCCGTGGACATAGATGAAGCAAGATAAGCTAGAAGGCTTCCCTCCAACACAGAAAGGCTTGGGGGGCTCAGAAGCTTACATACAGTCCTGGATGCAGCTAATCTGTATCTGGACTACACTAGCTACAGGAAAGATAAGAAACAGGCTTACAGTATTTTTTTATACAGAAAAATAGCCAAAACAGCAGTAAAAACAATTCACATGCAGTGCAAGCTAGCACACTTGAGTATGTCGCAATTTTAGACCAAGCACAGTTTAAAAAATGCAATTAAATTAAAAAGGACTCAAAGCAAGTGCAGAAGGAATTTATTAGGTAGAATGCGGTAAAGAGATGGGACTGGGGTAATGTCCCAGATCAAATCTACAGTGGGGTGGGCAACTGCAAAAGCCACCAAATTTAGCCAGAAATAGGGAGGGTGGGTGGGACAAAACACTTTCAGCAGAGGTCTGAAAAACTATAAGCAACAATTAACAGTACAAACTCTAAAACCAAAAAATATATACTTAGTTCTGTATATTTCCAGATAGATTTTAAAGCAGTCTCTCAGAACACATGTTCCAGCAATGAAATGCAGGCTGTTACTAACGGGTCTAATTTTATGCAAGTGATCCTTGAGTTAGATAACACACAAGCTGTAAAAACCAGTTATACCAACTGAAGACACAGCAGAAAATAGGGGGAGGTGGGGAAAACACTTTCAGCAGAGATCTGAAAAACTATAAGTAACAATTAACAGTACAAACTCTAAAACCAAAAAAATATACTTAGCTCTGTATATTTCCAAATAGATTGAAAAGCAGTCTCTCAGAACACAGGTTCCAGCAATGAAATGCAGGCTGTAACAAATTTGAAAATAATAGTAACCATTTACTTTGATATAGAGGCATTAGCATTGCAGAAAAGTCCAAGTTTTGCTGAAAAACATGTTTTTTTTTTTCAGTTTTTGGGTGTGGTTATCCTTTAATTCACATGCGAGAGTTTGAGCCTTTATCATTTATTATTGCATTTTTTCCGTAAACAGTGTTAACTGGTAAATTATATAGAAAACACCAACCAAGAGCAATGCAACGAAGAGCATATAGTTCAGGAATAATCAAGATATCTCCAGCAGTGAAATCACATCCAATAACGATATCCAAGCAAGGTGTAGAGCGAAAAATCTGGTGCACACACAGACAGTGGTTAGCGCTTTCGCATGATGCTTCATCAGACATGTCTGATGAAGCATCATGCGAAAGCGCTAACCACTGTTCTGTGTGTGCACCCGTATTAAATTTTTCGCTCTACACCTTGCTTGGATATCGTTATTGGATGTGATTTCACTGCTGGAGATATCTTGATTATTCCTGAACTATATGCTCTTCATTGCATTGCTCTTGGTTGGTGTTTTCTATATTATTATACAGTGCTATTTACCGAGAGCATTAACCCCACGTGAATCTGGTGATTTTATCGTTTTTGTTATCTCTTAACTGGTAAATTGTTGCATTGTCTGGTGCCTTAAACTATAGTAGAAGGTCAGTATTGAGAGAATTGTCTCTGCTCCAGTTTGTGCTTTATTGCTTTTATATTCTGCTTATGTTTTAACTGCTTATAGTTGCATTCTGTGTCTGTCCCATTCCCCACTAATACATTAGGGTAAAGTTTCTGTGATTGTATGTCTGTCTAGCTAGCCTGGTTGGTTTTCTCATTACCCTCTCAGCCTTATTGCTGCTGTTTTGTGATAAGGCTGTGTCTCTGGCCTCCATCCCTTATGATAATCTAATTTCCAAAGTTCCTCCCACCTCTGTTTCATTGCTATACCATAGATCCATGATACCGAGTGCCCACCCAGCAAGCCAGTTTTGCTTTTGAGTTAACTGCCTTTACTACATATTGTCTCCTGCTCATTTTTCAGTAGCTCAGCAAAATTTTAAGTCATAGATAGGCTCATAGATGAGTACTAGGCTAACTGCCCTTTTCTGAGCTATTTTAAGCTTAGCCAGTTATCCCTTGTGAGACTCAAATCCTGCACTTTGTGTTTGTAAGGCAAACACCTTAACCATTAGGCCAATCTCCCAACCCTAGCCTGCATTCAGGAAGTGTCGTACTTGTATCCGGTGACATTCAGTCAAAGTTAAGTACTTTTGATTGCTAAATCACACTTAAAAGTTATTTTGTGTAATCACTACTGTTTCCTGCTCTTCCTCTTGCTGTAAGACTGTCTTGAAATTGCCTTCAGCAAGGTTTTTCCAGCTAGCTGTTAAAGTGGCTTGTTGTAGCATTGCACTTGTGGGCATCTCCTGCTGTGTTTGTACATTAGTAGGACTGAGTTTATTCATCTTGTGGCAGGAGTTGTTTGCCCAGTCTGTCTGAGTTGAAAAATACACAAAAGGACTCATACTGTAGACATTCTATTGGCCAGAGGGCTCATTTAGTTAGCTTTTTTTGTACTGGTATACATTTTCCACATCTGCATCACTTAGCAGTGCCCTGCACAGTGATGTAGTGCAAACACCTTGTGTGCCAACAAGCTTAGAGCAGCTAGGTGGGAGTCAAGTGGCAATGCCTACAGATTTGGTTGAAATCATTATTTTGTAAACATTAAAGTTAGTAGAAGTTATTACTGTTTAGAATAATCTGCTTCAGTAAAGCACCCTTAGTAGCATTCTGGCCTCATTATACCACCTCCTTGTAACTCACTAAGCAAAGGACTGGACAGTATGGATATGCAATTTCCTAAGTTCTCTGTAGCCAGCTTGGTGGATATGGGTATCTTGAGACAATGTTACAATTGTCTCATGGTTACGGACACCCACTTAATCCTTAAAGAAACAGACATAGTATTCAAGAGGTGTACTTGCACAATGACACTGGAGGCTAAACTCTTGCATACAAGTGCATATCAGGTTGTAGAAGCCACACACACACAACGCCCATCTCATGTAGTACACAGCAGTAAATAAACTATTCTACAACGACCCCCCCATTAATATTCAAAAACGTGCACGCTGATTGGTCAGCGTGCACGTTGTAAATCCGAGTTATAGTAATGGAAAAAGGTCCGGTCGCCCAGACTTTTTCCATTACTATAACTCTTACAGCGACACTGTCTCGCTATGCTGAAAGAGTTTAACAGCTTTAAAAAAAGCAACAGGGATTCTCTGTTGCTTTTTTTTAAAGCTGTCTCGCTATGTTAAACCCATTTAACACAGCGAAACAGTTTGTAAAAAGCAACGGAGATCTTGCTTTCTCCGTTGCTTTTTTCAAAACTGTCTCGCTATGTTAAATGGGTTTAACATAGCAAGACAGCTTTAAAATAAGCAACAGAGATTCTCCGTTGCTTTTTTTAAAGCTGTCTCACTATGTTAAACCCATTTAACATAGCGAAACAGTTTGTAAAAAGCAACGGAGATCTTGCTTTCTCCGTTGCTTTTGCCCACAGCTGTGATGTACTGCGTAGGCATACGCATGCACAGTACATCAGAACTGCCGCAGAATACCAGACCGCTGCGGAAGGGCAGCAAGGAGGCATTATACAATGCCATTATTTAAGAAAAGTAGTTATTTTTTTCTTAAATAATGTCATTATAATAATAACCCACTTCTGGGTGTGGGTAATGCTGGATTTACCCACGGTTGGCTTTGTTTGTCCACTCGGGCTTCGTTCTCGTGACCAAACCACACCAACCTTGGGTAAATCCAGCATTACCCACACCCAGGCGTGGGTTATTGCTATAATATATGCTAAGGTACTTAAAAGCAATCTTCCCAAACAACAAAGATTGCCTAGTCACTTGTTTTCAAAGCTATGCCTCAATAAGCGCAAAGACACTCAGGAAAAATGTGTAACGCTGCACATAGTGGCACTCTCATAGATTCATTGGAGACTGCTAGGCTAATGGCTCAAAGCCTTTACAGGTCTAGCCAGTTATACCCAGATTTTACCCAATTTTCAATCCTTAGGGGAAAGATAAGGGTCAACAAGCTGGATTTTGACAATTGTTAGACTGCCTCTGTCAATAAGGGACATTGGTGCCACCCCAGGAGTGAATTTGTGGTCTCCCTTCCTTTGGTTCAGATTGTGTGGGAAAATGATCAGGGAACGGCAATGCTTCACATGATTAGGAAACCTATTCCAGAGGAGGGGCAATCTCTGGGACACGTATCTGTCTCTCCAGCATGATCTGTTTATGTCAGAGATCAGGTTTAGATCCTTGGAGCAGTTAATCCTTGTGCAGTTAGTTTTGCGAATATACAGCATTTCCATCAGGGCTGGGTCAGAGACTGCTGTGTAGGTTAGGCATAGATCAGCCCTCAGTAATCGGTAGGAAACTGAATGCAGTGATGGGGCTTTTAATCAATCTGCATATGCCATGTTAGTTATGTCTTGTATTTTTTTGGCAAGAAACCTCTGAGAATGCTGCAACTACTGCAGGTGCCTGGCGAGGTAAATATCAAAGGGTGCATTGTATTCTATTATTGGTATGATAAGAGACAAGTACAATGGCATCCTTGGATCTGGATGCAATGCCATAAGTTGAGCCACATAGAAAGATTTTTTCACCACCGTGGACACACGGTGATCAAAGTTCAGATTATTATCTGAGTACCCAAATCTCTCACCACTGGGTCTACTCTTGGGGGGGTACTATCAGTGTTATAATTGATTCCTAGAGGTTATTATTATGTACCTCTTCACATTTAGCTTGAGGACATGGCTCTGATACTAATCATTAGTCTGCATCAGTCCTTTTTGTAGGATATCAGCATCATTTGGGGAGTCAGTGATTGCCCCCAACTTGCAGTCATAAGCAAACCTGGTCACCTAAAGGCCATCTGCATTTGCCTTGACATCTGAGAAGTATACCCCATACAGGAAGGCGGCCCAGTACTGAGCCCTGTGGTACTACACTGGTGACTGACCTCTTGCTGGATGTGGATTCCCCCACTCTAATAGCATGTGTCCTGTCTGTGAGCCATTTGGCTATCCATCTGGTGACGTACAGGTGTATTCTCAATTGTATGAGTTTCGCTATAATACCCAAGTGAGGTATTGTGTGAAATGCTTTGGCCAGATCAAGGTAGGTGGTATGCACTGTCTTAGCCTCATCCATGGGCCTCGGTTACCTTCTCAAAGAGGCCCACCAGATTGAGCAGGCAGGACCTGCCCATGACGAAGCTGAACTGGGTTGAGTGTAGAGTCTGAAGATTTCCTATGCCATTGGTAATCAGGTCCATGGTTATCTTTTCCATAGCTTTGCATATGAGACTAGTAAGTGTTATGGATTGGTAGTTTCCTGAGTCTGTTGATTGTCCCCCCTTGTATCGAGGGATGACTGTTGCTGTCCTCCTTTCTGCTAGGACAAAGCTTGTCTGGAGGCTGGTTAAATAGAGATCCAGGTGGGTTTGCTACATCATGTTTCAAACTGTTCAGTGGGTCCTGATGGAATCCCAGGGTGCCTATTAATGCCATGTTCTAGCTTTAGAGAGCACAGTGATATTGGTTCTTTTGTGGTAACAGGCAAGAGAATAGTAAGGAGTATTTCATGGGGAGTGACCAGAGGTGATGAGGGGGTGAAATTTGAGCTAAGTTTATCAGCCAGTGGGTTTGCTGTTTCTTCTGGCTGAGTATACGTGGTGTCATCTACGGCCGACTCAGCACATTGTTGAGCATTTCCCTTAAGATTTCAGACATAACTAAAAAATGTTTAGTGGTTATCCTTTGCTTGAGAGACTATTTTCGTGTTGTATTTAGCTTTTCAAAACTTGACTAGTTCCTTGATTTGCCTGTTGAGACTAATGAAGGATTTTTTTCTCTGTTGTGCACCCTCCCACTTACTTCTAGACTGGAATTTCTTCCTTCTTTTGTATAATCTATTTATGCCAGGTGTCCACCAGGGTGACATGTTTGCTCTGGCTAGACATAGGTTTTGTTCGGTCAGGTACTGCCGTTTCTCTGCACTTGTTTAAGTAGGTGTGTAGGGCATTTGTGTATACTTCTATGTTTTCAAAGTTAAGGGGAGCTTTAAAATTACCTATGCTATCACTTAACAGAAGGGTTCATAGGTGGTTGCTAGGCTGTTGACCCAAAGGTCTTTACAAGCCTAGCTGTGTGCACCCAGTATAATACTAGAGAAACCAATGTAAAAGAAACCCAATGTAAAGGATCTTGCCTAAACTAGAGATCTCAGTTAGCAACAACTGCCCATATCTTGGAGGGTCATAGGTAAAATCCCAGGCAGGAATTTAGGGTTTCCCATCCAGTCATCCAGGCTACGCTTAAACAGGGTCATAGAGGGGCTCTGTTTGATAGGAATTGGTAACCTGTTTCAGAAGAGTGGCAACTCTGATCGACATATCTGTCTCACCAGCAAGTGCTATTTATGTCGTAGGCCAGGTAAGGTCCCTGGAGTGAGTAACCTTTGTCCCGTTTGACTTGCGGATGTGCAGCATTTCCATTAAGTTTGGATCCAAGATTGCTGTGTAGGCCAGGCACAAGTCTCCTCCAAGTAGTCTGTACGCAGCTGAGTACAGTGACAGTGACTTCAGTCTCTCAGTGTATGACATGTGCTGGAGACCCTGAATTTTCTTGGTTAGAAATCTCTGAGGTCTGTCAAGTTGCTGCAAGTGCCTGGAAAGGTACATACCAAAGGGAACATTGTACTGAATTATTGACCTCACGAGGGTGGAATACAGGGGGCTCATGAGCTCTTTCACTCTTGAGGCAATGCCTTTGCTAATGAGGTGTGCAACACAGAATGCCTTCCTTACCACAGTAGACAAGTCCATGTTTAGGCTACAGTCAACTTGCATTCAGTCAACTTGCATTCTCAAGTCTCTCACTACTGAGTTGTTACTTAGGGTATTATTATTTATATGTTAATCTGCAGGAATATAATTTTTTATCAAAGGGGATGATGATGCATTTTTTAGTGCAGAGTTTGAGTCCATGGCTTTGGCACCAGTCATTGGTTTGTGCAAGTCCCTCCTGAAGTATACTGACATTGTTTGGGGATGTAATGATTGCACCTTATTTGCAGTTGTCAGCAAACTTAGTCAGCCACAGCCCCTCTGTTTTGGCCTGAACTTCTGAGAAGTATATTCCAAACAACAGGGGGCCCAGCACTAACCCCTTTGGAACCCCAGTGGTGACAGGTCTGCTGGTTGAGGTAAAGTCCCCAACTTTGACGGAGTATGATTTGTTGGTGAGCCAGTTAGCAACATACCTGATGACATAAGGATTGATATTCAACTGGAAGAGTTTATCAATGATGCCTGAATGTGGGATTGTGTCAAAGGCCTTGGCTAAATCAAGGTAGGCTGCATGTACAGATTTACCTTCGTCTATGGCTCTGGTGATGTTTTCAAAGAAATCCACCAGGTTTAACAAGCATGACCTCCCTTTGACAAAACTAAACTGTGTCAGATCTAGGGTTGGGAGATCACCTATATCCTTATTTATAAGGTCCATGATGATTTGTTTCATAGCCGTACAGATAAGGCTGGTTAAGCTTATAGGTCTGTTGTTTCCAGGGACTGTTGCTGTACCCACTTTATGAAGGGAGATAACAGTTGCTGTATTCCATTCAGCATGGGAAAAACCAATACTCAGGCTGTAGTTGAAGAGAGCACGTAATGGAGTTGCTAACTCATGTTTTAGACCATTTAAAATGCAGCCTGGGATGCCATGCAGTCCCATAGAAGCTGTATTTTTGGCCTTGGAGAGAGCATTAATGACTTCCTGTTTGGAGAGATGGCAAGGTGGGGGAGACATAGACAGAATGCTTTATGGAATGTTTGGAGAGGGACAGGGGGTGAAATTTTCACCAAACCTGTCAACTTATAGGTTAGCTATTTTTGCAGGATCAGTGTGTGTGATGCCATTCACAGCTAGTTCAGCACATGCCTGAATCCTACCTTTTAGGTTACAGATATAGCTCTAGAATGCCTTATGGTTATCCTTAGCTATGGTAGCTAAATATTTTTAAAAGTTGCCCTTAGAGGATTTTACAAGTTGTCTTGTTTGTTCAAGCAGAGGTGATGTTCTTCGTTCCACATTGCTGCAGTCCTTACTATTGGGGGTAGTCCGCTGTCCAGTCGGCCCGAATACCAGAGTATAAGGCTGACGTCGGTCAGGGCGCATTAGACTGACGTCAGTACGTCAGGGTACTAATGCGCATGACCGACGTCATATCCTCAGTCTTTTTTGCCGCATGGTCCGATGCAGAAGCAGTTTTGCGAGTGCAGGTTGGCGTTCTGAAATATTCCGAAGCCGGAGTTTCAGACCGGATCAGAGTTGGCTAAGTACCCGTTGGAACATTTTGGTTTTTCTTGCCTCAGTATTTAACCGGATGTCAGAAAAAGTGAATAACTGTATTTCTTGTGGGAAACAGATACCTCATAGGGATTACCATACCTTGTGTATACCTTGTTTAGGGCCTGAGCACGACGTTGTTGGATGCCGCTCTTGTGCTAGGTTTAACAAGCGCACTATTAAGAGACGGTTAGACTGTGCCAGGTTAGTGTTTGGGAAGCGTTGCAATTATAAAATGCCGTCGGATGCTCCGACGCCCGCTTCGTCCAAGAAGCGCAAGGACAAAACAGCGAAGCCTAGGGTTGATGAACCGGCAGTCCCGGACGTCGGTTCTTTAGAAGGCTCAGTGGAGCCAGAGGTTTTGCCAGGAGTTTCTTTGGAGTCTCAGGCAGAGACTTTACTGTTACAGGATGTGCCTTCTCAGGAGGTAGGCCAGGCTGAGGGGGCTTCTCAGGTAACTGTTCTTCCCTCTCTTCCCAAGGTAGTTAGAGCCTCTCCTTCTGTTGCCAAAACTTCTTTGAGAGGTAGGCCAAGTTCAGCTTCAGTGGGGGCTTCTCCTAACATTTCAGGTTCTGTGCCTAAGAAACATATGCTTAAATTGGCAGAAGATTTGATTACTATGATTAGAGGTTCTATGCCCCCTCCTGATAAGAGGCCTAGGGTGGAACCGGAGTTTGATAGTTTTGAACAGTGTTCAGAGGCTTCTGAGTCTTCTGCAGAAGATTTGCAGGAGTATCCTCCTTATTCTGATTCTGATGTGGATGATTCCACTCCTACAGCTTCTCCTCCTGAGGATTTCTCATTTTCAGAGACTCTGCATTCCATGAGGGAGCACTTTAAATGGGAAGGCCAGGATTACTCTGATTCCAGGAAAAGGCTTAGGGAATTCTTGTTTTGCCCCAGCATAGGCCCTTAGCTATACCTCCTGTGTTGAATGTGGTGGAAGATGTTTTTGTAGAGGCTTGCCTGAACCCTGATTCTTTGCCTCCTGCTCCTGTTAAACCTGATAGGTACTATAGGGTGCCTGAAGCTCATAAGTATCTTTTAAGAGTCCTAGGGCAGACCCGAAACTGTTTCTCAGGGACCTAAAGGTGTTAAGGCCTCTGTGGTTAAAAACCCTGTTCCCACTGATAAAGAGGCAAGGGCTTTGGATAGATGGGGAAAGAAAGTGTATACTTCTTCCACTTTAGCCATGAGGGCGTTGAATTGTCAGTTTCACATGCTTAAATATCAAAATTATCTCCTTTCACAACTGAAATCTAAGGTGGATGCTTTGGCGGAAGGTATTGAGTGTAAAGAGTTGCTGGATTTAGTTCATGTGTCTGAACAAGTGGGTAAGCATTCCTTGCAATGTGGTTTTGATGCTGTACAGGCCTCCTCGAGGGTGGCTGCCACTAGTTCTGTTCTACGCAGGCATGCCTGGTTGAGGGATCAGAATTTAGCTGAGCATGTTAAGACAAGGATTTTGGATGCTCCTTTGCAGTCGGATGTGTTGTTTGGTTCGCCTGTGGAAGCAGTTTTAAAGAAAATGGAGGACAAAGCTAAGTCTATGCAAACTGTTAAAGATTTTTTGCAGGTGCAGCCACCGAAGTTTAGTAGAAATTGGCCTACTAAGGGATGGACATATCCTGCTTATGATTCCCAGTCTAGGGGTAGGTCTAGACGTGGTAGGGGCAGAGCTCAAGGTTCTTTTAGGCCTAGAACAGGGAGTTCACCTGCTCAGACTTCTGGTGAGGGCAGGGGTCAGTCCTTTCGTAAACAGACCCAATGACCTGCCTTTTCAGCTGCCAGTAGATTCTCGTCTGGCAGCTCCTTTGGGAGGAAGACTGTCTCTTTTCAAGGAAAATTGGGATTTAATTACTCAAGACAGATGGGTGTTGGATATCATTCACCACGGTTACAGGTTTTATTTCCATACATTGCCCCTTTCAAAGGCATGCCAGACGTTCCTCCTCCACAAAGGAAAGAGGCTCACAAGCAAATTTCTCAGTTACTCCAAATAGGGGCCATTCAGCCAGTCCCTGTATCAGAAAGGGGCCTAGGATTTTATTCTCGCCTGTTCCTAGTACCAAAGAAGGGGAACACGTGGAGACCAATTTTGGATTTATCTATCCTCAACACTTATCTGGACATTCCCAAGTTCAAGATGTTGACGTTACAACAGCTTTTACCTCTGCTGGGCAAAGATCACTGGATGGTAACTTTAGATCTCAAGGAAGCTTACCTTCATGTGCCTATAAGACTAACTTGCAGGAAGTATCTGCGGTTTCGAGCTGGAAATTCACATTATCAGTTCTCTGCATTGCCCTTTGGCTTATCTACTGCGCCCAGAGTATTCACAAAGGTTCTGGCTCCAGTGATAGCTTACTTCAGGCTAAAAGGAATTCAAATCTATCCTTACTTGGACGACTGCCTGATTCTGGCTCAAGAAAAGGAAGACCTTCTACAGCATCTGGAATATGTTATAGCAGTGCTAAGATGCCTAGGGTATTCTGTGAACGAAATAAAGTCCAGTCTAGTACCCTCTCAAGACATGTGCTTTCTGGGTGTGAGACTGAATACAGCAGCCCAGATGGCCTTTTAACCCCGGACAAACAAAAGAGTCTATCACTTTACTTCCATCAACTATCTCATCAGTCCGTGCTGACTGCAAGGACAGTCCTTCAAGCATTAGGGTTCATGGCATCTTGTATTCTGGTGCTTCCCAATGCCAAACTGCATATGAGGAAGCTACAATGGTATCTCAAAAATGTATGGACACAGCACTGCCAGGATTTGGACACTGTCATTCAAATAATACCTTGCCTTCAAAAGGAATTTTTGTGGTGGGCTCAGGAATGTCACCTAAACAAGGGACTCTCTGTGACCCGGCCAGAGGCGAGTCAGATTTTAACGACAGATGCCTCGGACATTGCTTGGGGAGCTCATCTGAATGGAAAGTGGATACAAGACAAGTGGCCTGCCAGACTACAGCATCTACATATCAACATGAAGGAGATGTTAGCAGTCCAGTTTGCATTAATGGCTTTCAAGGAGTTACTTCTTCCAGGGCAGGTGTTGATTCTAACAGACAACACAACTGTCATGTGGTACATCAACAAGCAAGGGGAACACATTCTTATCCTCTATGCAGGCAAGCAATGATTTTATGGGAGACTGCGCTAAGCTTGCAACTAACTCTTCAGGCAAGGTTTCTGCCGGGAGCACAGAACTCCTTAGCAGATGTGTTAAGCAGACAAATCATGGATCCCCACGAGTGGAAACTGGATCTTCATGTATTTCAGAAATTGACAGTGTCATGGGGAACTCCAGACATAGATCTGTTCGCTTCTCCACTAAACCACCAGCTGCCAAAGTTTTGCACAAAGGGGTTTCATCACACAGCTTGGAAAGTGGATGCTCTGTCTTTCAGTTGGAAAAACCTTCATGTGTATGCCTTTCCACCTCTGCCTCTTCTTCCAAAGGTGCTATTAAAGTCAGACAAGACAAGCCAAGGATGATTTTGATAGCTCCAGATTGGCCTCGGCAACACTGGTACCCACTACTAAGGAGTCTGGTAAGGAAGCCTCCATGGCCTTTACCTTTGATTCCTCATCTGTTATCTCAGAAGGACGGTCATCTGCTCAATGTCAAGCTTCACTCTCTTCATCTAACAGCCTGGCATATTCTGTGTTGAAACACAGCAGGTCTCAACTTCCTCAACAAGTTTTAAATGTGATTATGGAAGCTAGAAGACCTAGTACAAGGAAAGTGTACGCAGAAAAATGGAAGAGATTTTTATTTTGGAGTACAGCAAAGAATTTGGAGATTTCTGAGCCTAATTTGAGTGTGGCTCTTCAATATCTTACTGAGTTATTGGACAAAGGTTTGTCCTTCTCTTCCATTAAGATTCATGCTGCAGCAATTTCAGCTCACTATGATTGTGACCCACCATTGTTTTCGCATCCTTTGTTCAAGCAGTTTCTTAGAGGGCAAAGAATATAAGACCCCACGTAGAGCTCCTACTCCTGCTTGGGATCTCAATTTTGTGTTGGAAAAACTTACTCTACAACCTTTTGAGCCTGCGGCTACTGCTGAATTGAAATACTTGTCATGGAAGACTGCTTTTCTGTTGGCTATTACTTCTGCAAGAAGGGTGTCTGAGTTGCAGGCCCTTATGGCAGTAGAGCCCTTTTGATTTTCCATAAGGATAGGGTATCATTACGTACTAATCCTTCCTTTATGCCTAAGGTGGTTTCTAGTGTGGCTTTAAACCAAACTATTCATTTGCCTACTTTTTATGCAGACCCCAAAATAAAGGGGAAAAGATTTTGCACACTTTAGATGTACACAGGCAATTGCGTTATTATTTAAGCAGGACTAAGGATTTTAGGCAGTCTCAGCAGTTGTTTGTTTCTTTTGCTTTGAGTTCGCAGGGCAAGCCTGTGTCAAAACAAACTATTTCTAGGTGGATTGGGTTTTGCATTGCATTTTGTTATTCCCATCATGGCAAGGAGATTCCAGCTGGGATTAGGCCTCATTCCACTAGGGCTACTGCCACTTCAACAGCATTTCTAAGGGGTGGCAACTAAGGATATTTTGGAGGCAGCTACTTGGAGTTCAGTGCATACTTTCTCTAAGCATTATCACCTTCCTATCTACTCTAAGTCTAGGGCTGGTTTTGCCACAGCTGTTTTGCAAGGCATGTTGTCAGCTCCTACTTCTTTATGATTTGCCAGCCTCCCTTCCCTCTGCTTTGGGATTCTACCCAATAGTAAGGACTGCAGCAATGTGGAACGAAGAACATAGTACAGTTTTGTACCTACCATAAATGTAGATGTTCGAGGATCCACATTGCTGCAGTCCAATTTACCCTCCCTCCTTCCCCTCTGTGTTTAGGGGTGGTTGTGTAGGTGAGGTTATATGCTGATATTTTTGTATATATCTTTTTGTATATATTGTACATATGTTTGGTGCAGGTATTTTGGGCCTTGTCTTTTTAGGGTCTTCTGACATCTGGGGCAAGAAAAGACTGAGGATATGACGTTGGTCATGCGCATTAGTACCCTGACGTACTGACGTCAGTCTAATGCGCCCTGACCGACATCAGCCTTATACTCTGGTATTCGGGCCGACTGGACAGCGGACTACCCCCAATAGTAAGGACTGCAGCAATGTGGATCCTCGAACATCTACATTTATGGTAGGTACAAAACTGTACTTTCTTCTAGTGCTGGGACCTCTCTTTTTTAGTCTTAGACAGCAACTTCTTCCTCTTGTATAACTTTTTAATGGTAGATGCCCTCGAGAGAGGCTTGTTTTTCTTGAGGATCTTGTTTTGATCCTGTCAGGTACAGCTGTGTCAATACACTTGTATAAGTGTCTGTACAGGGCATTTGTGTATACCTTAGTATATTTTTCAATGCCATCTGTGGGAACTGGAGCTTGGAAGTTATTTATGCCATCCCTTAGGAGGGTATAATTAGCTTTGGAGAAATTTTTTTAGCCTGATTTCACCTAAGAGGGGTTCAGATGTTATAGCTACATCAAATGTGACTGATTTATGATCAGATTTAACCAGTGAGGTTCTATACGTGTGGTGGTGCAATGGTCACCCATGTTGGTGACGACCAGGTCGAGAATATTTGAGCTCCTTGTGTGGTTGCATACATTTTGTTCCAGGACATTAGTGTTAATAATGTCCAGGAACTTTGTACTCATATAAGTTTCCCAGTCAATAGAGGGATAGTTAAAATTGCCCATGACTGCAGAGTTTGGTTGTAATTTGATTGACTTAAGTTGTTCCAAGTAAGCAGTGTGGGTATCTTGGTTCATTGAAGGGGGCCTATAGCTAACAATGACTTGGAGGGTTTGACTCAGTTAGTTGAACATGGAGCAACTCCATGGAGTTTTCCTGTCTGCCTAGTCTAAAGGTGTATTTATCTTTGATGAAGATAGATACTTCTCTTCCTTTTGTTCTCACACATTCATTTTGTGGTCTGAAAGTATGGAAGGTATTGTAGCCTTTCAGGATCAGGGTAGTCTCTGCAGCCCTGAACCAAGTTTCTGTGACTGCACAGACGTCAACATCCTCCAGGGAGAGCAGTGCTTAAAAACAGTACAGTTTCTGATTTAAACTCCCAGTGTTTAGCAGCATAACCCTTAATTTCTTTGTCAGCAATATTTTCATGTTGGAAATTTTGTTCTTGAGACCTTGCCTAAAAAATGCTCTATGGGGAGGCAAGAGACTTAGCCAGTAACCGAAAGCCGAGAGGTGACAGATTGACAGACCACACTACTTTGCCAGAGATGGTCTGTCAGTCACGTCATCCCATGACAGGAACTGGATCCCCTTAGAATGGCACCAGAAACTAAGCCAATTGTTTAAGTCAGTCATTTGTTGTTTATATTGTGGTATCATCCTAGGTGATGGTAGAATGTTACTCAAGGCTAGGGACATACCTGCCTAGGACACATATATTCAGAGAGCTCAGTCATGTCTCTTCATATAGTCCTGTGAGGTATGTCTCAAGTCATTCACACCAACATGAACTATGACTGAGTCATAACAGTGTTTGTTGTTGAGAGACTTGAGTGCGTGTGTGATCTGATGTATCCCAGCACCTGCAGCAGTTGGAGAGATGTCAGAGGTTTATAACAAAGAAGATAAACGGACTCTAGCACATGCCTTACACAGACTGACTAAAGTCCTTGTCACTATACTCTGTGTCATATAGACTTCTTAGGGGGTGACTTATGCCTGGCTTACAGAGCTATCTCAGACTCAAACCTAATGAACTTGCTGCATATCCGTAAATCAAACAGGACTAGGGCTACCCATTCCACAGACCTAAATATGGCCTGCAACTTAAATTGGACATGCTGGAGGGATAGATTTATCTCCCAGCGACTACCATGTCTTTGGAATAGGCGATCTGTTCATGTGAAACAAAGCACCTCTATGACACTGTTCAAGAAGAACCTGGACGAGTGGATAGGGCACAGTAAATTCTTACTGGGATAACGTCCACAATCCTCCTGGACATGGGCAGCTATTACTAAATGCAGTCTTGGGTATTAACTAACATTTTTGTGGTATTACATTGGGATGAAACAGCTAGGCTTGAAATTACCTCTGAGTTGATAGCCTAGTAGTCCCCTATGATCCTGTGATTTATGATCCAGTCGTAACAATAAGGAGATTATGCTGGGGCGTGCTATGCTCCCCTTGTTTCTGAGTACTATGTCAAAAATATTTGAGCCCCTAGTGAGAGTGCAGACCAGCTGTTCCAGAGCATTTGCCTAGACAAAGTCCAGGAATCTCTGAGCCTGCATGATAGTTTCATTGGATCCCCAAACACTAAGCCCCTAAGTCAGGCAAACATACTTCCCAGGACTCTCGTCATAGGTGACTCCATTGTAAAATATTCTGATGACCCTCTAACCAGGCTGAATAAGGAGAAGATAACTGTTAGTTGCTTAGCTGGAGCCAGAATCCACCAAATCACACGTGCACTCAAGTAATTACATCGCAAGTAGCAGCCTGGTTTGATCATAGTCCATGTAGGTGTAAATGACCTGAGATGATTCTCCCTGAACTATATGAAGAGAGACATTATGAAGCTTTCAGACTGTGTCCCAGGCTGGTGTGAACCTAGCATTAAGCAGCATGTTACCATCACCAAGGATGATGCCACAATATGAGCAAAAAATGATAGATTTCAACAAGTGGCTGTTTTTCTGGTGTAACTGGGATGAAACAGCTAGGCTTGAAGGACTAGGTAGTGCCGTGCAATGGTTGCATTGTCGCCTCACAGCAAGAGGTTCTCCGGTTCGATTCTCGGCTGGGGTCCCTTCTGTGCGGAGTCTGCATGTCCTCCCTGAGTCTGTGTTGGTTTCCTCGGGGTGCTCCGATTTCCTCCTGTGATGTCCTTCAAGGATGCATCTGCAGTCATAACAAATGGGTTGTCCTGTCGTCAGGCAGCCCTTCGGTCGGCCGGATTCCAAAGTCTGG
Source organism: Protopterus annectens (assembly GCF_019279795.1). Classification (NCBI taxonomy): domain Eukaryota; kingdom Metazoa; phylum Chordata; order Ceratodontiformes; family Protopteridae; genus Protopterus; species Protopterus annectens. The sequence goes on from NC_056726.1 coordinate 959,498,751, forward strand.
GTCCGGCTTCGGCTGATGTCGCACTTCACCCGACGTCATCTCTGCTGGTCTTCGGGTATAAAGGCATCAGCCGACGCCATTTTCCCCAGTCTTTCTTGCCGTGTGGCGCCCGAAGCAGAAGCTGTTCGCAAGTGCCGGTCGGTCAGATCCAGAGATTACTACTACCGAATACTACTTCGAAGACTTCTAAAAAGCTAAGTACCCCGTTGGGGACTCTTTCTTGCCTCAGCCGATGTCAGAAAAAGTCAATAACTGTTTAACTTGTGGGGAAATAAATACCTCATAAAGATTTCCACTCTTACTGCCTGCCTTGCTTAGGCCCAGACCACGACGTAGCAGCCTGTTCGGCCTGTGCTTCCTTCAACCGACGAACGCTTAGGCGTCGGTCGGAGTTTGCTGAACAGTTTTTCGGCTCAGATTTTGCGTACATTATGCCGTCGGATCCTCCGACTACCCAAATTGTTAAAAACGCAAAGAAAAAGACCGACACTCGCGGTCCGCGGTTTCGGCCGAAACCACGGTTAAGCAAGCCGCGAGTGTCTCGGTTTCGGCCGAAACCGAGAAAACCGGTCAATCTTCAGCCGAATCCATGACTACTACTGAGGCTCCTGCTACCTTAGTTGAATCGGCCTCAGACGTTTTGCCTACTACTGTGGTTCCTAGTGATTTATCAGACACCATCCCTTTGGATGTCTCTACCCCAGCACGTGGTGCTGCTAGGCCTCCTGCAGCCATGTCTATTAAGGCCTTTGCCAGGGCTAAAGCAGCCAAAACTGTTAAATCAGTGCCTGTTAAGCCCCCTCACACAGGCCCACTTCTAGTTCACAAATGCTTACTCTGGCAGAGGATTTAATATCCTTAATTAGGGGATCCCAATCTCACCCAGACAGGGCCTCTCAGCCCCCAGAAAAGAGACCTAGAGCAGAGCCCCCCCGAGCCAGTGTCCTCTGATGATTCTCCGGATGACTCAGACATTACAGACCAGCCAGAGGCTCCTTTTTCTACTTATGAAGATTCCGATGCTGAAGAATCCATTCCATCTGCCTCTCCACCAGAGGAATTTTCCTTTGGGGAAACCTTACATGCCATGAGAGAACACTTCCAATGGCAGGGACAAGATTTCTCAGATTCAAGAAAAAGGCTTAGGACTTTTCTGCACTTACCACAACATAGGCCCTTAGCTGTACCTCCAGTACTGCCTGTTGTGGATGATGCATTTAATGATGTTTGCACTGCTCCTGATACTTTACCTCCAGCCCCTGCCAAACCAGATAGATTTTACAGGGTGCCAGACACTCATCACCACCAATACAAGGCCCCACTTGCAGATCCTGAGACTATATCCCAGGGGCCTAAGGCAGTAGCCTCGACCTCAGCAAAAACCCTATTCCTTCTGAAAGGGAATCCAGGTCCTTAGAGAGATGGGGGAAAAAAGTTTACACCTCTGCTACTCTTTCAGCTAGAGCTTTAAACTGTCAGTTTCATATGATCCAATACCAAGAGTTTATGCTTGATCAGTTAACTAAGAAGCTGTCCTCTGATGACTCCTTAGATAAGAAATATGTTTTAGAAATGGTGAATAACATTCAACAGGTTAGTAACCATTCTTTAAAATGTGGCTATGATGCACTGGAGGCTTCATTTAGATCAGCCATGACTGGCACAGTGATAAGAAGGCATGCATGGTTGAAAGAACAGGTCTTGCCGGATCATGTTAAAGCAAAGCTGTTAGATGCTCCTATGGATAAGGCCAGTCTATTTGGTACACCTGCTCAGCAAGTAATGAAGAAAATGGAAGAGAAGGCAAAATCTGTACAAACAGTTAAGGATTTCTTACAGGTTCAGCCCCCAAGGTTTAGCAGGAACTGGCCTGCCAAAATTGGTCCTTTCCAGACTCCTCAAAATCTCAAAGAGGCAGGAATAGACGCTCTAGAGGCAGAAATCAATCCAGAGGAGGTGCCTACAGAGGACGACAGTGGCAAGGCAATAACCGAGGCACAGACACAACCACTGCCACTGCAACAGGACAATCACAGTGACTTGGCTCTGACCGCGCCTACCAGGGAGCAAATAGCAGCACCTTTAGGCGGAAAGTTAGCCTTATTTTGAAAAATTGGCACTATATCACAAAAGACAAGTGGATTTTGCAAACCATAGACCAAGGCTACAGGTTCCACTTCCACACCTTACCAGTAAAAAGAGGAATGCCAAACCTACCTCCAAATCAAAAAACAGAAGCTCTACAGCAGATAGCAATTAACAAAGATGAGAGCTGTGGAAAGAGTACCAATAACAGAACAGGGCAAAGGATTCTACTCCAGACTCTTCCTAGTACCAAGAAAAGAGAAAAGTTGGAGACCTATTCTCGACCTGTCCATCTTAAACACATACATCATTGTCCCAAAATTCAAAATGCTGACCCTACAGCAACTTCTTCCCATGCTGGGCAAGGAGTGTTGGCTGGTAACTCTAGATCTCAAGGAGGCATACCTGCACGTCCCCATACGACCAAATTGCAGAAGATACCTCAGATTTCTTGCAGGATCAGAGCATTATCAATTCTCAGCATTGCCCTTTGGCTTATCTACTGCACCCAGAGTATTCACAAAATACCTGGCATCAGTAATCGCTCACTGCAGGCTACAGGGAATCCAAATTTATCCATACCTGGACGACTGCCTGTTACAAGCGGACAACAAAAGCAAGCTGACAACAGATTTACAAAAAGTCATTTGCTTACTACAAGCCCTGGGATACACAGTCAATTTACAAAAGTCAAGACTGATACCATCCCAAACAAGAACATTCTTGGGTGCGGAATTGGACACAGTAAAACAAATGGCATTCCTAACTGCAGAAAAACAAAACAACTCCTCTTTACTTCTTGGCATTAACAAAACAGAACAAACTAACAGCAAGAAAAGTACTGCAGGCCTTGGGCTTCATGGCATCATGCATAATCTTGGTCCCACATGCCAGACTGCATATGAGAAAGCTACAGTGGTACCTAAAGAATTTATGGTCTCAACACAGGCACAGCTTAGAAACCGAAATCCCACTAATCCCATGCCTGAAACAGGAGTTCCTATGGTGGGCTCAAGCATGCCAGTCAAACCCAGGCTTACCCTTCCACAACTTTCAAGCAAGCCAAACCATCACAACGGACGCCTCAGACCTAGGCTGGGGGGGCGCACATGTTGGACAAATGCATACAAGGATTGTGGACTCCAGACCAGCTGCACCTGCACATAAACCTAAAAGAAATGCTGGCAGTAAAACCAGCAATCCAGAAATTCAGACCATTCCTCAAAGAAGGCCATTTAATGATAAGGACAGACAACACCACAGTCATGTGGTACATCAACAAACAGGGAGGCACTCATTCATACCCCTATGCAGAATGACTCTGGACCTTTGGAATATGGCTCTGAGCTACAACATCCAGTTACAGGCAATATTTGTGCCGGGAAAAGAAAACACCCTAGCAGACATGTTAAGCAGAACCACCTCGGATGCTCACGAATGGATGCTACACCCGGACATCTTCAAGGCCATCACAAAGAAATGGGGAATGCCACAAATAGACCTATTCGCATCCCCACTCAATCACCAGCTCAAAAAATTCTGCACAAGGACATACCACCCACTTGCATGGAAGGTGGACTCTCTATCCTTCAGTTGGAAAGGCCTGACAGCATATGCATTTCCACCTCTTCCTTTGATGCAGAAGGTACTACTGAAAATCAAAGAGGAACGTCCAAGGATAATCATGATAGCTCCGAATTGGCCAAGACAACACTGGTATCCATTGCTGAGGAGCATGTCTCAGGGGAGAATGTGGTCAATACCCCTGATGCCTTTGATGTTAACTCAGAACAACTACAACATCATGCACCCAAACCTAAAAACCTTGCAACTGACTGCCTGGAACATCACATAGCAGCAACTAACCCAGACCTATCCCAAAGGGTTAAAGACATTATCCTTGAAGCCCGCAGACCTTCAACAAGAAGGAACTATGCAGGAAAATGGAAAAGGTTTGTCATTTGGAGTACTGAAAGAGGAAAAGATGTGTCGAACATAGATATTGCCAACATCCTGGAGTACTTGGCAGAGCTTCTACATACAGGCCTGTCCTATTCCTCCATCAAGATACATGCATCAGCTATTTCAGCAGAATACAGCTTGATCCACCTGTCTTTTCGCATCCTCTACTCAGGCAGTTCCTCAGAGGGATCAAGAATGTAAAACCTCCTAGGAAACCACCATTACCAGCATGGGACTTGAACTTTGTGCTAGAAAAATTGACACTCCCTCCATTTGAACCAGCAGCAACAGCAGATCTTCAACACCTATCATGGAAAACTGCTTTCCTACTGGCAATTACTTCAGCAAGGAGGGTTTGAACTACAGGCCTTAATGGCAGTACAACCCTTCCTAATCTTCCATCAAGATAGGGTGTCCATGAGAACTAATCCTACATTTATGCCTAAGGTGGTATCCAGAGTGTCTTTAAACCAAGCAATCCACCTCCCTACCTTCTTTCCCAATCCACAGAACAGGGGGGAAAGACTGCTGCATACCTTGGATGTACATAGACAGTTACGCTACTACCTGGACAGAACCAAAGGTGACAGAAAAACTGACCAGCTTTTAGTAGCCTATGCAACAGGAAGGGAAGGAAAAGCAATTTCCAAACAGACAATCTCCAAATGGATAGGAAATTGCATAAGATTCTGTTACTCCTACCATGGAAAACCAATTCCACAGAACATAAGACCTCATTCTACAAGGGCTACAGCCACTACCACAGCTTTCTTACGAGGAGTGGCAACCAAGGACATTATTGAGGCGGCTACTTGGACCTCCGTGCATACATTTGCCAAGCATTATAATTTACCTCTATACTCTAGATCCCGAGCAGGGTTTGCCACTGCTGTACTGCAAGGGATCCTAACTACATCATAATTTTTCTTCCTCCACCCCTAGTTTAGCTATGGTATTCTACCCATTTGTTATGACTGCAGATGCATCCTTGAAGGACATAGTACAGTTTTGTACCTACCATAAATGTAGATGTCCGAACAGGATAGCATCTGCAGTCAGGATTACCCACCCTCCTTCCCCTCTGTGGTACTCCTAGGGTATTTACCCTCCTAATAGCTAGCTGGGCCGAGTCTCTTGTGGTGTATTTGTTTGTATATATGTACATACATGCTTATTTTTGTGTTTGCCTTCTACTTTTTGGAAACATTGGCATTTATCCAAAATTTAGCTTTCCAAGAGGGCAACTGGCATCTGGGGCAAGAAACACTGAGGAAAATGGCGTCGGCTGATGCCTTTATACCCGAAGACCAGCAGAGATGACGTCGGGTGAAGTGCGACATCAGCCGAAGCCGGACCCAGACTTTGGAATCCGGCCGACCGAAGGGCTGCCTGACGACAGGACAACCCATTTGTTATGACTGCAGATGCTATCCTGTTCGGACATCTACATTTATGGTAGGTACAAAACTGTACTTTACAAAGACATGCATTTGGAACGTTTCTCCTGGGGTCTCCACTGAAAATTGGCTTCATTATGAGTCGGACTTTCCCAGTAAACAAATGTTAAATAAATAATAAATAAATTCCAGGGGGATCCAGTATTTGTTAGCTTGGGAGGACATGGTTAACAGACCTCACCAAGGATGGCCTGCACCTCTCCCTTTTAGGCTTTCGAATACTGGCTAAAACTTTATCCACCCCCATAGCACCTTTTTAGTTTTTTAGGCAATGTGAATTTAACAAACCTACCAACATAACAAAATAGCAAAAAAACTTAAGATGTTACAGCTCAATGCCAGGAGCCTAAACAAAAAAAAAAAAAAAAACTATACTCTCTCCAAGGCCTCCTCACACTCAAGAATATAGGCATCTGTGCAGTTACCAAGACATGGTTTAAAGCGGCAGAGAGTAACCTGGCAGTTTAAGGTTTCAGTACCTTACACATTTTTAGACCGGCAGCTGCACAGAAAAGGGCTAAAGGAGGAGGTGTTTCAGTATATATCAGTAACGAGCATACCTCTAGGGTGGTCCAACAGGATGATGTGCTAGAGTTCTTCCATGCTGGCAAAATCTCATAAGATTTCCTAGACAGCTGTAGGTCACCCTCCCTGTCCCAAGAAGCAACGTAATGCATACTTGGATCGACTGAAGATACTTATCATCCAACCTAACACCCTACCCATGGGAGACTTTAATTACCCCTTGTAGACTGGGAATCCTACACCTCTTCAAATCTACAGGCCCAGAGATTCCTGGACCTCATAAATGCAAACACCCTTGACCATATAGTGAATACATCCACTAGAGGCTCCAGTATACTGGACATTGTGCTTACAAATATGGGAGAATGCTACACCCACTCAATGTCTCATCCTCCCTGGTAAGGCCTGACAATAAATCTTTCTCCTTCAAAATCAGCTCCATAATCCCATTAAAACCATTAACAGTTAGGAAATTGCCTTTTATTAAGTGATGAATTGTCAAAATTCATTGCCCTTCCAAACCCAGAGAACACAGCAGCTTGTCCTGAATTGCTCTCAAACTCTGTACAGCCATGTCAGTGGCTGCATAGAGGCTATTATACCTACCAGAAGCAAGCCCATGAGTAGACCTAGAAATAAACCACATTGATGGCATCCCAAATTAAACAGGATATACAACTAAAGGGAGAAAAATATGGCAAAAATCAGGAAGGGTAATTCCCATAAAAATAGAAACTCTCTCATCAGTGAATAGGCAACTAAGAGGGCTAATTAGGTAAAGTAGAGCCAACTTTGAGGTTAAGATGGGCTCCCATGTAAAAGATAACTGTGAGGCTTTCTACTGTTGTGTCAGAAACCTCACGGGCAACACACAGCAATGCGCTGAAGTAGAGATTAATGGTGCTACATTCAGTGAGCCTTGCAATATGGCAAACCTGTTAGTGGGCAAATTCAATTCCAACTTTACTCCCCTCGGGCATAACCCCTCCAGCTATAATTAGGAAGCATGTACAGGGTGCGCTCACTACAGCCAAAAACTTGGCCTCAAGACCCTGATAATATTCTAAGATGCCTCCTGAGCAGTGTAAAATATGGCTTATCAGTACTGGTGGAGTCATTATTTAACTATAGTCTTGACACATGAATGGAGGACTGCAACAGTCATTCCCCTTCGTAAGGGGAACTTTTATCAGACACTGAAAACTATAGACCCATTAGTCTGACTAGTCTTGTTTGGAAAGCCATGGAAAGAATTATCATGGAAATTATCAACAAGGGCATAGGAGTCCTCCAGCCACTGGATCTCCCCCAGTTTGGCTTGGTCAAAGCAAGGTCATGGTTACTGACTCTGATGGATGACTTTGACAAGGTCACTAAAGCACTGAATGAGGGAAGGACAATGCATACTGCCTACCTAGATCTGGCTAAAGTATTTGGTAAAATACCCCACTTGGACATTGTCAACAAATTCATGGAACCAGGTATAAACCCCTTTATAACATGCTGGATAGGTGGCTGACTGATGGGACCCAGGAGGTTGGAATCGGTGAGGCCACCACCACAAAGAGGCCGGTCACCAATGGAATTCATCAGGGCTCTGTGCTGGGCCCACTCCTCCTTGGCATCTACTTCTCAGATGTCAAAGCCAATGTTAAAGGCCTTTGGCTGACCAATTTTGCACATGATTGCAAACTGGGAGCAGTCATCGATTCCTTTCAAAATGAGAAGAGGTCTAATACAGACAAACGCTTGGTGCCAAAGCCATGACTTAAAACTCAATACCAAGAAAAACATTGCAGTACCTTTTGAGAAGTCTACTGCCCCAGTTAAGTAGGTCATCAATAAACACCCTTAAAAGTTTATTCATCAGTCAGAGATCTAGGAACTCATGTAGATGGCAACTTACCCTTCGATCAGCATATGTCCAAGGTAGTAAGAAAATCCTATGTTGCTCAACTTATAAACAATGACATGACATGTAGGTCCAGAGAGGTCATCATACCACTGTACTCGGCCCTCATCAGATCTGTCATAGAGTATAAATGCCCCCTTCAGAGTGTAACTGACCAGACACATGCAGTAACTGGAACATTCACAAAGGCTTCTCACATAAAGAATACAGGGAGTAAACACAATGTCCTATGTTGACCGCCTGTCTCTACTCTGTATTATACTGACTTGTGAGAGGTATTCTTTGACTGTCAAACATATGGGCATCCCTGGACCCTGTTTTGATAAATGTTGTGCACATCTGCAAAAAAAACAGCATCAGAACTAATAGATTAAAATACCTAAATGTTGTTTGTGGCATAAATAGCACATGTTAGAGAGAGAGATGTTTCTCAGAGAATTCCTTTCTCTGAAACAGGCTTCCCCATTCATGTGAAACAAAGTTCCTCTGTATCCTTTTTTAAGTGCAATTTGGACCAATGGGTGGGAAATCAGAAATTCACCCTGGGTCTAACTCCTATGTCTGTGATGGACAGAGGCAGTCAGTAAATCACCACATATATAAACCAAATATTTGGGTCACATTTGGGTTGGACAGCTAGGCTTAACTGTTTTTAAACTGGATTGTGGAAAGTTTTCATGAGAGGGGACCATTCTCTCAGGATGCTTGCTTCTCTACTACACAACTATTTTTTTTTTGTGGTAGAGGGAAAATCTTCCTTTGTAAACAGCAGGTTGTTAAAAACACATTAGTGTTGCCCCCTGGATACAAAACTGACAGGAGAGTTATAGAAAAATAGCAGTTTTATTTGCTTGTTCTCCAAATTAAGGTGTACTGTTATGACATAACAGACTGCAGGTGACCTGCAACAACTGACTGTTTTTCGTGGATGTTGCCTGGGATAAGTCTGCTCTTCTGTCTTCCCTATCCCATTCCGACCCTCTTCATTTCCTTTATTCTAACCAACAAATAAACTGCAACCTAGCAAGTACTCTTTGTCAGTAACACCCCTCAGGTGAACAACCTTTAAACTTCTACAAAGGTAGTGTTATCTTTTGGGAAAGCAGCATTATTCCTTATGAGTTCAAACATGCAGGACCTGCAGTGAACCATATAGTGCATCATTGTTTATTAACACCATTTGTGATAGCGAAGGCCTTTGACTTTTAATTCAGATTAGGAGGCTTGTCTGTAAAATATTAAAGTGAATGACTAAACTTTTGAACTGCATATTTCTGTTTAGCTGGTATTAGCTTCAAATAGCAAAAGTAAGCATATCTTCCTTTACTTGCAAATCATTCAACAGAATCTTCACAAATATTAAAATATTCCCAAATATAAAATAGAGAACATTTCTTCTGTTGTTGTTGCAAAATAAATATTTCCCATATCAAGCTTCCTCTATATTAAACTCTAAAGTGTATAAACCTGTGTCAGTACTGCAGTCATACTAATGTTCTGTACCTCAGTCTTCTTAAGCATTGCATTGGCCTGAT